>NC_133451.1:10080000-10450000 GCF_048565385.1 Saimiri boliviensis | reverse complement strand
AGATAATCAAAATCATGTGTGCTTGAGCTTGAAGTTTATTTTAAAGACATGATATTTGCGCATAATCACTTAACACCAAATAGGATGAGGTATTAACAACCATGGTCATTCCTGAATAACTTAGAGCCAGATGTTTCTCTTTAAAAACAAAGCAAATAACATCTAGATGTATCGTGGCACATGGAGAGGCATGGGCAAACATATTCCATGTAAATATGTGACTCACCTAAATTGCGATTACTGGGAAGTTTCTTAGGAAGTGAACACTGTTTGAGGCTAAGTAACAGCAACAGCAGTAGAGATAATGCAGTATTTCCTAAATAGATTCTGTGAGAGTCAAGTCTGAGAATAATATCTATCTTGGCAGTGCCAAGTTAATAAGAAATACCTTTTGGTGCCCAGTTAAAAAAAGAGAAAGACCATTACACAAAGCACATCAAAAACATTTGATTAATTAGGAGAAAAATCGTTGTCTTGCCTCAAAGGGTCTATGTTAAACATAAATTGAAAGAAAATATATGATGTTCTGGGTTATTTTTATTTTATTCATTTCAGTTTGATTAGGAAAGAGTGATATTTATATCACTAGAAGAAGTCCATGGAATATTGTGTGTACTATTTATAATATTACTCTGCAATACAGCAATATTGGAGCCTTCTGTGTTTCTCTGCTAATCCATTTCAAAAATAGCATTGATTTTCTAGAGTTTGCAATTTCTTTTCATTTGATGGTAACCAGATTTATTCCCAAAATGACCTTTCCTGGACTTGGGGATATATTGCCAAAAGCAGGAGTAGATAACATACATTTCCAATAAACAACATACAATCAGAAATCAATGGACATTCACTTAATGTGTAGTTACTTTCTTCAATAACTAGTGTGACTTGGAAGAATCTCTGAATTGGGCATGACTCTACTGGAAGTGAAGTAAGTAATGATTGCCTGCCACTTGCCAAGCCCCACACAAGTATTTCAGACACATTCCTTCTATTTCTCTCAGCAACCCTATGCCATACTTATTTTGTCATTTCATACTATGGGAATCCTAAGCTTAAAGAAAAAATCTTACAAGTGTTCATACAAGTTCACACAGAATTGTAACTCAAATTCAGAAATTGTATTTAAACTCTTAGTGAGCGAAAAGTAGTTATAATCCTAGGATTCTTCTGTTAAAAGTCAATGAAAAGGATGCATGAGATATTTTTTTAATGCCAGGATATAATTACTTGAGGTCCCATCACTTCTAAGAGTCCAATATACCCCTGAGTTCAGGACAGAAGACAATGATGGCTCATCAACCTTTCAAACCTAGAAATAATTTGAGAGATTTATGTAACTCATTACTTTAAAATTCACTGGACTATATTTAAGCTTAAACAAGTGAAGTGAATTGTCCAATAAACCCACATATCTACTACCCAGATTCAACAATTACCAAAGTTTGTTTTTTAAAATTGATTAATTGGTCCTTTGTTTTACTTTATTCCTGTAATATAAGAAAGCTAATCAAACTCACTTTTATTCTTACATTCTTTTGTATGTATCTCTAAAAATCATGGGCAAAAACTCACATAACTATAATGCCATGATAATGCCTAATAAATGTATCACATATTTCTTGATATCATCCAATATCAGGGCATCACATTTATCTGCTTATCTCTATAATACCGTTTTATGGTTATTTTGTAAAAACATGTCCACAAAACCAGAAATCAGTGTCCATTTATTACATTTAGCTATTAAATCCCTTCTTTTTTTATTTTTCTCTCTCTCTCTTTACACCATTGCTTTGTTTTGTCTGAAATATTTTTACAGGAGGTGATAATATGGGAGAAGAATTTCTTTACTTTTCTTTTCTGAATAGGAAAAAGTATCATAATGAACTCACAGGGTTCAAGCACTCAGTATGTCTCAATTTATTCTCTGTTTAATGCTCAAAGTTTCATCTTTCATCAGTGGGAGCTCATTTAGGTTAGGTTCTTGGTCCTGATAGCTTCTTTGCTTACTGAAACAACACTATATCCCAGGCTTGCCTTTTATATATCAAATATTTCTCCAAACAGCAATGATTACTTTTGATAGAGAAAGCTAATAGGAAAAGAAAAGAGAATGAGACCAAAATTTGGACAGTGAAGGAGCTCACTGAAATGGGGTGTCATTGCTTCTAGGATGTTATTTTATGGTTGTAAAGAAAAACTTTAGCAACAAAAAAATTGTGTGTTTTAACAACAAAAATCATATTATTGCATTCCACTTTAAATATAATATTTAAACATATAAACTTTAACAACAAAAAAGATGTGTTTTAACAACAAAAAAATCATATTCTTGTATTCCAGTTTAAATATAATTCTTGAGGATTTTTAAAAATCTAATTTTTATATCTTTTTCCTATGTGAAAAATTTTGATAATCAACAAAACTAATTACTTATGGAGTATCCCAAAATTCATTAAATTGTTTTATACTAACAAGAAGAGTATTACTGCTAACAATTAGTTGCATGTATACATTTGAAGATTTTGTAGTCATTTTATTTGTCCTTTGAAGATATCTCACTGAGTATGGATGGTTAAGGTACAATTTTCTAAAATAGATTGAAATCATTGTTTTTCTGTATGTAGCTATGGTACAAACTAGAAAACAGTTTCATTTGTCTTAGTTTATTTTGAATTTCCAGAAATTGGTTTCTTTCTTTTTCATTTAGTTTTATTTATTTTTTGGATCTGTAAAACATTTTGTAGTTCAAAAGCCAAAACAATATGCTAAGATACCTGTAGAAAATGTTTAACTTTCCTTCTCTGTAGATGACCATGTTTTGTTGGACTTTGGTTTATCCTTCAAGTATTTAACAAATATAAGATTACATTTATTATATTACCTCTCTAAGATATACGTGTCTCATTAATTCTCTTTCTTACCTGAAGTTAGCACAACCCTGCCTTGTGCCAATGTTGAGAACAAAGAACCCTGCAAACAAGACTGAGAAGGAGATGCTTGTACTGAAGAGAGGAAAACCAGGCAAGAGTGATATCTTAGAATTTAACTGACAAAAGTATTTCAAGGAGAAGAGAGTAGTCAATTACACCAAGTGTAAGTCAAATGAGAGAGGGCTGTTGGATTTGCCATTTTGGAAGTCATGTATTGATCTTTCCAAGAGAAGTTTTGATGGAATGTTGAGATGAACACCCAATTAGAGTATATTAAAGGCATAATGGAAAGTGGGGAATTAGAAATATTAAGTGTATGCATCACTTTTGAGAAGTTTTCTTATAATGACGAGAAAACATGGTAACTGGAAGAAAGAAGTGGGGTTAAGAGGAATTTTTGTTTTATGATGACAGACATAACAGTTTTATGTTGATTTTAATGTTTTCGGTTAGAGATGGTGGAGGCAAGGGACGATGCAGAAGACAGATGATGAAGAGATGTTTTGGAAGGAGCAGGAGGAAGTATCTACTGCACCGCGGGGAGAGGTTGGTCATACAAAAGAGCATGCGCAATTTCTGTCTGGACAGTAACAGAAGCAAAAATAGGGTTTTTGAGTATGGGTGATGGTTGCTGGATATAAAAGTTGAAGGAGTTTGCTCAAACTTTTTGAGTGCCTCTGTTTTCTCAGTAAAATAGACAATGTAAAGGTCAGCTGAATGGGAAGGAGAGGGTAGAGATGCCAGATGTATGTGGAGGGAGGAATTGGTATGAATGCGTGTCAGCTGTTTCCTTCAATGCCCTTCTCATTCTTACTCTCCAAAGGACAATATGTGAGTGAATTAGCTTGTTCCCATCCCAAACAAAATATTGCTAAGGGTGGTCTGTTGCAATGCTACCTCACAAGGGATAAGTCTTGACAATATCAAACAAATTCATCGCCACCTGAGGCCAGAAATCTGTTCTATGCTGTAATTGGTTGTAACTAGAGTGGCGGGATTGCAGGCTGCAAGGCTTGGGAACGGCAGGCAGAAAGATCCGCAGCCAGTCCTCAGAGCAGAGGTGCTGTGAGCAGGCGCAGGTGCCTTGGACTATCCATTTCCGACTCACAACCCGAGCTCCTGCCCTGCACCACCTGCCTTTCTCTTGTCAGGATCCTTCTTATAGTCTCTGTTTTAGGACCCTTCATTGCAATAAGAGTAAATTCGAGCAATTCCAAATGAAACATTCAGCTTCAGTGGCTATAATGCATGAATCCGCGGTCTCTTGTCTGAGGTATCAGTGAGACTTGGTATCAGTCGACAGGCAGTTAAGTCCTGCTGGCCTCTGAGTTCATTTGCTAGCTAATTAGGAAAGAAATGTTTAGTGTACTACAAAGCTCAGGGGAAGCCCTTACCCAGTGTAAGCAGTTCTCATTTGTCCTGCAGGCCGGACAAGGGACTCTCAGGGTTTAGAGTGTGAGTTCCTTTGGATCTCAGAATATTGGCTTTTCTTTTGTTCCATTTATTTTTGCAAAAGAAGAAAAGAAAACTGCACATCTTCAGTAAAAAAATAGCACCAACCTCGGTTATGGAAATTCCATTCATAAAACTTCAAGAAAACAGATTTTTCCTATTAATCTTTCAATAAAAAGAAAGAACTGCTATAGATGTTTTCAGAGATAGCGTATGAGAAATTTCAAAAGAAAACTGCATCATGGTGGAGTGGGAACCCAGGGGCTGTGGTGGTCCATTGCCAAGAGAGCAGGGCTGGAGATCTGGAATATGCTTCATTCAAAGACTGTTTGACCTTAGATGAGTCAGGGAACCTTTGTTTTTTTCTCCTGCAAATGGAGATAATAATGCGAACACTGCCATAAGAACTTGTTAGAATCTGTTGAGGTATTGTATGCAATGGAAAGTTTTTGAAAGTGGAAAGCTTCCTATAAATAAGTTTGCCCCATGGCCCTTACCTCAGTTGTAATCCCTTGTCTATGAAATCTGTTAGGAATAAGGAAAGCATAGCAGGGAGAGAAGGAGAAAGGAAAAAAGGAAATAAAAGTAAGAAAAGAGAAGGAGAAAAGAAGGGAAGGAGATCATCAGATGAAATCGCAGTAGGAGCATGGAGTGGAAAAAGTGATTTTTATAGAAGAGAAACCTAGCAGACACAACTTTAGCATGGGAAGCAAGGTTTAACATCACAAATAATGTCATGGTGATGGCTTGTACCCTTGATAGGGTGTGGTAAGAAAGGCATGACATCTCTGTAAAGGATTAGTTCCTAAAACCCATAACCCCAGTCTACTCATGAGAAAAACATAAAACAAACCCATCTTAAATGGTATTCTGCAAAATATCAAACCAGTACTCTTCAAAAGGGTGAAGGTCATGAAAGACAAGGAAAGACTGAGGGACTGGCACAGACCAGAGGAGAGTAAGACGCAGTGACAACTAAATGCAATGTGGTATCCTGGAGATTGGATTTGGCAACAGAAAAAAAAACGTGAAATAAGAATTTAGTCCATATTTATTAATAGTATAAATTTACTAGTGCTACCAACAATAGTTTCTTAGTTTTGACAAATGTACCAAAGAGATATAGCAATAGTCGTAATGTAGGATATTCACGATAGGAGAAATGATAAAGGCCATAATGGAACTCTGTATTATCTATGCACCTTTTATGCAAACCAAAAATTATTACAAAAACAATTTATTTAAAAAATGTTTATGTTCTTTGACCCCCAAATTCCATGTTTTGGCATTTATTCCAAGGAAAGTATCAGAATATTACCGGTGAGGTATTATCAATAAAATTATATTAGATTATAATTTATTACATGGGGAAATTAGAAATCACCTTATGTTCAAAAAACTGGAAACAGATACCAAATGAGGGAATACAGTGTGATAAAATATTATCTAGTTATTAAATATCAGCCTGTAGGAGCAGATCAGGGGTTGCATGGGCCCAAGTATGTGGTGGGCAAAAGGTGTCAATGGTGGCAGATTTTTGAATGATGGAAATCATCTTGATCCTGGTGATGAGCACATGAATGCTCATCAAAACCACGTGCCCCAAATGGGTTCATTTTGTTATATGTATCTTATTCTTCAGTGAATTTTTTTAAGGGAAAAAGACTAATATAACCATGAAAATGACTATAAACGTGTATACATTTGTGTGGGTTTGTTTTGATTAAAAAATTAAATAGTTGCTAAAGCACCAAGCCTTAAATATTTCTGGGAATAAAGCATGCTATTAATGAATATGAATATAAATGTGATGGTGCTCTTGAAAATCCCAGAGAAGTAAAAGCACGGTATCTATTATAATACTGTTGAAAGCAGACTGAAACTCCAAAAAAATATTCATTCACTTTTGTGCATTCAATGTTGGTCTTGCTTTAAAAAGTAACAGAAAACAGCTGCATTTAAGGAAAATGTATGGGGAAGAATTTAAGAGTGTATGCTATAAAGTGAAAACATAGTGCAATTCCTGCCTCCATAACTCACTAGACAAGTATCTGACTTCAATTTTTTTTTTTTTTTGAGATGGAGTCTCGCTCTGTCACCCAAGCTGGAGTGCAGTGGCCTGATTTCAGCTCACTGCAACCTCCGCCTTCCAGGTTCAAGTGATTCTCCTGCCTCAGCCTCCTGACTAGCTGGGCTTACAGGTGAGCACCACCATGCCCAGCTAATTTTTGTATTTTTAGTAGAGATGGGGTTTCACCATGTTGGTCAGGCTGGTTTCAAACTCCTGACCTGGTGATCCACCTGCCTCGGCCTCCCAAAGTCCTGGGATCACAGGTGCGAACCACTATGCCTGGCCATGGCTTCTAGTTTCTCATTTTTTGTTTTTATTTTTTTGTTTTTTTATCTTTAACATGTTGCTATAGAGTTGTTGTGTAAACTAAAGGATATAAAACTTCTATTTAAATATGTATTAATGTCTAGCTCAAAATATATTCTATACACTAGATATAAGTACTACTATTACAATACTATGTTATTATTATTGTTGTTACTATTTCTAGCCACAGTAGACCTATAGAACATCCAAGGTTATAGAACAGAACACCCAAGGCTTTTTCACAGATTGTTCCAAAGGGCAAGTTCAATGCTAAAAACTATTCCACTGCTAGCTAAACATTTCAGCACAGGTTCGGCCCCTGTCAATATGGCTAAAACATCTCATTCTCTCTTTCATCCACTCTCCTATCAGCTTAGACCAAGTACCTGTAGAGTATCTTAGAGCTGGTCCCATTTTTTCTGGAACCAATGAAACTTTTACCTCTTACCTTTTCATTGCATATTTCAGAGGAATACTGCCTATATACACAATTTAATATTTTAGCCACCTGGACTTTTTATATATGCATATTTTTAAAAAGTATTCAGTGTGTTAGATATTGCCTAGTTTTTTGGAGAGACAGAAACAGGTTTGGAAAACAAAAGGACCTTGATTCAACATGCTGCTCTGCCAAACAATGACAGTATATCTTGAGCACATTGCTTCAATCCCTGAGCCTCACTTTCTTTATTTGCCAGGTATGAGTAATATTGTTTTTCTGTGTATTAAAATAAGTAACACAATTCTTTCAATATAGCTACTAGGTGACCCTTACTCTTATAAACGAAGTTAATATTTATGAAGTTATTGTAAGGGCTGAGCTAAAGTTTTGATGATATTTTAATGGTCCTAGCAATGGGGAGCCAAGAATATCAACAAGCACCCTTATGCTCTTTCGAAGGCTGCAGTGGGAGCTATTTCTCAAGGAAGGGCTACATGAGCAGCAAATGCCATGGCTGCAATAGCTGCATAAAAAGTGCACTTTAGAGTAGAGTTCACCTGAAACTGAGTAGGAATACACTGCTTACACCTGAAGCTTATGAAATGACATTACTTGCTTTCAAAATCATTAAAAGAAAATACTACCATTCTCAGTGTTTGGGGATGGAGTTAGAGAGAGCATTGGCAGTCAGCCAATAACAGTCCTGGCTCTGTGTCCTCACAGATGAAGATCAGAGTGTCAGAGAGGCTGTAGAGGGGCAGCAAACGGGATTGGCAGAGGACCCTCCCAAATCTGTTCACCTAGTAGTATGCAAAGAAAGATAGGGTAGGGGGACCCCCACTCACCTGGGACCATGCACTAACTAATGTCCAGTTGTACTATTGTATTAGTGCCCCATGCTTGTGTGTGTGTGTGTGTGTGTGTGTGTGTGTGTGTGTGTGTGTGTGTGTGTACAAGCTCAAGTACGTATGCATGAAGTTAGAAATTAAGGAAAAGTAGTCAGATGAGGAGGTGGAGGGGGGGCGGATAAAAGCAGGGAGAAAATGTGCTAAAAGTCCTCCTGCCTCTATCCGTAAGGCAGTAACACATTTAAACCTCCAGCCAGCCTGTGGCAGATGGTACTGCAGTTACTGAATGTTTCTATTTCCTCTCCTTGAAGTATCAGAGTAGAATGGCATTCCCCATCCATCTGACCAATCAACTGAAAGCAGAAGTGATGCATGTTGCTGGGGGCAGGAAGAATTAATGACCAGCATTCCCATCTCCATCCACTCTTGGCAGACTCCACAATTGTGGGAGCTCGTGCGGCTCTGAAGCAGCGAAGCTCAGCCACCGCCTGAAGGACAGATGCCCGGATGCACTTGGTCACAAATTGGACCTGTTGTGAATAAGAAGTAAACCTTCCTTATGTATGTATGTATTTACTTTTGAGATGTAGTTTCACTCTTGTCGCCCAGGCTGGAGTGCCGTGGCGGGATCTTGGCTCGCTTCAAAGTTTGCCTCCCAGGTGCAAGTGATTTTCCTGCCTCAGCCTCCCAAGTAGCTGGGATTACAGGCGTGGACCACTGTGCCCAGCCTTTGTTGTTTTAAACCCCTGAAATCTGCGGGGGGCGGTCAGGATCACAATGTAAACTAGCATAACTTGACTGACACCCAACCCTATGCCTCATCATTAGAGTCCAGGAAATGAAATGATCTTTTAACTCAAATAACATATATTCTTGTGGAGGAATATGGACATATATGAGGTACTCAGAATCCAGGATGAACCCCCAAAATCATTTGCTTCTCTCATCCACCCCCAAGTTCTACGTGTCCCTAGACCTCTGCTTCTGGTTGAATAGCATGGCTCCATTAATGTTGATAAACATCTCAACTAGGGGCCATTTATCTAGTACCTGTTTCTGAACACTGTAAGTCAGGTTCTATACCCAGAATGAAGGATGCAGCAATGTACAATGTCTACAGTGGTGGTGGGGTTAAGAGGAGATAAAGAATACATTTTTAAAAGTAAATAGACCGTGTTTTATTTCTGTAGTCCCAGCTACATGGGAGGCTGAGGCCAGAGGATCACTTGAGCCCAAGAGTTCATGGATACAGTGAGCCATGATCATGCTGCTTCTATGAAGCCTGAGTGACAGAAACTCTGTCTCTAGAAAAGGAAAAAAAAATGGCAATGTACAATGTACTTAATGCTAATAATGTGAAAGCAAAATGAAGCAATGGGATGCGGGAGAATAACATAGATTGCTATTTTGGAATGGATGATCAGAGATGGACTTTTTAAGAGAATGACATGAATAGAGAAAGATTTAACTCTGCGACTGAGTCCTGTCAACCTGTGGGAAAAGCAAGCCAGGCAGAAGATCTATTAAGCTGGTTTCTCGCTCTGAACATCTGAGACCACATGTGCAAATGATGATTTTTGGTGGCCCTGTGGATATTTACAGATGACTGGCAATAATCTGAGGGTGGGTAAGTTCTGATGGTGACATTTCAGACAGAAGAACAGATCAGCTGTGAAATATGGAGTCTCATCAAATCCACAAGTAGGTGGTAATTTACTCTACTGGTGGTCTTGACTACCTGTGTGACCAGCAGAACTGAAAATGTAACTTGAAGGGCTTTGTGCACAATAAAAATGTACAGCCCCATAGTTTAAAGATTGTATAAATTGTAAGATGACAACATCAGCACATTCATCCTGGAGCCCTCTGGGACCATACAGATTGCACAATCATGAAGCCAACACTGGTCATTCGGTACCCATTTCCTTAGGAATATGGTAGGAATGTTTGTGGCCAGGAGTCAAGAGGTTTATTTATGAATAAAGGTTAGGAACAGGATTGGGAATGATACCTGGTACCAAGAGTAAGGAAAGACAGAAAGCAGACTTACTAGACAGGGAAGTAGCTTTAAACAAGCAAATGAACATCCAAACTATTCTAAAAGAGTGCACAGGTGGCCAGGTGTGGTGACTCACACCTGTAATCCCAGCACTTTGGTTGGCCTAGGTGCGTGGATCACCTGAGATTGGGAGTTTGAGACCAGCCTGACCAACGTGGTGAAACTCTGTCTCTACAAAAAATACAAAATTATCTGAGCATGGTGGTGCATGCCTACTTGGTAGGCTGAGGCAGGAGAATTGCTTGAACAAGGCAGAGGTTGCAGTGAGCTGAGATTGTGCCAGGGTACTCTAGCCTGGGCAACAGAGCAAGACTATACAAAAAAAAAAAAAAAAAAAAAAAAAAAAAAAAGAGTGCACAGGCAAGAAAAAGGAAAAGAACATGGGTATTTGCCACCAACATGGCTTCAAAATCAGGCTCCACTCATACCAGTAGTTCATTGTTAGATGATTCACTTAGTATCTGAGAATCTGTGTCCTCTCCTGTACAGTGGGAATAAACTCTATTTACTGCATGTGGTTTTGTTAAGATTGAATTGCAAAAGAACTATTCAGATAATTTTATTAATTCTCTTTTCAAACAGGAAGTCAACAGGAAAATAAAAAGAAGTCAAGATAAGATCAGGATTCACAAATATCTAGAATCACCTGTAGTGAAGTGAGTCTTCTGCTCCAGCCCTTGCCTTACTGCATCCTCACCATGGCCTTCTCTCTTGGTGTGAATAGAAAAAGTACCCTCTGACAGTACCAGAAAGGGTAAGAAGTAGTCACTGGGATTCACTGGTTCATCAAATGTCTGTTGCATTTCACTTGGTCATGTATCTCCTTTACTCACTCTCATATTCAGTATAGGGCATCCAATAGGCTCTAGGGACCCACAGCTTGGAGATAAAGAATGCAATTCTATTCTCAAGAATGCCCCTGACCTCTGGGGAAGAAAGATAAGTAAATAAATGATTCCAATACAAGGCAATGGATGCTAATAGAAGTGAGTCCAGGTAAGGTTCTGAAAGCAGCTGTCAGAGTCCAGGGAACCCCATTTGATTATAGGATGTTGGGGAATATGTGAGCAGGTGTAGAGTAAGATCTCCCTATAAAAATTAGTAACAAAAGAGGGCAAATTAAAAGGAGCCCAAAATCCCTCTCTTCTGGGAACACTTTAAATATACCTCAATGTCTTTCCCAGGTAAGAGCAGAGAAAATAGGAAAAAAGAGAGAGAGGGACCACGTTCTGGGGAATTTATAGGCTCTGCTTTTTGAGATATGTCCTACAAAACATGGGAGCTCTTGGAGATTTTTAAATGGAGGTGTGACATGATCAGACATATAGAAGCTCACTGAAGGCTGCGAAAGAATGCAGTGGAGGAGGCCGTACGGAGGTCAGAGGACAGACTGGAGGTTGTTTTAATGATGACAGACAATGAGTGCCCAATCGAGGGCACTGTCAGCACCCTACAGTCTTTATAGCAAGCATGCAGCACCCCCATAGTAACTGATATGGAGTAATCCAGTCATAATTGCTGCAGCTTTGGTATAAATACCTTGCCTGTGTTAATCCATGTAGTCTGCAAGACAGTCGTATGCACTAGGAAGTTGATCTCCCCTGTTGTTCTTCCCATTTTACAGAAAATAAACTGAAGCACAGAGAGATGAAGCCATTTGCCTAAGGTCACACAGTCATTAAGTGACCATGCCAAGAAGTTTCACTTCGGAACCAGAACTCTTAATATGGTATATTGCACATGTACTAACATTGGCCTCTGCCGTTCAAAAGGCCAAGAATGTCAAGTTCTTATAATGCAGGAAATGTCTCGGGTACAGAAATAAATGAATGTACAAACGTCTCTGGTATATAAATAAATGAATATATAAATGTCTCTGGTATATAAATACATGAAAATATTTATTTTTATTTTTATTTCAATAGTTTTAGGGTACAGGTGGTTTTTGACTGCATGGATAAACTCTTTAGTAGTGATTTTTGAGATTTTAGTGCACCCCTCACCTGAGACGTATACACCATACCCAGTAGTCTTTTATTCCTCACCTGCCTCGCAATCTTCCCTCCAAATCCCTAAATTCCGTTATATTATTCTTAAGGCCATGCAGATATTAATTAACTGTTTCAGCAAAATATAATGAACAAGAATGCATTATATATTATTCTTGCATACACTTCCAACTGTTGATTGATGCATGTGTTCCCTAGGGCTCCCATAACAAAGTACCATAGACCACGTGGCTCAAACAACAGAAATTAAACTCCTCACAGTTCTGGAGCATAGATGTTTGACCTCAAGGTGTCAGCAGGGTTGGTTCCTTCTGAGGGATGTAAGGGAAGGATCTGTTCTAGGTCTCTCTCCTCAGCTTGCAGATGCCAGTTCTCTCCCTATGTCTATACTTCATTCTATGTCTATACATGGATGTGTTCAAATTTCCATTTTTCATAAAGACACCAGGCCAGGTGCAGTGGTTTATGCCTCTAATCTCAACACTTTGGGAGGCTGAGGCAGGTAGATCACGAGGTCACATATTTGAGACAAGCCAACATGGTGAAACCCCATCTCTACTAAAAGTACAAAAATTAGCTGGGCATAGTGGCATGCCCTTGTAGTCCCAGCTACTCAAGAGGCTGACACAGGAGAACTGCTTGAACCCAGAGACAGAGGTTTCATTGAGCCGAGATTGTGCCACTGCAATCCAGCCTGAGTGACAGAGTAAGACTTTCTGTTTCAAAAAAAAAGGACACTATTCATATTGTATAAGATTCACCCAAATGACTGCAGTTTATCATGATTACCTCTGTAAAGATTCCACCTCCTAATACAGCCACACTCAAAGATACTGGGGTTAGTACTTCAACATAGAAATGTGGGGATGCTCACACACTACTTTAATAAAATACCTAAGACTGGGTATTTTATAAAGAAAACAGGTTTAACTGGCTCACAGTTATGCAGCCTGTAAAGAAAGCATGGCTGGGGAGGCCTCAGGAAACTACAACCATGGCAAGGTGAAGGGGAAGCAGAGCACGTCCTACATGGCCAGAGCCCAGAGCCGGAGGAAGAGAAGGAAGGTGGAGGTGCTGTGCACTTTTAAATAACTAGGTATTGTGAGAATGCCCTCAGTATCACAAAAACATCAAGGGGAGAATCCATCCTTTTCATCCAATCGCTTCCCAACCAGTCCCTCCTCCAACACTGGGGATTACAATTCAACATGAGATTTAGGTGGGGACACAAATCCAAACCATATCCAGGAGTTATGCAATTTAGTCCATAACAATAACTGTTAATGACTCTAACATTTGACTCCTGTGGTCCCCAAAGATGTTCATGTCCTAATCCCTAGAACGTGTGAATATGTTACTTTACTTAGTAAGAGGGACGTTGTACATGTGATTGAGGTAAATATCTTGAGATGGGAAAATTGTCCTGGATTATCTGAGTGGGCAGATTATAATCAAATGGTCCTTATAGAAAAAAAAGGGGAGGCTGGGTGTGGTGGTTCATACCTGTAATTCCAGCACTTTGGGAGGCCGAGGTGAATGGATTGCTTGATGTCAGGAGTTTGCGACCAGCTTGGCCAACACGATGAAATCCTGTCTCTACTAAAAACAAATAAACAAAAATCAGCCGGATGTGGTGGTGCATGCCTGTAATCCCAGCTACTTGGGAGGCTGAGACAGGAGAATCACTTGAACAGGGAGGCAGATGTTGCAATAAGCTGAAATCACGCCATTGCACTTCATCCTGGACAACAAGAGCAAGACTCTGTCTAACAAAAAGAAAAAAGAAAAGAAAGAGAGATTTGAAGATGCTAAACTGCTGGTTTTAAAGTTGGAGGAAGAGGCCATGAACAAAGAGGTGGAGACAGCCAGAAGAAGCCAGAAAAAGCAAGGGAATGGGTTCTTCTCCTAGAGCAAGCTTCCCTAACCCATGGCCTGTGGGCCACATGCAGCCCCAAACAGCTTTGAATGAGGCCCAACATAAATTCTAAACTTTTTATTATTTTTATTTTTTTGAGACAGAGTTTTTCTTTTGTTGCTCAAGCTGGAGTGCAGTGGCACAATCTCTCAGCTCACTGCAGCCTCTACCTCCCAGGTTTAAGAGAATCTCCTGCCTCAGCCTCCTGAGTAGCTGGAATTGCAGGCACCCGGTACCACACCCGGCTAATTTTTGTGTTGATAGTAGAGACGAGGTTTCACCATGTTGGCCAGGCTAGTCTAGAACTCCTGACCTCAGGTGATCTGCCTGCCTCAGCCTCCAAAATTACTGGGATAACAGGCATGAGCCACCGCACCGAGTCTGTAAATCTTCTTAAAACATTATAAGAATGTTTTGAAAAAAAAAAAAATTAGCTCATAAGCTATCATTGGTGTTAGTGTACCTTGTGTGTGACCCAAGAAAATTTTTCTTCTAATGTGGCCCAGAGAAGCCAAAAGATTGACCACTCCTGCTAGTGGTTTCAGACGTAGCATGGCTGGGCTGATATCATGATATGAGCCCATTTCAGCTTCTAACCTTCAAAACTGTACGAAAAAAAAAAAAAATGTGTGTTAGTGTTAAGCCACTACATTTGTGGCAATTGATTACAGCAGCAATAGGAAACACACACCAACCAAAGCCATCAAAACCTACAGCATACCACAGGCTTTCTGCAATGCCACACCTGGAGAAGCAGGTGTGCCCCATGTTTGGACAAGTGAAGAAAAATAGCCAGGGTTCTCTATGAGTGACAGTCATTCCTTCTCACAGAAAAGCAAACTGTATGCAGACAAACCAACAAAGTCAGGAGCTTGTCAGCATCCCAAAGAACTCTGGGAAAGACACGCCAAAGCATGGATGATTGGGGGTCACCTGGCAGAGGAGGGCAGGGCAGGGATGAAGGAAGCTGAATTTCACCAAAAGCTGAAAGAAAAGGCAGCTGGCCATATATTAGCAGTTAATCAGAAGGAAAGAAGCAGAGAAAGATATATCATTTCAGTAGTATCAAGGAGTTTGCCTTGTTAGAATTTGGGGACAAATAACAAATACATGGCTATGATCTTCATGTGTGTCAAACTGAAATACTTGCCATCAAGTCATCAGGTGATACACCACTAGATTTTCACAATCACACAGTGAGGTGAAGTGGAGGGCTGATGAGGCCATGTACTAAGCTAGAAACAAATGAGAGAGGTATCTTAAGAAGAACGCTAACACAGACAAAAGTTTATTGTTCAAAGGGAGTGGTTGGTTCTCTCTAAGGAACCATGGGAAAATATTCTCTTATTTTCCTTACAGGGTCAGTGGGATGCCTCATCTCCTGGTGGCCCCTCACATCTTCCTTATACTCGGAGGTGGCCACCTATTTTTACTCTTCCCACGTCCACCAGGCCTGCCCTGAGTTCCACTTCGGGATTGTCTGCTAACTGATGCTGTGTGTAACCTCCAGAAAGCTAATTACACCCCATATTTCAATTTCCTTGATTGGCTTAAATAGCAGTTAATTGATCAGAGGTTTCTGGAGATTAAAGAAAACTACCTATTAGTCACAAGAAAAATATTCTGTGATTAGTCAGAGGGACAGGAGGCTTTCTAAATGTAAGGCACGCCTAAAGTCACTGACAGTCTTCCTGTCAGGTGCCAAACCCAACCTGTTGCCCAGCAAACCCGTCTGAGCCCTGATTTACAACGACAGTCCTAAGTGAGAAGCAGGTTGAACAGAGAGGTGCCCCTTGTGTGCCCTTTAAAATACAGTATCTCTATTTTCATGACTCATTATTTTACCACTGAAATTCAGCTCAAGGGAAATCCATCTCTTCTTTCCTAGCTTATCCCTGCATCTCTTTTCTTCTTCTTCTTCTTGCTTATATAATTTCAGGACTTAACACATTTGCAGTGCACTGCTGAGCACAATCACTACATCGTATCACGTTTTTCCTCCAGATGCTTTGATACTGAAGAGCCATGGCCATAGCAAGAGGATCTATAAGATATGATGCAGGATTTCTCAGGGGCGAAAAAGGTTGCAAAGTAGGATTACACAAAATTTGGCAATCAGGCTTGGTTAGGAACCCGCACCACACAAAACCTGAAAGCTTTAGACTAAATAATCTCTCTATGCCATGTCTCATTATTTATCTCAATGGAGGAAAACGAACATTGAACTGAGCCTGCCATGTGTCTGGTCCTAGACTACTAAATTTGTGTACTTTATTTTATTTAAGTTTATTTAATTGTCCCAACAAGCTGTGGCCTCTCAGTAAGGTCATAACTATCATTATCCCTGCTTTGCATTTCTGAGAACTGTGGCTGAAAGGAGTTAAGCCACTCGTATCACGGGTAAGAAGCATATTTCGAAAGCATTTCTATCTGATGCTGAAATCTGGCCTTTTCCGTGACATCAGTTTGCCCATAAATCATTTTGTGAATCTGATAGAAGAGTTTCCAGGAACTTCGAAAAAGAGGGTCATTTCTCAGGCCAGGAAGTAAGAGATAAAGATAAGCCATTTTTACATATTATTTTAAGTAATTCTCAGAACAACTCTATAACAAAGATATTGATCTCCTTAGTTTGGATAGGAGAAAGCTGAGGTTCAGGGAATTTAGATCCTTTGCAGATACAAGTGGTAAAAGCTGATGCTAGGATTTTACCATAGCCTAAAACCTGTTTTCTTCACTTTTTAAAACAAAGTGTTATATCACACTTTTCTGTTGCATAGCCAAAACACCCATTGATATTTGGTCGAATTATTTAAGCCTATAGAATTCAATAATTACCCAAAGTACTAGATGCCCATTCCTTTTCCCCCAAGACATTCCTGTGTCCAACCGCATCACTGAGAATGTAAGAGTCAAACAAGGAGTTACAGGTTCTGTGACACTGTCACTAATTCAGGCAGCATTACAACCAGATATTATCCTAAGTCGACAACGGCTTACTAGCTATTTTTTTCTTTTTTCCAACCCTTCCCCAAATCAAATCCATCTGCTCTATGTTCCAATGCATCCTCAAACTGCCACCTCCAATCACTACGCCACCATGCTCCAAGACACCACTCTTTTTTTTTTTCTTTTTCTTTTTTCTTTTTTTTTTTTTTTTTTTGGTAATAATAACTTCTTGCTAATCTCTCTCCATCTGGCCTTTTCCTCTGTGGTTTTTAATGTCATTTACCTTTGCAATACATATTTATCTTACCTTCTTAATTTCTTCCTTAAATCATAACCCTAATTTTGTTTGAAGCAATGTGTGCGTAAGTAAAAAATATTCCCCCAAACTCTAATTCCAAGCCTTCCTTGTTGCTGAGGATAGATATTTGACACTGTCTGACCAATGAGGCATCAGCTGGAGTCTCTTGCTAATTTGGGGGGAAAGTTTTGTTTCCCAGCCATTGGAATTTTTCTAATGTATTGCTTTTGTCTTTTTTTCTGGAGTGTGGAATCAATGCCTGTGGCCACAGTTACTATTTTACAACCCCAGTGACAAGGACGCCATGCTACTTCATTGAGCAACTACACATGTCATGGACTGCTTATGAAACTCATTTAATTTTCCTTGAGGGTGTTGAGGTAGAAGAAGGGGAGAATAAATAAAAGACCATTCATGGTCTCATGACCTCAGCATTAATCATCAAGAAAACTTCACATTCAAATAAATTAGTTTGCTATCAAAATCATCTCTTAAATTGCAAGTGATAAGATTTGATTTGGCATGCATATTAATAAATTAGCTACCATAATTTGGTCTGTCATTGTAATAGTTTTGCCATCTATCAACTTGGCTGAGTTCAGCTACATTTTTCAGATTGTCGATCTTCTGTTTTCCCAGTTAGGATGGGCTACAAGGAAGATGCTTGGAAGGTTTTGGAAGAGGAGCAGTAACCATTTTGTAATGCATACGTTTTGTTACTGAACTGCTGACTCACTTCATCGGCATGAAGCAGTACTTCCATCTGCAATTTTTCTGCCTTCCCTTAGACTCCTCCTTCAGCTTATCTAGTTCCCAGATCAGGTGTATGTTTAGCTCTGTGATTAATGGTCCTAGCTTCTGCAGGACACCCTGTCCACTACCAAAGTCAGAGGCAAGAAGAATGGAGACAGGCTTCAGTAGATTTTTGTGGGGCTCCATTTCATACTTGTGGGGACCAGCATATTCATAATCTTCCTTAACAGAATTCCCACGCTCTGCACTTCAGGATTCAGCAGCAGATGTGGACACAGCCTTTAAACACTGCTTAACCAGCTCCACAATTATATAAGGCCAGTTGCCTATAACATGTCCCTTTATTATCTCAATCCATACATCGATCCTAGAGGTTCTGCTTCTTTGGTAAACTCTGACTGATATGGTCACTATTAGGTTGTAATGAATAATAAATACAGCTAACATGTACTGACCTACCTGTTAAGTGCTAGGCACTTCTCTGAGTACTTTACACCCATTTTACCTCCGGATAGCCCCACAAAGTCAGGGACTGTGATCTTTCTCATTTTAATCGCAAGAAAACTGACTCACAAAGACGTTACATAAGTTCCCCAAGTCACACAGCTACCAAGTGGCAGGGCTGGATTCAAACCCGGAAAGATAGACTCCAGAGATCGCATGTTAACGCCTGTCCAAAATCGAGATGATGTAAACTTCGCTGATAGACCTCATCTCTCCACTGGAGGTCTTGACTTGTATCTTATTATAAAAGGAAAATAGTTTTCTTAAGTGAAGCAGCATATACTTGAGAGAGAGAATAAAAAGCAGGCAGTGTGCATACATGGAACAGTTTCTGTGTTCCAAAAACTTTGCCAACTTTTGTGACAGATGGAAAAGAAAAATAACATATTCTCCAAAATTTACAACCTAATGAAGAAGGCTGATCTGGAACCTGCTGAGATGCTGTGCTTTCAACTCAGGCTAACGCACGCCTCAGGCTGACCCACCTCATTACCGTATGGCTGGCTCCCAGTGTGCCAAAGCTCTTGTCCTCTTACATTGTTTCTGCAGGGGCTCAAGTGCCCTTACTTTGAGTCTTTTAATTCATGCTTCCTTATTTATTCCTGGGTTTGCCTGTTTCCAAATTTTGCTTCCGTCTTTATTCCAAGTTTCATGCACCTGACAGTGGGCTAGGTGGAACTGCTCTAATCCTTGACAGTCTCCCTTGGGCCTCATTTTGTTCTCTATCTCCAGATCCACCCTTGCTTGGGTGGTCAGGGTAACCAATTAGTGTATTCTGGTTCTGATTCTTGTTATCAGGTGAAGGAGAGCTGCTTCCTCAAGCTCCACCCCAATTAAAGATCCCCATGACCATCCATCTATACATGAATAATATCAACAAATAAAGCAAGGAAGAAGTGGGTGAAATAAACAAACTGTACATTTAGACTGACTTCAATGAGCCAACCTTACAGTACCATATTGGGCATCTGTCCGGGGTCAATTGTGAGGTGAGATTTTTGAGGCAAGAACAAAAATATTAATAGATGCTCATATCAGAAGAAACAATTGCAGCTGATACTCAAATGTAATCTCAGAGGATGAGACAGTCAAGGAAGAGAGATAAGTGAGTTGACACAACAGATATACTATCATGCCATGTAATATATAATAATACATATGTAAATATGGAATAATAACAACTTCAAGTTAGATTTTTAAAAAGCAAAGGCAAAAACGAAGGACTCAATACAGAACATGACAGAATCCAACTTAATTCTGACAGACTGTCTTATTGCCGCTATAGCATTTTTAAAAGGTCACATACATCTCAAAAACGTAGAAGTGTCACCTTAAATGGTCCATCATATGTCTACCCACTTGTTGGTAGTGTCTCTTTTAAACTCATGGCAGTGGTTAGCAGGATGGAGAACAATGATTCCTATCTAAGGATAAGTGAGCACGTTAAATCTCAAGAATCTGAAAACCAGCCACAATGAGATGGTAGTGAATTGAGCTTCCCACTTGAATTCATGGAAACAGTGTAATAGAGTTTTGTTACTACCGATTATTTGGAAACTTTTTTTTTTTTTAATTTTTAAGGTTGCTAATCTCATCCCTTTAATCAGCATTCTGTTTTGTTGAGAAAGAATGCCTGTCACACAAACAGACTAGTGTGGTTAAAGAGATAGGGTTCTGGGATAGGAGGCACAGGGTCCACTTCCTTCCTTCCTTCATCCCTGATTCACAGGGTAACCTTGGGCATATGACTTAAATGATCTGTGCTTTCTATTATTCCCTTTGTGAAGCAGAGGAAGCTTAGCCTATGTTAAGAGCAGTGTGAAGAAAAGGGAGATATGACTCTAAGGGCTTCAGGTGTAGTGAAGAGAAAATACCTCAAGGGAAAAAAATTATCATGCACATACACAAAATGTAATTTATGGCTAAGCCTGAAAAAGCTGTATGAAATTCCTCTTAATCTTACACATGGGGCACGAACCGGAAAATTCCTGACCCCCAGTAGTTCTTCTTTTATTTCTAGCTTTAAGTTTTAGCCAAAATTTGATTGACATGTGTTTTTATGCAACCTTGTACAATAACCCAATCACAGAAACAAGAGAACTGAAATTTCTCCTTCCTTATGTGGGAGTTAAAACCTGTTGAGGTCAGACTGTACATTTATTTTATTGATTGATTGATTGATTTTTCGGATGGTGTCTAGCTCTGTCCTCCAGGTAGGAGCGCAATGACACAATCTTGACTCACCATGTTGGCCAGGTTGGTCTTGAACTCCTGACCTCAGGTGATCTGCCCACCTTGGCCTCCCAAAGTGTTGGAATTATAGGCGTGAGCCACTGTGGCCAGCAGATTGGACATTTAGATCTGACTTTCTGTGAGCAGATGGGAAGACTTATCTGTTGTCCCATCTCCTCTTGTTCATTCTCTCAGTGTGCATTTGTTCAATACTCGTATCACGGCAAGCGTGTCTCCAGGTCATGAGGGGCACTATAACATAGAGGCTGAGAGCCTGGCTACTCCGACAGGGGTCCTGGGACCAGCAGCATAGGTATTACCTGGGAACTTGATAGAAATGCAGAGTATCAGGCTCCATCTCAGACCTGCGGATCAGAATATGCATGCTAATACTGGTTTAAGCACTGGCTTAAAATAAAATCTTGAAGTCAAACCAAGTCCAAATAACAATTCGGCCATTTACTTGCCAAATGATCTTGGGAATGAATTCACCCTTATAAACTTCAGTTTACTGTCTAAAAATGAGGATAATAATAACACCTACCTCATAAGTCTGTTTTGAAGATTAAATAGAGCTTTACATTTCACAGTGCCTAACATAGGGCTAATCGTCAATTAATACTAATTTATTATTATTGTTATTATTATTATTAGCATGTAATCACTGCTCTATAAGAGACTATACCCATAGTCTAGAAGAGGGAAACGTGGACTAATAAGTATATAGATTTACGACAAGTACCATAACACATTATGTTCCAGATATTTGTGCCAGAGGTCCATAGCTTTTCACTTATGAGATATCACCTCTCCTCTCCAGGGTCAGAAAAGACCCCAATATTAAAATCATGGTCTCTATTTGCTCCAAAGAATGTACATAAACATGATCTGTTGGATGGATCATGAATACATGGGAGATTTTTCTATTTTCATAAATAATATTTTGCTTTTGTTTTCCCCATTTTCTATTTGAAAGCCTTACTTCTGGCACCCACAATACACCCACAAGTATCCTAAGCCCAGAAATATCCAAATTGAGGATCTAAGAAGTAGATCTCAGGTCAGAGCAGGACCCACACTTTGTAGGAATATCAGTCAAAATGGAAACAGAATAGAAACAGAATATGCTGAATTGAAGCAGCTGACAGTGGAATAGGAATAAGGTGGGTTATGTCAAACCAGCTACAAAGGATAAACAAGAAAAACATTGGATTTCACAAGGCTCATTTGGAGACAAAGTCTGTGAAAGACTATGTTGCCTCCATTGCTTTCCTTGTAAATCACCTTTTCTGTTTAATGTTTCCATATTATCTCTCCTCCCTATGACAAGCCTATAAATTTTTGAGTTCCTTGGGTTCTATCTCCACCCTCATTCACTCTCCCTGAACTATTTTCTTAGGTTATTTTACGCAGTTTCCTCTCTTTAAATACTGGCAATATAGAAAGACTCAAATTTGCGTTTCTAGCCCTGATGACTCCTCCAAGTCCCAGACTCAACTTTCCATTCAGCATTTCCTCTTAGAAATTAAATGGGATCCAAAACTTAGTTTTGTCTAAAACAAAACGGTTGTTTACCCATGCCACCCCTGCGCCCACCAAAATCCACTCTCCCCTAGGTGTCCTTACCGCAGTGAATGACCCCATCAACCCAGTTACCAAGGCCCCAAACTAGGAGGAATCCCTGATGTGTTCTTCCTTTTCCTTTACCCTAATTCTGTCTATCAGCAAGTTCTATGAACTCTTCTTCCAAAAAGCATCCCAAATCTGGTCTTTTGGTATTATCTTTGCCACTGATATCCTAATCCAGGTCAGCCTAGTCCATCCTCCAGACCCAGTGCCATTATCTTGATGGTGATCCTCACCTCCACCCGCATGTATTACAATCAGCTCTGCACACAGATGCCTGAGTAATCAGATAGTGTAACCTTTCCTGCACAAAACCGTGCCCCAGGCTTTTTACTATGCCCCACAAGGCTCTTCATGAAGTGGTCCCTGTTTCTATCATGAACTTCATCTCAGGTCACTCTCTTTTTCGTCGCCAAGCCTCCACCACACTGACCCTCTTGAAGCCCTTGGAATAGCACACTGAGTGTGCTCATTTCAGGACCTTCTTATCTGCTGTTCCTTCTGTTTGAAGTGCTTTCTGTGATACCTTCACATGACTCACTTATTGTTATTTAGTCAACACAAATGTCATCTCATTTGTGTTGAGATGACATTTGTGTTGAGCTTTTCATCCCCAGCAACTTCCTTAGGCACTCTTTTTTTTTTTTTTTTTTTTTTGAGATGGAGTTTTGCTCTTGTTACCCAGGCTGGAGTGCAATGGCACGTTCTCGGCTCACTGCAACCTCCGCCTCCTGGGTTCAGGCAATTCTCCTGCTTCAGCCTCCTGAGTAGCTGGGATTACAGGCACACGCCACCATGCCCAACTAATTTTTTGTATTTTTAGTAGAGACGGGGTTTCAGCATGTTGACCAGGATGGTCTCGATCTCTTGACCTTGTGACCCACCCGCCTCAGCCTCCCAAAGTGCTGGGATTACAGGCTTGAGCCACCGCGCCCGGCCCCTCAGGCACTCTTTAACTTATGGATCAATTTTCTGTTTTTTGTAACACTTTTTAAAAATTAACATTATCTTTGCAATGTATTTTTGGTTTAATATCTACTTCTGTTTCTTTCTCTAAAATGTAAGCTCTTTCAGGGCAAAGATTATGTCTCTCTTTTTTGCCCCAATACCTAGAGCAGGCGTCCCCAAACTTTTTACACAGGGGGCCAGTTCACTGTCCCTCAGACCATTGGAGGGCCGCCACATACTGTGCTCCTCTCACTGACCACCAATGAAAGAGGTGCCCCTTTCTGAAGTACGGCGGGGGACCAGAGAAATGGCCTCAGGCGGCCGCATGCAGCCCACGGGCTGTAATTTGGGGACACCTGACCTAGAACATTGTCTTGCATGTAGTAGGTACTTACTATACACTTGTTGACCATTTAATCTTGTTTTGAATGTGCAGGTTCAGCCTACTATATTTATGCTATCTTTTTAAAAAAATATATATTTTATTGTGTTTTAGGTTTGGGGGTACATGTGAAGAACATGCAAGATTGTTGCATAGGTACATACATGGCAATGTGGTTTGCTGCCTTCCTCCCCATCACCTATATCTGGCATTTCTCCCATGGTATCCCTCCACAACTCCCCACCGCCCACTGTCCCTCCCCTACTTCCGCTATCTTATATCTGAAATCAGTTGACCTGTGTGGTTAGCTTAAGAGATAATGCTCGATGCTAATTAGGAAGCATTGTGGTTTCTTGAAAAAGGGCTAAATATTTTTTGTGAAAAAATTGAAATCTAAAGACAAAGCTTCTCATGTGCATGCCTTAGTTGTTCATTTCTTTAGAACATAAAATCTGTTTGCACAAATAAAGATGTATCCAAAAATAATTCCCAAAAAACATTGTTTTGTGTTTACCAAAAGACAGGACCTGTGTTTCACCTTGTTAAGTGTTTAAGAATTTTCTGTGTTCAGTGATACTGGTCATGCCAGAGACTTGGAATACAAATTTATCTTAGGATAAAAGTAGGGAACTGAAAAGTAGTAAATCAAGCACTCTTCATTTCTGTTTCTCAGGGTCCATGTATAGAAACCAGCATCTGTTACAGTCTATAGCATACAAATCTGGGAGTGTAAGCTTCAGGAAGGCAAGAGCACCATCTAATATTCACTACCATTTTATTCCCTAGCTATAACTTAGGGTTTGGTATGTAGTAATCACTTATTAAAACTTTGTTGAGAAAAATAAAGGGAATTCTGTTATAAATGACATTTTGATGTTGCTATTGTGAAATCTTTTATTTCAGAAGCATCTCCAATATACCAAGTACTGTACTAGTGGCTTGTAATAAAGAATGTATCAGAAGAGCAGCACGGTATGGTGGACAGAAAATTCTAGGAAGTGTCTGTAGGTCTTGACCCTTATATGAGATCTGTCTGTGTGTAATCTTGAGCAAGCCTTATAATCTCTCAAAGCCTCACCTCTTCTAATAAACAGAGAAAGCACAGTACTGCATAACAATAGCAGATACATTTCTTCCTGGCATGAACTATGAGTCTGACATGCTACAGGGTTTTCTACCTGTGCAGTTTAATTCTCAAAGCAAAGTATGGGTTATATTTTTGTTATTAATATCGCCTTGGGGAGGTTATGGCATTTGCCCACTGTCACAAGTTCAGGGACTCTGGACTTGAACACAGATCTTCCTGACTGCCAAGCCCATGCTTTCAGATCTCCATCTCTACACTTTTAGATCTCTACTTAGACCGGCCACATGTTCAGGTTTGCTTGGGACAATGCCGGCCCTGGCTGGTCACCCTTTGATATAGTTTGAATATATGTCCCCCCAAAATCTCATGTTGAATTGCAATCCCCAGTTTGGGAAGTGGGTCTGGTTGGAGGTGTTTGGGTCATGGGGACAGATTCCTCATGGCTTGGTGCTGTCCTCTTGATAGTGAGAAGGGAGTTCTTGTGAGACCTGGTTGCTAGTGTGCGGCCCCTCCCCTCCCTCCCCACTCTCTCTCTCTCTCCTGCTTTCACCACGTGATGTGCCTCCTCCACCTTCGACGTTCAGCCATGGGTAGAGAAATCTCCCTGAGGCCTCCCCAGAAGCTGAGGAGATGCTGGTGTTGTGCTTGCAGAGCCTGCAGGACCATAAGCCAACCAAACTTCTTTTCTTTTCTTTTTTTTTTTTTTTTTTTTTCGAGACGGAGTTTCGCTCTTGTTGCCCAGGCTGGAGTGCAATGGCGCGATCTCGGCTCACCGCAACCTCCGCCTCCTGGGTTCAGGCGATTCTCCTGCCTCAGCCTCCTGAGTAGCTGGGATTACAGGCACGCGCCACCATGCCCAGCTAATTTTTTGTATTTTTAGTAGAGACGGGGTTTCACCATGTTGACCAGGATGGTCTCGATCTCTTGACCTTGTGATCCACCCACCTCGGCCTCCCAAAGTGCTGGGATTACAGGCTTGAGCCACCGCGCCCGGCCCAAACTTCTTTTCTTTATGAATTACCGACCTTCAGGTGTTCCTTTATAACGATGTGAGAATGGCCTAGCACACTGTTCCCAGTGTTTCACTTTGTGACTTGTCATCCCTCTCCATTAGAGGCTGCATTCAAGTAGGTTCCATTCCCCTTGCATCGCTACTGTATCCTAGACAGAGTACAGAATCAAGTGGTCACAAAGAAGCTGAAGAGGGGAGTGATCTTTGCACGGTATTAAAGGAATCTGGGTGATACGGTTTCTTATGGAGAGTCAGGTAGCCTTGAAATGAACACATCCAAATTTATTTGCCAAACTGAGACTGAAAAAGCTGAAGTGGTAATAATGATGATTATGACAATAATATTAATAAGATGATACGATAAGAAAAGCAACAACGATAAACACAACAATCATAAAATTAGGCATCGTTTTCTGGGCTCAGTCATGCAAACAATTAAGTATTTATTCATTAGCAAATCCTTAATGCACAGTTACAGTTCATTAAAGAAACTGAGCGCTTTGTGTACCATTCTTTTATGTGAATATCGTCATCTCCTAATCTCTGAACCACTTTATCTTCTCTTATCTGTAAAGTGGGAATAATAACCTCTACCTAATAGAGAATGATTGGCTACTATTCAAAGGAAAAAAAAGTGATTGAAGGAACCATCCCCAAGCTAAGAAAATGTTTGCCTCTCACTCCTTTAATTCAAGTACCATGGTATAGTTATTCATAAAATTCAGCATGTTTATGCATTCCTTCACTCAACAAATATTTATCATATGCATAATATATGTCAAGCAGTTTTCCAGAGATATGCATATAGGGCCGAGGAAAACAAAGAAAATTCTTGCTATCAAATTATTCATATTTTAGTGGGAGAATACAGGCAAAACACACAGTTAATGTAGTACAACAAAAAAGGCAGTGAAAAATTTTAAAAGGTGAGAGGATGATAGTAACATAGGGGACTGTGCTGCTTTAAACAGGATGGTCAGGGAAGGCTCTCTTCTGGGGTTGACATTGGAGCAAATATGTGAAGCTGGTGAAAACACACACTATGCAGATGTGGAGACAGAGTTTCACATGGGGAGAGTAGTGTGTGCAAATGGGCTGTGGTGGGAGTGGGGACCGAGGAACAGCAGGTGGACCTGTGTTGCTAGAGCTGGTGCAAGAGAAGGAGGGGAGCGAGAGAAGTCAGAGGCAGAGTCATCAGGGCTGTGGACCATGGCAAGGGGCTGGTGGTTTATTGGGATCCTATTCCCAATGTAGTGGAAACTGTTAGAGTGTTCCATGGAAGGTTGCTTAATAAAGATTATTAAGTCAGAGCTGGCGTTACGGTGAATACCAGATGCTAAGACAGCATGAGTCAAAAGTTACTCGCTGAAGCAAACCAGACTAGGATTGACCAGGTTGAGAGACCATGAGAGCACGGTGAAAGATTCCACATCCAAGGGAGTATGTCCAAAATGTGTTTTCATGTGGCAGATAGGAGGTCCCAGCTTGCAGACCTGTCCAAGGTCGGTGACAGGACATGAGGCAGTACGTGATCAGTGCGAATGAATCCAGCTGTTCCCTGGAGATTTCTTTCCAGCCAGTTGCCTTGAATGAGAGGACTTCAAACTCTATTGAATGCCCCAGGCCAGGCCAGGGCTTCACAGACACAATTTCATTCAAATCTCACAATAGCCCTGTGGGATAGAATTTCCAATTCACACATTCTCTATGAGGAGCCTGAGGTGGAGATGGTTAGTGATCTACCAAGGTCACAGCTAGGAAGCATTGCTTCCCAGATTTGGAAGCCCATGTTCTCCCTAGACAGCCCCTATGTATTTGTGAGCCTGTAGACACTTCCTCTTTGTCCCTTTCATTGTGCGGCAATAAAACCTGCCAAAGGTGAGTTAATGCCAATAATAACCACCTCCCCATGGCAGGGGCCTCTGCAGTTTACCCAGCTCCTTCGCACTCATTATCTTGTGCCCTCTGTGAGCCAGTTCACACCCTCCCTGCCTCTTATTTTCACAGGCACGGCAGGTACAGGATGTGATAAATACTCTGAACAAGGAAACATTTAGCCTAAGCCAACTATTATCGGCAGCATCTATGACGAATGACTTAATATAACCCTGAAAAGCACAATGTGATGACTAATTTGTGGTTAAAGTTAGTTGGAAATTTACTTTGTAAAAAATCATATGGAAGTAACCTGAAGTAACCTGATTAACTTTGAAAGAGAGAGCCAAGAAAGGAGGGGAGGGGTAAGAAAATACACACACGTAATGATTTACTCCTCCTTGCAGAGGTAGCAATAAAGATAAGAATTACAACCCCAAGAGCGGCTGGAGAGGGAATGAACATGTTTCATTTTGCAACTGGATGCATAAAATGGGTCAGAGCAGGAAACGTAAGTAAGAAAGTTCTGGGTCCATTGAGTCAAGGTCTTCTCCTCGGCAGGGAGGAAAATGCTGCATGTTTCCAGAGAAGGATGCAAATCTGAGGCCCTGCTGGCCTGAGCTTGCTGGCTTTGTTCTGGGTGACTTGAGACAAATCACCTAACTTCCGTGAGACTGAAATGTGTTCTATGAAAACCATGAGTAATAACACCAACTTCCTAGTCTTGTAAGAGTTAAGTAGCTTATTGCCTGTAAAATACAATGCCTGGCATACAGTAGGTTCACCAAAAATGTTCATTCCTTTCTTATGTTCATTCCTTTCTTCCTCTGCCTAGTTATTGTTTTTCCCCATGGAAGCCATAAAAGCCCTATCAAGCCCTTCTGAGTTCTCTAACGAACTTCACACCCTCCAGAAAAGAAAAAAAAAAAAAAAAATTGGCATTAACCTCCTAGGAAGACCATAGAGCCATATAAGTTTTGTACTTATGCTTGCAAATCTGTAAGTCCCAGAATTTTATTCTGAGTTGTCCAGAAATAAAACTGTTAAATGTTCACCTTCTTACTACTATGATTTGGCCACCATTGTTGTATTTGCTCCATTTTGCTGAAATGTGGTTTGATGAGCGGCTTTGTCTAAGGCATCGTGCCTGTGTGGGGCTGAAAGAAAAGACTTAATTGACTATTAAGTGCAAGCCAAAGACTAAACTCAAACATCTCCTGCAGGTGGAAATCTGACCGAGTCAATGTCATGTCTATAAGGTAAAGCTGCCTCTTCTGTGATTCCTGCTAGCTCCCCACAAAGGCCGACTGTGTGGGAAGCACTGTACCCATACATAACCTCTAGCCTCCTCCCCTTCCTTTGCCCTTCAGAGGAAAATAAAAAGTCTACCCATGATCTTCAAGTGCCTGGCAGCTGCCTGCCACCTCTCGCAGGCTCTGCCTTTACTTTCCTTGCTGTCCCTTGAATACACAAGCTCTCTTCAACTCAAGGTGTTGGCCTATGCTATCAACTCCTCCCACTCTTGTGCTTCAAGTTTCTACTCAAATATCTCCTCCTTGGACAGATTTTCTCTGAATATCTCTTTCCAATATTGTTTGCCTCTCACCCATTTTTAATCCTGCCCCCCTTGGATAACATCTTAAATGTATCAAATATCTGTACATAGGTTGCTCTTCATGTACCTGCTAACTTGTGAACTGTTATAGACTGTAAACTGAGAGAATGTTTAGTTTCCTAGGTTGCTGTAGCAAACTATCTTAATAAACTTTGTGTCTTAAAACAATGGAAATGTTTTACCTCACAGTTCTGGATGCCAGAAGTTTGAAATCAAGGTGTCGTCAGGGCTGATTTCTTCTGGAGGCTCCAAGGGATAATCTGTTCCATGCCTCACTCCTAGTTTCTGGTGACTGTGGGCAATCTTGGCATTCTCTGGCTTGTAAATGCATCATTACAATCTCCACCTCTCTCACCTGACTTTCTCCTCTGTATCTATGTGTCTGTGTCTCAAATGTTTTCTCCTTTCTTTTATAAGGATACCAGCTACTGGATTTAGAGCCTATCCAAATGTCCTATCCATGATGGCCTCATCCTGGGATTTCTAAATTAGTTGCATCTACCAAAACACTACTTCTAAGTTTACATTTATAGGTACCAGGGGTTAGGACTTAGATGTATCTTTTGGGGAAGGGACACAATGCAACCTACTAATGAGAGCAAACAACTTGTGTCTCTTGGGGACCCTCTGATATTTCATACCTAGTAACGTGCTTGTAATGTAACAAGTTTTCATTAAATGTATGTGGACTGCACAAACACTGTCACTTTAAGACTTTCCCTGGTGTGATCCCAGATTCTTGCCGGATGACCCCTCCAACCCTGAGAGTTGTAGCTTTCCCAGCTGCCTGAGCATTCCACTGTCTGTACCATCACTGAACCTGTACAGTAAGCCAGGCCCTGGAAGGCACAGTTCAGCAAGACTGTGCGGCTGTCCCCAGACAAGCTACGTGGCAAGTTGCCTACATGCTGATCAGAGAAGCAGAATAGGCCTTGTTTCTGTTGAGCTCCATGGTGACAAACGTCAGTGACATTGCTGCCTGCTTAGGTGACCTTCCTTCCCACAGGGACATTGGACATAGTGCATTCGGGATTGCAGATGCCTCTGCCTCTCTACGCCCTAACTTTACCTATGAGTATTCCTATTCTCCTGAATTTTTTTTCCTCCCCCTCCTATGGCTCCTTTATCCCAACCATCACATTCATTCCACTCTAAATCTTTTCCTTAGCAATAACTCCCCAAAATAGCCCAATCTATTTCCTACTGGAATACATACTTCCATGGAGTTCATATTTACTCATTAAAGGATTTAACATAATAGTAAATAACAATTAGTTTAATCACTTGTGTAATGCTTAACTTCCTGAACTATTTATTAGTCACATGGGGCATATTTTTGTCCATTCTATAACTAGAATGTGGCTTCAATGCCTGGAACTGGAAGGTGCTGACCCTGTGAAACTGACCACTTGAATCTGCAGGCCATGCTTTCTGTCTTAGCCTTTAGTGCTCTCATTCACACTTCAGCTTTCCAATTCCCCTAATCGTGGATGGAGCCCTTCACTCACTGTAAAGTATGGTCATGATCTATTTTACCACACATAACAAGCTTGGTTTCCCAATATCCAGTTCATCATAAAGTCCTATTCATGGAACTATCAAATACCCATCAGCTTCATCCTTCCATACTGGATTCCTATCTGTTTGTTACAGCTGCCATAACAAAGATAAGTGGCTTTAACAATATAGCTTGTCCCTAACAAAGATGGTGGCTTTAACAACATAACTTGTTTTCTGGAGGCTAGAAGTCTGAGGTCAAAGTGTAGGCAGGTTTGCTTTCTTCTGAGGCCTTCTTCTAAGGCCTTTGGCTTACAGAAAGGTGTCTACTCTCTGTGTCCGTTATAAATGGAATGTGTATATCTATGTCCTATTCTGTCCTATTTCCTCACAAGGAAACCAGCCATATTAGATTAGGGAGCACTCTCGTAATCTCATTTTAACTTAATTATCTCTTTAGAGGCACTATCTCCAAATACAGTCATATTCTGTACTACCAGAGGTTAGGACTCAAGATACAAATCTGGGTGGGTGACAAATTCATCCCTTCAGATTTCAATTCAAACAGTACCTCCTTGGTGAGGTTTGCACCCATATTTCAAATGAGGTCAGACTTTCCCATCACAGCCTCTTACAGCAGCCTACACTGAAAATGCAAGACATTTACCATAGTAGTAATTTCATACGTCTGTGTGCAAATCTTCTATTTATGCATATCTCTCTACTAGATTATAAACTCTGTGAGGGCAAATGGATGTGCCTGGTTTTTCTTGCCATTAATAGGTCCAGTGTCCAACATTAGCACTTCTTATCATTCACTGTTATCTTCTTCCCTTTCATTTCTAGAATACCGGGGGTCCTTCTTTCTCTTTCTATTCCTCAAGATCCTTCAGAATTCTTTACTCTCCTGCTTTTACCCTACTTCTTGGCTACTGTTTCCTTGAGATTCTATCTTTACCATTTTCTCTTCTTGCTCAATGAGCTCTATCTGGGAAATTGTCAACACTTTCAAGGCTTTAGTAAATATCATGTTCTCTCAATGACTTCCAAATTTCTATATCTAGTGTGGTTCTACCTTCATGGTTTCATTTCTATAGTCCCTAGTACCTACAAGTTATTTTAACTTTACCAATGCCTGAAAAATATGTTCAACAAAGCAACTACGTTTACCTTTAAGTCTACTATATCTCTGTCTCTTGGCTTAATGAATGGCATCAATGTACACCCAGTTGGCCCAACAATAATGTGTATTACAAGAATCCATTATAAACGTAACAGATAGAAATATACAGATTATCCAAGTCCAGCTTCTCTCCCATATCTCAAACCCAACTCTTTTGATTACTGTGTATCCCTTGGCCCATTTCTTAAATCAAACACTCCTTCTCCATAGCCACAAGAATATTTAACTAATAAAAATTCAAATCACTCTTGTGCCTAAATGCTTCTACTGGGACCACATCCCAACAGAATACACATCTGTCTGTTTAGCCTGACTCACAGAACCCTATGTGAGCCAAAACACATTTATCTCTTTACAGTGATTTCTTACTAACCTTTCCTGTTTTTCTTCATATCCTATTGTTTGGCTAGGCCTAATTTCTCACCTGCCTTTGAAAAGGCCAGACTTCTCCATGTTGCTGTATAAAACTCTGAGACCCCACTATAAAAATGTGGATTTGCAGAAGAAGCCATTAGCTGTCACTCTTCATTGAGAATAGTCTCAGCTGCAGAAAATCGCTTTGCCCAAGGTCACACCCCTTTCCATGGTCAGCCTGTATTCATTGCCGATCAACAATTCTAATGGGCCTTTCCAGCACGAGAGCACCCTTTAGCGTTGGCTAAAGACTTTCTACAGTTCTGTATTGGAGATCAACTTTTCCCTCTGCATAGCCCTACTTCATTCTCCTGTCCTTCACAGGTATGGATCCTGAGGGACCTCCTGGATAAAACTTCTGCTATCTCATCTCCATCTCAAAGCAGGCTTCCTGGAGAACCAATCTGTGACACTGGATATTTGCAGATGTTGTGCCCTCTGCTTGAGTAGCATTTCTGATCTATCTTTCCCTGCCCAAATTCTTCGCATTTGTCACATCCCAAGTCATATGTCACCTAGATGCTGTTGACAAAGTGAGTCACATTCTATTCTCTACACTACAGCACATTTCTGTTTTCCCTGATTCCAACACATATTATACTGCATTATAATTATTACTTGGATATTTTCCTTTCCTTCTCAAGTAATTTTGTACTCTTTAAGAATGCAGTACCCCAGGAGCTGGAGGTTGCGGTGAGCAGGGACCGCGCCATTGCACTGCAGCCTGGGTAACAAGAGCAAAACTCTGTCTCAAAAAAAAAAAAAAAAAAAAAAAAAAAAAAAAAAAGAAGGCAGTACTAACTGTCCATTGTTGTGTAAAGAATTGTCACAGTCTTATTGGCTTCATAAAAATAACACTAATTAATATTCTCTCAAAGCTCTGTAGGACAGACAGTTAGGTGAGCTAAACTAGCCTTAGTGCTTAGGGTCTCCAAAGACTGAAATCAATATGTCATCCAGCCTGGCTCCTCCCTGGAGGCTTTGGGAAGAATCCACTTCCAACTCATGTAAGTTGTTGGCATAATCTAGTTCCCTTGGTTATAGGACTGAGTTCCTGGTCTCCCCGCTGGCTATCAGTGGAGGGCAGCCTCAGCTCCTAGAAGCTGTTCACTCTACTTCTCACATGGCTCCTTCCAGCTTCAAAGCAGATAGTGCATCTTCTCCTTCTTGTGCTTTAAAACTCTCTGACTCCCATTTCTGTCTTCTTTTTCTTCACCAGTCAGGGAAAATTCTTTGCTTTTTAGGTCTCATGTGATTGGATCAGGTCCAGGTCAGGCCCACTAAGATACTGTCTATTTTATAGTGTCAACTGTGTCACACAGCACCATCCTGGGTATGGTATTTCACATTCACCGTCATAATTTCTGGGAAGGAGAGCACGGATTCCTGGTGGCAGTTTCTAAGACTCGGCCTACTGCAGATGTAAAGAGTGTCTTAATCAGTGAGTATGTTCCTCAGCACTCAGCAGAGCTTCTGATATAAAAGATATTGATGCTGCGTCACCTCTTAGGTTCAACGGACTTCAGTTTCCAGGAGTATGACACTATTAACTCTCTGCTTAAGTTGCATGCATAGCCAAAAAGCAAAACAAAACAAAGCAAGTAAGCTATAACAAAAAGCACTTCAAATAGCAAATGAAATAAAACAACAGTAAGGAAGTAGAAACTAGACTGAAGGGTTTTTATGATGAGCATTGATCCACAGGAGAAGAGATAAAAAATAAAGGAGAATTGTCATGAAAAGAAAGAAAACCTTGTTGGAAAATCTAAGTGCAGTTTTTCAGTTTTGATATTTTATAGTTGAGTCTATCAATCTTCAGGGTCAAAAAGTGACCAAAGTTGTTTTACTCTTAAAATGCCTTGATTAGATTAATTTTAAATAGCAGTCAGTTTAGAACAGCAGGAATGCAGTGCTCAGTAGTTTGCCCCTAGGGTATACCGTGATGAGCTGGCACTTTTGATTTGGAGATAGAGTCATTCGCATGATTTTATTAATGTGTTTGTTTATGTAAATCATTGCAGCGTTTTCAGGATTGCTTTCTTTCCACATATATGACAATGACTCTGAGAGTTTTTGGTAATTACAGCCTCCCTCTCTCTCCCTTGCTGATTGCAGCCTTTGCTTCCCTTTGTGGTTAGACACACAAAGTGATGACAAAGGTGGACAATTGTTTCTGGCTGCAGCTCACCCAGATAAAACTGTTTCAATTGATTCAGAGTGCTGATGTCAAGCAAGAACCTATACTTCTTGACACTGCACTTTTTCCCAGTGAATAATAAATCACTGTGTTTCCACCAACAGATTCTTTCCCTCTGCCTTTCTCTTTTCCTCTGCCATTAGTCATGCTGGTGGGGCTCATCACTTGCCATTTGGCATGCCTCTGCAAATGCTCTTACCCATGTAGAGGTAGATTTGGTTTCACTGAAGTTGGGGACATACCTCTGCTTACTTGGAGCTGAAACCCACCCGCCGTAATCTTTTTAAAAGTATTTTTGACTCTTTATACTTATTACAATCTGTTTTATTCTTGGTGCAAATTTTTCAAATGTTTCTATCATTACATTTTCACATTTCAGGTAACATAAATATGCTTCAGAATAAAATATAGAAGTAGAAAATAGACAGTGGATAATCTTGAAAGGAAAAATAGTGTTAGCTAATTGACTCTTATATGATTCATATACCATAGCGCCTTTAAACATCCCAAGAAACCTGATAGGGAAAAGTATGCATTGTGCTCTTTAAATAGGTGGAAAAGTTAGACTAAGAAAAGAGGCAAGTTGGCTAGAATGCTAGCCCACTAAGTGAAAGGTCCTAGGCTTAAAATAATGGGCGTCTCATTGCAATGCCCTCAGAATGTTCCCGAATTATGTCTCGACTTCCTACTTGATTATGCTATTTTCTATCATCTATTTATTCAACATTCAAAGAATCCCTGCTATGACACTGACACTGTGCTGGCAGCAAAGGATTCACACAGGCAAAAACACAGTCCTGTCCCACAGACTACCATAATCAATGTCCATGCAAATAAATAATTACGGTGCAACTTTTTCAAAGTATTGTAACAAAAATAGTTTCTACATAGGCCTAACTAGAGCTGCTTTTCCAATGCAATGGCCACTACTCTTGTATGGCTATTTACATTTCAATTTGCAAAAAGTTGAAAGTATTTTATAAATAAATTTAAGAATTCACCTCCTCAGTTGTAGTAACCACATTTCAAGGGTTTGATAGGCACATATGCTTTGTAGCCACTAGACTGGACAACACAGAACATTTCCATCACTCCACAGGTTCTTTTATACAACACTACTCCAGATGATGGACTAGAAAGCCTTTACAGAAAGTAGCCCTTGAGCTGAGACTTGAAGACTAAATTAGAGTTTCCAGGCAAACCAGCAGAGCCAGGAGATTCCAAGCTAGAGAAAGAAAGTGTGCCAAGGCAGGGAGATAGCATGAGAAGGTACAGATTGTCCAGAAAGATCCAAGTAAATCCGACCAATTTAAAATTTTTAAGTGTGAGCTGGAGTACATAGCACAACATGGATTGACTGGAAGATGGGGGACTCTTCACCAATAACCTTCTAGGTCATCGTGTGGGATATGTATGTCATACGACGGAGTGCAGATTTTTTCCTATATACCAATAGTTTTCAAGGCTTTTTAGTTTTGTTTTACTTATTTACTCATCTATCATTCAGAATGTCTATACAACAGGCAGATACAAATAGAAATGCTCTGTTCAAACAGGGCAGAACGCTTTCTACTCAGGAATATGTGGACCTCTGAGACACCCTCATTCAACCCTAGGATTCTAAAAAGCTCATGGGGAGTCTAGAGAGCCACTGGAGAATTCTGAGCATGAGCAGAGGATCTGAAGCTGTGTATTTGGCAGCTCTTTCTGCGCCAGTGTGTCAGACTGACAGATGAAGGTAAGACAGAAGTAGGGATGGATGACTACGAAAGCAGCAAATAGATGAAGAAAAAGATGGTAAGTATTATTTCTAACTAAAGGGAGAAAGGACAATATGAGGATGTGAAAGAATCTGTAATACAAGGCAAAGAACAAATATTCACTAACAGGTTTTTTTTTTTTTTTTTTTCCATGGGCAATTTGGCAGCTGTTGGTATCATTTTCTACAATGTGGGATTCTAGAGGGACATTTTACTTATTGGATGATCGGTTTAAATTCTCTATTCTTCAAAAAATAGCAACGCAGGGAGGGTGATGGTTTACATTTAGGTCTTGAGCTACTGCTCTGTCATTCTGTCAAAGCCTGAGGGAATATCAAAAAAAAAAAAAAAAAAAAAAAAAAAAACCTTCTATTCACTTCAATGAATAATGTATGTCCTGTTTCTTTATTCTTCCCCATAGCAAACACCAATCAGAAACATCAGAAACAAACAGACCACAGAAAACCAGAGTCAAAACCAGCATTTTGTCAACTGATTAGATAGCAGTTAGTTTAATGCTAACATTAATCAAGGTCTGATTGCTCCATTGTGAGGAACAAGGACTCTGTGTAAAGATTAATACACAAGATCTGGTTCAGAATATCTCTGCAGAAACCCCCACACAGTAATTAAGAAGAACACAAAGTGAAGGTTATTGATCCATTATGTTATTGAGAAACAACGTAATTGATATGTTAAATCTTAATTGTTCATTCCAAAGTAAAAGAGACAGTTTTCACAGATCATTAGTAATAAGGTTTTTTGTTTTTATCATTTAAAACAAAATATTGAGTTCATACGTTACCCTTCTTCAAATAAACATTGATTTAATTGTCAAGAAATCTTCATTTGTAAGTATTTAAAATTAACATTCTTTGGAAAAATCGGAAACAATAGAATTCAGGCCTTGAAGTTAGACAGATTCTACTCTTCTGGCTTTGTGGAATCAGTTGTCCCATAAAATCTGTGTGGACCTCAGAAAGCTCTTTTATACAGTAGCAATGATAATGGCTACCTCACCAATCTGTTGGAAGGATTCAGGGAGAAAGTCAATGCCTGCGAGTCAGTCTAGCACAATGCTTAGCAGCAAAGACAATGGTTCAAAACCGCTGTCTTTCAAACACAGCTTTGCCACTGATTAGCTGTGCAACCTTAGACACATTATTTAACCTCTCTGTGTGCCAATTTCCACATCTCAAAAGAGGAATGAGAATAATAGGCATTCTTGACAGTGTTCTTGTGAGTATTAAATAAATCAAGTGTTTGGAAGGTGGTCATGAAAATTATAAGCACTATATAACTGTTCATTTTATGTATGCTACTATTTGAAAATGTTTAGGAACATAGCTGATTCTTAATAAATATCAACTGCAGCACTTTCCCCTTTACAGATGGATGGTCAATGATTTAAACCAGAGCCCTTTCCTTTTACGTATGTACATGTAGCTATGAACAGGAAAGGAGACAAATTAAAGTAAGGTCTGTTGGTCTGCTTGCCTTGTGCAATGGCGTGATCTCTGCTTACTGCAACCTCCACCTCCTGGGTTCAAGCAATTCTTCTGCTTCATTTTCCTGAGTAGCTGGGATTGCAGGCACCTACCACTATGCCTGGCTATTTATTTATTTCGTATTTTTAGTAGTGACGTGGTTTCACCACATTGACCAGGCTGGTTGTGAACTCCTGACCTCAGGTGATCCACCTGCTTCAGCCTCCCAAACTGCTGGGATTACAGGTGTGGGCCACTGCACCCCGCCTGCCTTGTCCATTTTTACATGGAGCTTTATTGTTTTGCCTAATTCCTTAATGTGAAAAGATAACACAGGATTACCTGATATGTGAAGAAAGCTTGATGAAGAAAGACAAAGATAAATAATTGGGAAATAAAGACTCAAGGAGAAATAGATTACTCTAATCAGGAAACAGATTCCATTTCATATCTTGACAAAAATTGAGGACAACTTGCCTTCAAAAAACCAAAATAGGATGTCAGGAAAAAAAATCATAAGATAACAAGACTTCTTGTGGGTTAAAAAACATTACATGTAAAATTAAAGGGAAAAAACCTACATGGGCTAAAGGTAAAGTCAAGGAAATTGCACAGAATTTAGATATGAAAAGATAGAAAAGAATGTAAGAGAAGAGACAAATCCAGTGGTCTCAACATTGATTAAAAGGAATCCTGGAATGGAGTAACAGGGACAAGACAGGGAAGGACAGTGCAGAAGATATAATACAAGAAAAGTATCTAGAACTGAAGAAAATGAAAATCTTCAAATAGAAAGTGTCCCAACCACAATAAGATACAACTATATTTCTACTAAAATAATGTTAAAAAAGTAAATAGGGAAAAATGGAAAATACTGTGTTAATTAATATTCCAACAAACTTATATTTTCATATACTGCAAGTAGAAATACAAAACAGTATAGCTTCTTTGGAAAAAAATATTGTTGATACCTTATAAGCATAAAGAATTAATTACCAGATGACCCAACAATCTCATGGCTAGTTATTTACCCAAGAAAAGTGAAAATATCTGGCCACACAAATACCTGTAAATAAAATTTATAGAATCTTTGTATGATATCAAGAAGCCACTCAAAGAACTCTCAAATCATCAGCTGGGGATTGGATAAACAAATGTTGGTACATCCCAACAATGGAATACTCCAGTAATAATAAGGAATAATCTACTGGCATATTCAGCAAAATGAATAAATCTCAAAAGTGTTAAGCTATATGAAAGAAGTGGGACACAAAGATCTATATACACTATTTCATTCATTTTTGTGACATTCTGGCAACAACAAAATAAAGACATGGAAATAAGGTCAGTGGTTGTCAGAAATCGGAGATGAGGGGTTGAGATCAATTAAGAAGGAGTAAGAGGGAACTATTGATGTTGCTAGAAATATTCTTTATCATCATTTGGTGATGAATACATGATGGTATACCTTTGTGAAAACTTAAACTGTACTTCAAAAGAGTAGACTGAATTATTTGTTAACTCTTCATCAAATGTGATGTCAGTAAAAAGGAAAAGGCCTACTAAGTGCCAAACAAGATTATTTTTTTGAGAGCCCTCATTAGATACGTCATTTTAAAAATTCTGGCTGAGCACGATGGCTCACGCCTGTAATCCCAGCACTTTGGGAGGCCAAGGGAGGTGGATCACAAGGTCAGGAGTTCGAGATCAGCCTTGCCAAGATGGTGAAGTCCTGTCTCTACTAAAAATACAAAAATTAGCCAGGCATGGTGGTGGGTACATGTAATCCCTGCTACTTGGGAGGCTGAGGGAGAAAATTGCTTGAACCAAGAGGTGGAGGTTGCAGTGAGCCGAGATCATGCCACTGCACGCCAGCCTAGCTAACAGAGCAAGACTCCATCTCAAAAAATAAAAATAAAAATAAAAATAAAAAATGAGGCTCAGTGCAGTGACTCACACCTATAATACCAAGGCTCAGTGCAGTGACTCACACCTATAATACCAGGGATGCCAAGGCAGGTAGATTACTTGAGGTTAGGAGTTAGAGACCAGCCTGGCCAAGATGGTGAAACCCTTTCTCTACTACAAAACACAAAAGTTAGCCAGGCATGGTGATGGATGCCTGTAATCCCAGCTACTCAGGAGACTGGCACAGAATTGTTTGAACCCAGGAGGTGGAGTGAGCAGAGATCATACCACTGCACTCCAACCTGGGCTACAGATCGAGACCCTATATCAAAAAAAAAAAAAAAAAAAAAAATAGAACACTGAACAATGATAAAACAAAGGGCCTAGAATCTTCTGGAAAGGTCAGGGTATCTTCAAACACATCAGGAACACTGGATGCCAGAAAACAACAGAGAAAAAGCTTTCCAAGATGTGAGGGAAAAACACTTTTCGACCCAGAATGGTATACGCAGCCAAACTGTCTGGAAAGATAAGAATGAAGTTTGTTTCTCACATACACACTCTTAAGAAGTTCCTTGACAATGTACTCCAACATAGATGAAAATAAAACAAGACCACACGAGCACCAGAAAGTGGTGAACTGAACACAGGGCAGTAGAAACAGGAAGTCTAGAGAATATTGTAAATGAAGACATTTTAGGGGGCAAATATTCTGTATTGGGTTAAAAAATGAAAAGAATGATCACCCTCCTAAAAAGGGGTAAATCAGGGAAGATAGTAAAGTTGGAAATGTAGAAAGATGGGGCATAAGTAGGCTAGACACGTTGGCTCTGGCCTGTAATCCCAGGACTTTGGGAGGCTGAGGCAGGCGGATCACTTAAGATCAGGAGTTCGAAACCACCAGGCCAACATGGCAAAATCCCGTTTCTAATTTAAAAAGAAAGAAAGAAAGAAAGAAAGAAAGAAAGAAAGAAAGAAAGAAAGAAAAAAGAAAAATTAGCCAGGCTTGGTGGCGAGCACCTGTAATCCCAACAACCCAGGAGGCTGAGGTATGAGAATTGCCTGAACCCTGGGAGGCGGAGGTTGCAATGAGACGAGATTGCCCCACTGCACTCCAGCCTGGGTAACAGAGCAAGATTCTGTCTCAAAAAAAAAAAAAAAAAAAAAAAAGAGGAATATGAATAAGAAGATGAAGGCACAACTTGCAAGAAAATTTTAAAAAAAGAAGAAAGAAAAGCAACGAAAACCTTCCAGGAAAACAAAACCGTATAAAAATATTGTGATCCGTATTTGAAGCCATCATGAAATACTGGAAGAGAAACTCAGCTGGCTTCAGGAAGGACATTCCAGTGGATTTCAAGCACACCCACACATCTATATCCATTCCTAATATTGGGCGACAGGGCAGGATCAAAGAGGTTTCCCTTCATAGCAGTAAACACAGAACCATGCTGACAAGCAAATCACACAAACTCACTGAGAAAACTCACCGAAGTTGAAAATGAAACAGAAGAATTACATATGTGGTAAAAAATCAAATTTGAGCATTTGATATAAAGAACTTATCGGATGTATAAGAATTAATGTTTTACTTTTATTATCAAAATGTAAACCAGGCACATGAAATTAACAAGTAATTGTGTGGAATTAAAACAGATTTGTTGGGTGTAATATGATCTCTCGAAAGCACAAATGTTTACCTGTTTCCCCACTTTCTTCATGGTTCAAGTGAAATTGTTAGCAGAAAGATATGCTAAGTTTATCCCTGGGACTGGACTATCAGGCTCCCCAGCCCTCCATACCTCTGTATACAACACTGCACCTCTTGGTGTTACAGAGTTTGAGATGATCATCATTTACATGTACATGATCATCATTTACTAATATTACTCCCTGCCAGCTGGCTCTGATTCTGTGAATACATATGTTCTTCTTAAAAAATTGCTAGCTGGGCTTCAAGGTATTATATTGTCCTACCAAAATAAATATTATTTTAAGACCAGAGGAAGATTCTTGTTCTTTATTAAATCCCTTATTAAATATTTAGTGTTCATAAATTTGTTTAATATAGTTGCTGCCTCAGCATTCATTTTTAGGCCTGACGTAATTCATTTGAAACCCAGGTACGCCATGTCACTATGTCACCTCTGGCTTAGTTAAAATTTGCCCTCCCCTATGTGACTCTGATAGATTCCACTTTTTTTCCTCAGCCCAGTGATACAAAACCCAGCAAACCCACAGCTGCTGATTATGAGCAAACTAATGGTGAACCTCAGAATTAGGTAAATAAGTTCCTCCTTTCACAAATATCCTCTTTAAACTAACCAGTCCAAAACCCCATTGGAAAAGCCTAAGGGATAATGCTTAATGGGGGCAGAGTCCCACAGGATGGGTCCTGTGCTGGTCCCCTGCTGGCTGAGCTTCTCATCTCCTCTGAACTTACCGTCAGCAGCCCATCAGCACCTGTAATCTCTCTGGGACATGTAAAAAATATATATACTTTTTTCTATTTCATGCATTTTGGTTTTACTTTCTCATTGTATCTCACCTGAATCACACATTCAAACCCAGCATTTCCCCTATCATGGCTCTCCTAGAGAGTGGCTATCCTGACTTACGACCCCTCTCAAGAAAGAGCCCTCAAGACCAAACTCCAAAAAATCATAACCGTAGAAATTACAATATTATTCTATTGGAAAGTAAATTCTATTGAGTTAAGTAGCCTTGTTGGTCTATGGTACCTTTCACATATATCTGGATCAAATATATATGTCCCTCAATCCACTTGAATAATATGTATCCAAATATTCATCTCAGGTAAGAAAAATGGAAGTGAAATGTGTTTTAAGATCCTCAGTTTGCTTATACAGTGAGGCATCAGTCATGCAGCAATGAGTTATCGAGCATCTAACATGTGTCAGGCACAGTGCTACAAAATGGAGATATGATAGTGAACAGGTCATTATGTGATAAGATTTTGTTTAGGAAAACTCACAGTTGGTTTCAAGATGAACACATTAGAGCGTCGAATGGCAGATATTAGAAAGCAGTTGGTTGCTTAATTGAGAGAGAATAGAAGTGTATAAAACCCACGGGACCTGATGCTTGGGGAGAGGAAGAAGGAGATATCAAAGATGTATCCCACATTTCTAAATTCTTATTTGGATGATGTTCTAAGGAGAGCTTCTAACAACAATTATGTTGGGGTACTGAAAACAGGTTTTTTTCAGGAAATCCCTGGAAAGCCTCTCATTAGGATGGGGTATTGCCACAGGCACTTGGCTTATCTCAAGAGTTTGCATGCTCCTAAATTCATTCAACTTCACGACTCACTAATTACACCCTCATATTTTAAGCTTAATATGGAAGAAATTCAAACCACATGGGTGTCTGTCTACAAGACAAAATTTGCTCAAGATAAGCCAGTAGTAATATCTTAACTTCAGGCCTTGTGGCTCTTGAACATATTTAAACCTTGATGATTTAAGAGAGAAGGAGGCTAATAAACATCTCAGACTTCTCTCCAGATGGAAAAAAAAAAGATTTCACTTTTTCTGATTTCTCCTTAAACTTGTCATTATTTAGCAGAAATGGTCAAAATAAATGCACCATGCTTCAAAGGAGCCAACACAGAAGAGACCAGATAGCAGCAAGATGAATCCACTTGTCTAGGCAGACATATGCTCTGAGCACAGATGTTCAAGAAACGAAGGGTGTGCACTTGTGATAATGTATTGCATCATTTCTTTGACCTCAAGTTAAAAGCAAACAAGAGAAGCAAAATGTGCCACTCACCAGGCTATAAAAATGAAACCTGCCACACGAGCTCTGATCTATCACATGAATCCTCTGTGCCAGAAGGATGGGGTATTTTCATCCAAATGTCAGCTATTCATTCCTTCTTCTTCTGCCTACACATCTTTGTGAAAGAAATGTGTGGTTAGGAAATAGGAAAGAAAAGGTTTTAATTTAATTTAATTTAGCTAATCCATCGGGCCACATTTACAGACCTATTCCAACCTTCCTAACGACTGGGAAAGACAGAACACCAACCAGCCTCTATTATGACAACTTTGAATGTATCTCTTTACTTTCTGCTCATAACAACTCTACAGGGGCACAGTTATTTTCCCTATATTCAGATGAAGGAGTTTACCAATGTTATGTAACTTGCCCAAGGTCACATAGCTAGAATTTGCTAGGGCGGGGATCAAAATCCAAATCTAATTCTGAAGTTCATGTGGTCCTCTAATTCTCATTCCTTCTCAGAAGGAGGCAGTCTATAAAACACAAAGCTGTATGGTTATAGCATATATAAATAAAACAATATCAGATAATACAACATAGCTCACATTTAAATGCTAAGCAAGGTGATACTTAGCACAATGCTACATGGTTTCATAGATGAAAACCCAGGAAGGTGAAGGGAGAGATGTACCTGTTTGGGGATCAGATAGACCACAGTCTATCATAGCTCCCATTCTTGCATACTGTGCAACCCACAGCAAATCTTATAACCTCATAGCTACAGGTTCCTTATCTAAAGACGTAGTTCCCTCATCTCATAGAGTTTTTGTGAGGATTAAATGATATGATGTGGCTAAATAACCTGACAATATGTCTGGTACACAGTATCTGTCCCTAAATGCCAACTTCAAGTTACTTCAAGTTAGAGACACTGTTACATAGACAAATAAAAGAGAAATTCATTAACCAAAATAGCATTCAAATAGCAAGTTTAAAGTTTTCATGATGAATATATTTATAAGCCAACATAAAGATATGTACATGTCATACATATTTAAGTTTTGTATTTGTTAAAAAATAGTTAATTTCAAAACCTTGTGACAATTATATCTATCAGAGACCTACTTACCTAGTCCTCTGCTAGGAAAAAAAAAATGTAATTTCTTATTAATGTCACCAGCACAATGGGCGAGGCATGCATGTACATTTGCAGCCCAACTCCCAGTAAGACGAGTACAAATGCAGCAATTAGTAGCGCGTTGCACCAGCCTTCAAAGTCTTACCTGCCATTCTTACAATCACAAGACCAATACCCAGACATGGTTGTGCAGAGAAATAGGTCATCTCTAGTTAAATAAAAATTAGTTTTAATTAAAAAGGTGAGAAAATGTAACTACAAAAATTTACAATATGTAGGAAAAAGTACAAAATGATTTCCCAAAGATATTGCCTCTCTATAATGGCTGCTATGCAGAGTTTGTTTACATTATTATAATTTTGTTACATGGACACTATCATTTTGCCCAGCCTCTTCCTTCAACATCGCAAGGTAATTTTTAGCAAAGTTGTTAGGTCCGTGTAGACAGACTGTGATATTCAGGCTTTTCTACTAACCAGCTCTGTGTCAGCTTCTTTAAGCCTCAAACCTTCTCACAGGAAGTGAGGATAATAACAACCACCACCTAATTATAGGGCTGTGTGAGGATAAAGTGAGATGATCCATGTAAAACTCTTAGAATACTGAGTAGAGAGTAATAAATCAGTATTATTATTAACTGGTAAGACTTTTTTCAACTGAAAATGACACCAAAAAAATTCAACTGACTTCAGCAAATGGAAGTACATTTACTTTCAGAATGGTAGTGTAGACGTAGACCTGACCAGAGGCTCAATCACTAGGGTAACTATTGTTCAGATACAAGTTCTGCACGTAGAGTGGCCGGACAGCTGCAGGGGTGCCAGTGCTAGCCCACTGCTCCGAGGCCTAGAGTGAGAACTTACTCCTGTCAGTGCCAGTTCACAGGTCCCAGGATTTTCTGGCACTAGATCAACCTGGGTCATTTACTTACCCAAAAAGATGACTATTACTGAAGGTATTTGCAGCTTTGATTGGCTTGTTGTGGTAGACTAAGTAATAACACCCCAAAAGTGTGAATCTCCTATTCCCCAGAACCTAGGAGTGTGTTACATGATGGCAAAATGGATTTTGCGGATATGATTATATTGAGGATTTTGAGCTGTAAATATTTTCCAATGTGATTATAAGGGTTTTTATAACAGAAAAGCAAAAAAGAGTTAGAGGTCACAGTGCACAAAGCTCTGTGACAGTGGAATGCAAGATTGAAGTGATGTGGCCACAAACTGAGAGCTTCTAGAAGCCTCTGCAGGCTGGACATGACAAGAAACATAGTCTTCTCCTGCAGTCTCCAAAGTGAACTAGCCCTGCCTGCTGACATCTTGATTTTAGCCCCATGAAAACCATTTTGGACTTCTGACCTCCAGAACTGACAATCATTAAATGTGTGTTAATTTGCCACAGCTGCATCAAGAAAACTAATACACGAATCTTGTGTCACAGTTTCCACCGACGCTGTGCTCAGCCCACACGATTGAGATGAAGGAGAAATGATTGCCTAGAAGGGAAAACAGAGATTCTGTTATCGGAAGAGAATGAATACTGGGAGAAAATTCCACAACTTCCAACCCATCAATGCTGATTTTGTTGCAGGTACTTTTTGTTGTTTTTAAACTTTTTAATTTTTTGTCAATTCTACATAAACAACATCGTGGTAGCTGAATGAATTCTTGAGTAGCTTTGCCATAGCATGATTTTTCTGCACTCACATATTGGATCCTTGAAAAGAGGTATCTTTCTTTGACTACCCCGGACATGCATGATGCAGGGATAATAATAAAGTGGGGAGAGATGAGCATAGTAAGATTGGTGTGTGATTTTTCCTATTGATCACTTCACAAAGAAAGTATATGCCAGTAGTAAGGAACTTGGTCGGCTGGGCATGGTGACTCATGCCTGTAATCCCAGCACATTGGGAAGCTGAGGTGGGTGGATCACAAGATCAAGAGTTACAGACCAGCCTGGCCAACATGGTGAAACCCTGCCTCTACTAAAAATATAAAAAATTAACAGGGCATGGTGACATGTGCCTGTAATCCCAGCTACTTGGGAGGCTGAGGCAGGAGAACTGCTTGAACCTGGAAGGCAGAAGTTGCAGTGAACAGACAGGGAAAAAAAAAAAAAAGAACTTGGTCATACAAATGCAAAACAGAGTGAATTCTGACACGTTAAATGCTAAAGTTTCTTCTTTCATTTGTTCATCTTAAGAACCTCACTTTCCTCCTTTGACTCTTGAATTCATAGTCTGTGAAGCAGCTAGAGTTGTATGTAATGAGTGAGCTCAAAGCTGTCTTCTAGCTCCATTATTATATTAGAAGGGAAGCACATGGTCTGCTTTGGGGCATAGGGAGATTTAAGGGAGGTGTGTTGAAAGGTTCTGGACTCAGAGATAGTAGGACAATATTTCAAAGAGAGGTGATCAAGAGATCAGAAGGACTGAACAGCAGGGCCAGCTGCACTACCACCTAGTTTTCTCTTCTGTGTGATGCAGCAACAGTGGAACTGAATTTTTGCCCAGCATAGTAGAGGAGGTTTTCAGTGAGAAAATGGTCTTGGGAAAACTGTTGTTTTTCTAGGAGTAATAGTGATAATGTTGTAGCAGGACATGCCGCAGACAAAACCTCTCAAAGACACCAGGTTTGTGAAGGAAGTGGCTTTTTATTCAGCCGGGAGTCTCGACACACTCGTGCCTCAAGAACCGAGCTCCCGGACGAGACAATTCTGGCCTCTTTTAAAGGCTCACACTCTTAGAGCGTACATGTGAGAGGGTCGTCATCGATGAGGTAAGTGAGGGGTATGTGACTTAGTGTGGGGGTCTAATCATGATTAAGCAAGAACAATGTCTTCTGGGGAGGATTCCTCCATACCATGCCCGTGATATATAGATAGGATAGGAACTAAGGTGGGGGGTTTGCTCTTTAACCTCCAGGTCCCGCTAGTGGCACAGTTTTGTGTCCTCCACTGACCTTGTACCTTCTATTTTCAACTTCTACTTCTCCTTTTGCAATGCAGTATAGAAGGCTAAGGGGAAGTGGTCTTAGAAGCTTAAGAGGAAGGGGTCTCCTTCCTCCCCCTCCCCCTTTGAGAACCTCACCTATAGTATTAGTGAGAGATCTCACTCTCATTCTCATTTTTATTTTTTTGATCCTCTAAAGAAACTGATTGATAATGATTCATATAATGTACCTGTGATGTGGTTCTCTGGTTAACGACAGCAGTGATGAATCCTCTAAGGAACAGGGTGAGCAAACAAGGGAGTAGCCAGCAAACACCTATTACTATTACAACACTTACAATGAGACTCTTGAATCCTTCCAAGGATGAGAACCAACCCCCAAACAAGGACTCCAGGTTAAATCCGTGCCATATCTGCAAAGGCACGTGTGCCAGTTTGGTCATGTCTCTTACAGTATCCTCAACTGCTTGACCCTGGTGGTCTATACGTAAGCAGCAGTTGGTTAAATGGAATTTTCCACAGACTCTTCCTTCAGCTGATAGAAAATAATCTAAGGCCAGTTCTGATAAATCACATTTCTCATTTGAGTTTCTTGTCGGGCCAAAATGGACAGAGCTTTGCCCATTTCATTAGTATTTTCAAGACAGCCCGTAAGCGGATAATCCAATTGAGCACATAAATAGGAGTTTGGTATCCCCATGAGCCATCCTCTGCCCAAGTGGCAGGCCCATAATACTCAATAATTCTCTCTGTGGCCACTTACCATCTTTCCGTTTGCCTATCTTTAGACTTCTTTTCTCCTGGGTGGAGCAGACCAGATATCCTAACAGCTCACCTGTCTTAACAGGTAATAGAAAAAAAGAAGGCTTACTGGTGCCTATAACACAGCTACCTGTCCATCTTTCAGGCAGTTGTACATATGTTGTAAGTCCACACATCCAGTACAACCTAGCCAGCACCGTCCAGTCTCTCTGATATCCAAGAAGATTCCAAACATCCTGTATTTTTGGGAATGTTAGGAGGGTTTTTTTTTTTTCCTGTGTGATTTAAACTCCACCATACCATTGAGGAAGGGGTCTCCTTCCTCAATGGTATGTTAAAATCATCAGGTTTTTAAAATTGCAAACAGAATGGTCTCAGAGCTTTTCTGATCCAAATTAATTCTGATATTCTCCTATAAAGGGGTTTTGATAATTTGACAAAAAATTCAAAGGTGATTTTGATTATCCCCATTTTCCAAGGTCATGGGGGCCAGTGAGCCCCATCTCTGCCCATTGAAAAACAGTGTCTAGCTTGTATTTAACTTCCTTTTGTGGTTTCCATATTGATTCTGAATACCATCCTTTGAACCAGCTTTTCATATGTAGGGACACAGTGAGCAATAGAGAAAGAGGTAGAACTACCACCATCACCCCACTTTTCACCCATGGCATTTATGGGGCCAGAGCATAGCCAGGGATCTATAATTGTCTAGAATTCAAGACACATTTCCACCTCTGATGCAACCTCAGACTGACAGGCTTAGGCTACAGAGGCTGTCCCAAGCCTCAGAGGTAGAATTTCAACTTTCCCAGAAAAACACATTGAAGAGAGAAGTCACATTCTGCAACTTAAGCCTGCTGTCTCTTATAGTGAGATTCTGGCCACTATACAACATGGCAGAATTCAGAAACTCAATTTTCTCTGACAATTCACTATCAGACCCTGACAAGACAAGCTATTTAATTATCTGTCTGTCAAAATGGGACAAATGATTTTGTTGAGTGAGTAATGGTCAGTGGTGGTGGATGCTTTATCTAGGGAAACACCTATCATCTGGTACCATGTAGGGCTGTTAACAAGTCATTTTCAAGACTGCTTTAAAAATAAAATCATCTTTATTTTTTGTGGTATTATTTTTACTATTTATTAACCAAACCAAACATTCAAATCACTGGAGATTTAGTAATTCAGCCAGTGATGATAGAACGTGAAATAACAAGAGTGATGGGGGCACAGTAAATCTCTGCTTTATCTAAGACATTGACTTTTGAAACAAGAAATAATTTAAACATTAGAAGACCATGTCATGATTTTTACAAGAAAATGAATTAGTAGAAGAGCTCTATTTATTACTCCATGACAAGAATTATGCTACGTATTTCATATTCATTATATTATTTAATCTTCACAACAAAACTTAGAACTATGTAGATTTTATGGATTAAAAAATTGAAGGCAAAAAAAGCCAGAACTCATTCAGTAAAATGATTTTTACAACCTTTTCTAGTTTATAAATGAAAAGTAAAAAGCCTCCTTCTGCCTTTTCTAGTATAACCATGACCTGTCTCTGGATTTAAAGTGTATTTATTTGCATTCCCAAGCAAACATTTGACGTCTCTTTCCTGGTAGAGTTGAGGAAATGATGGTATCTAGAATAGAGCTTAGTCATAACCTCAAGTCGCTGTCTACCCACCCTCATGCTTTCTTGACTGTGTGATTTTGGACTTATTTTTCCCCAGTGACAGAAACACACATCAAATTAACAAAAGCCAGTGATATTATCCATACCATAACTTAGTGAATAAGGAACTTAGTGGAATTATCTTGGGGCACTTCACAGCTGAATCCCCCAACAGGAAATATGCACTGCTCTGTTGTTTTTTAATAAACTGGAACCAGGGGTTCAGAAATGCTGCCAGGATATCTACTCCATTCCTACCTTTCCTTGGTTCTACGGTCTCTACATCATACTCCACAGACTGGGTTACTCCATGTAGCAGAAAACGTGTCTTCCCACGCCTGTAGAGGAACTGACTCACACTCATTCTGGTCACAGTTTTAGAAACTGGCTCACCTTATGTTGGAGAGAAGTAGTTCTGTAAGATGGGGGTAGCTCCAATGCCACCAACACAAGGGAAGTAGAAGGAGATAGAGCGTTCCAGAATAGGGGGACTGCTGATCCAGCAACACCATTGACGTACTGTGGGAGGGCACTGTGGATGTTTGCAACCAAGAGGTCAGGGAGAAGCTTCTGGTAAGTCGAATGCAAACATTCCAGAGCTGCATTTTCAAACTCGAAGTAGGTTATTGTCAAGACCTCAGAGCTTGCATGTACTCATTTATTCATTTCTTAGACATTTCCTCTTGCTGAAATAGAAAAAGAAATAAGAGTAAGATATGATTTCTACTCTCAGCATTTACTGCCTGCCTGGGGAAACAGACAAGTATACTAAGAGGATGTCAGCATTGCGAACCCAGTGTCTTAACGAAGGCTCGTGAAGGGTGGTGTTTTTCATGCTGTACGTTGAGACCCACTGGCAGATCATTAAATCAATTTACTTGGCTGCAGACAGCATTTTTTAAAGGAATAAAATAGGCCAGAATATATCAGGGTGTGTTGTACTGCAGTAAAGATACAGAGTTTGGTAAAACAATTGTGTTCTGATTGCATGTCAGGCTCTGTATACATACATTTGTGTACCAGGTGATGTGGTAAATGGCATTTCTGACATCAGGTCATCACAAAAAATCTTTAAATGCCATCAGTATAGTGTGAGTAGGAACACAGAGGAGAGACATCTAGACGAGATTAGCAGAAGGTAGAAGAGGCAAGATTTTCAAAGAGAGCTCTCATGCTGAAACTAGGAGAAAAGGCAGTCATTTCAAGAGAAAGAGCAACTTGTGAAAAAAGCCCTGAGGAGTAAGAAAGGAGGGAAGATTGATAAAGTCCTGTGGCTGGAGAGTAGCAGAAGGAGCCTGCAATGGGTCAGGCATAAGGCTTGAGTCCTTCAGACTGCCACTGCAGGAGGAAGGGCTGATGGTGAAGAACAGGGAAGCAGGGCAAACAATTATAATGAAGGTAGTCAGTAAGAATAATAACTAGGATAAAATGCTATGCAACTTCAGAGTGTCCAACAACACAATTCCTTAGAGAACCAGAGACAGCTTCATTGAGGAGGAAACATTTTTGGGTTCTCTGAAAATACTTTGAGTTTGGTTCAGGAATCAACTACGTGGTGTTTGTGTGGCTGGCTATAGTGAATCAGGTAAGGAGCAGAGGCAGACATTCCAAGAAAGTTTCAGAGCCAACGAAAAGGGCGAGATATCAAAGTGTTACACACCAACCTATATCAGTTGCAGGGCTTCTTTAACTGAGCTCCAGGTACAATGTCAAGGAAAGTTTAATTCACTATTTGACACTGTCTTACATGCACAGTCAAGGACCACATCCACAATCAGGCTGCCAGAATTCAAATCCACCTGCTTTCTCTGTGAATCCAGCCCAGTTGCCTAGTCTCCCTGCGCTTGGACATCCATAGGGCCACATGTGGTATCTGTGGCAGCCAAGGAAGTGTGATGCTCAGATTTTCATTTAAGAAAGAACTTGCCTTTTAGTTGCAAGCACTACCTTTTGTAACCAGGTTTCAGCTGCAGCGTGTGTGGGGTTCACTGCAGAGTTCAAGCTGGCGCTATGATTTGTCAGAAGCCCCTAGTCAGTGACAGAGCACAGCAACAGCCTTTGAGATTGGCTGTATTTATCCAAAGTGGGTCTCTGCAAAAATGCCACCTTTGCTTCAGAATGTGCCCTTGGGTTGGCCAAAATCTTGTCAGAGCTGCATCAAAATTGGAGGCTAACTCTACCAATCCTGCCTCCTACAGACTCTTCTGTTTCAAGCTACCAGGTCTGCTTAGTGTTCTGAAGCCTTTCCTCATGCAACCCCACTTCCTTCCCCTTTATCTTTCAGAGAAAAAATGCCCCAAGAAGCCTCTCGTACTCCTAAGAGTGTCTGAGCATCTGCTTCCCTGAATGAACACAGTCTCTGTTCAGCTGCCCTAGGTCTCAGTCCTTGAACTCCTTGAAGTGCTGCTACTCTTTTCAACTTTCATTTCCTGGATGAGTCAACTCAATTTCTAGGGTTTTTAATATCATTTCTATGTTGAGCACTGTCAAATTTGTGTCTCCAGCCTGAGCTGTCGGTTGAACTCCACACACATATATCCAAAACATACTTACCATTTCCACTGGATATTTAATAGGAACCTCAGACTTAACCTCCAATCTCGTCATCATTTCTCCCAAATATGTCCCTCCTTCAATCCTCAGCATTTTAGTAAATAGTAACTCCATATTCCTAGTTGTTCAGGGCAAAAACTCTGGTGTCACCTTTGATGTCTCTTGTTCTCTCATAACCTGCATCCAATCCATAAGCAAATCCTGTGAGTTCCACTTAAAAATACATATTGAATATGAGCAGTTTTTACCATTTCTACCAGTAAAATGCTGTTTCAAGTCACCATGCCCTCTTACCTGGATTATTCTAATAGCCTCCTATTTAAACTTCTTAGTTCTTCCCTTTGCCCACTCAAGCTATCCTCTGTACAGAAGCCAGAATATCCTTTTAAAATGTAAACGAGATCATTTTCTGCACAAAATCCTCCAGCAACATCTGTCAGTCAAAATAAAGCCTTAATCCTCAAATAGCCAATGAGGTCTTATATGATCTGGATACTTCACTCACTTACTTTAACCACACCGATTTCCTTGCTATCACCTAACTACTTCAATATGCTCCTGTGTCAGAATTTTGCACATCTCTTTGCCTACAATAGTCTTCCTCTGGATACCTGAATGGTTCCCTCTCCTTCCTCCTTCAGGGCTCTGCTCACATGCATCCTATAAGCGAAGGCTTCTGCTGTGGTCTGAATGTCTGTGTCCCCCAAAATGCCTGTGTTTAAATATAATCCCCGAAGTGATGGTGTTAGGAGGTGGGAATTTTAGGAGGTGATTAGGTCATGAGGGTGAAGCCCTCATAAATGAGATTAGTGCCCTTATGAAAGATGCCCCAGAGAGCTACCTTGTTCCCTCCACCATGTGAGGACAGTGACTATGCCACTATGTGGAGGTGAGAAGGCACTAGCTATGACCAGAAAGCCAGTCCCTCAACAGACATTGAATCTGTTGACACTTGAATCTTGGAATTTCCAGCCTCCAAAGTGGTGAAAAATAAATTTCTGTTGTTTGTAATTCACACGGTTTATGGGTTATAATAGTTATAACAGACTAAGACACCTTCCCTGAACTCTCTATGCAAAATTGCAGTCCCTAGAACATTTTTTTTCTTTTCTACTGACACTTGTTTATAACATTCTTAACATCTAATAAAATTGATATTTTCAGTTTTTCTCATGTCTCTCCTCTCCTCTACTAGAATGTAATTTCTAGTATAATTTATACTTATTTTATTCTCTACTATATCTCTATACAGAGTTCAACAGCTTGCACATGGCATGAACCCAGTAAATGTCAGGTATATAAATTAATAAATTAGGATAATAAAAGTGCCAACTGGGTATAGGGGTCATGACTCTCAGATAATTGATGCAAATTACTTAACACAATGCCTGGCACATCATAAGTACTCAACAACTGTGAGCTTGTGTTAACATTAATAATTATTTCTAGTCATGAATCTATGTAAGTTAGACATTTAAGTGATAATATCCATTCTTTGGACAGAACTTGATAGCAATGATTTGGTAGGGGGCCCTAGAGCCCAGGCATCTCTCTATAAAATAATTTCTTTAAAATTTTTTACAGAAAACTTTAAGATGAAGCAACCCAGGCAGATGAAAGTAACTGTACTTAGAACTCTAAATAGTTTACTATATTTTTAACAAATGCATTGTACTATAGTACTGTACAGTAGATTTCTAGTATAAATGCCAATCTCTTCATCAATAATGTGAGAAATTTTAGCCACAGGTAATTGAAAGACAAGACTCTGGTTGGGTTGCCTGGATTTCTCCTCTATCATTGCCTAAGACTGATGACTGTGTCTACTTTTTTATAACAGATATTTTCAGAGTGTCTACCATGTAAATGCAATGTCCTAGGAAAGAGAAATTTAACAGCTAACAAGATGATAAGCTTGGTTTCTACCTTTATAGAGCTTATATTTTTTCAGAGAAGAGGGATAATTAAAAAAGGAATTAGAGTCAACAGGCTCTAGAATAGTGAAAGTTCAGGATGCAACATGAGAGAAACAAATAACTTAGCTGGATGCTGGGAAGAAAGATAGGAGAAGATCTCTCTTTACTTCTCAGCAGAGGTGACGTTTAAGATATGTGAAGTTACCCCGGTAAAATTTTTTTACTAGAAGTTATTTTCATATTAGCAATACATGCTGCATACTGGTTCAATAAGGAGCTTGAGTTATTCATGGAGTTTTCCCTTTCATTTTCACAGGTGTACTTTGGAGCAAAGTTTCATGCAATTATTGATTACCACTTTGAATTGTAATTAATTAGAGCTATTAAAAACATATATTCCTAAATATACATATATATATTTCAGCGTTTGGGTGTATTTATAAGCTCTTATAATTTATCCATATAAGATAATTTACTTTTATTTTAGATTTGGGGGTACCTGTGAAGGTTTGTTATATAGGTAAACTCATGTCACAGGGGTTTGTTATGAGATTATTTAATCACCAAGGTATTAAGCCTAGTACCCAATAGCTACTTTTTTTATTCCTCTCCTACCTCCTACACTCCACCTTCAAGTAGACCATAGTGTCTCTTGTTTCCTTCTTTGCGTTCATGAGTTCTCATAATTTAACTTTGACTTTTAAGTGAGAACATGTAGTATTTGGTTTTCTGTTCCTGCGTTCATTTGCTGAGGACAATAGCCTCCAGCTCCATCCATGTTTTCGCAAAAGATATAATCCCATTCTTTTTTAATGGCTGCATAGTATTCCATGGTGTATATGTGCCATATTTTATTTATTCAATTTGTTATTGGATACAAACTGGATAAACAATAGGTTGATTCCATGTCCTTGCTACTGTGGTGTTGCAAAAACATTTGTTTGCTGCAAAAAACATAAATTATGCCGTAAAGACGCATGCAAACAAATCTATATCCTCTTGATACAGACTCAGTGATGAGATTGCTTGGTCAAATGATAGTTGTGCTTTTAGTTCTCTGAGTAATCACTATACTGCTTCCCACAATGGTTGAACTAATTTACATCCCACCTACAGTGCATAAATGTTCTTTTCTACAACCTCACCAGCATCTCTTATTTTTTGACTTTTTAATAATTGCCATTCTGTCTGGTGTGAAATGGTATCTTACTGTGGTTTTGATTTGCATTTCTCTAATGATCAGTGATATTGAGCTTTTCTTCTTATGCATTTTGGCCACATGTATGTCTTCGTTTGAGAAGTGTCTGTTTATGTCATTTACCCACTTTTTCATGGGGTTGCTAGTTTTTCTCTTGTAAAGTTGTTTAAGTTTCCTGTAAATGCTGGATATGAGACCTTTATCAGATGCATAGTTTGCAAAAATGTTCTCCCATTCTGTAGATTGTCTGTGTACTCTCTGGATAGCTTATTTTGCTGTTAAGAAACACTTAAGTTTAATTATGTTTAATTACGGCAAATTTCATTTGTCAATTTTTGCTTTTGTTGTGATTTCTTTTGATGTCTTTGTCAGGAAATTGTTGCCCCCTTCTATGCCCATTTCTTTGCCTAAGTTGTCTTCCAGGAGTTTTATAGTTTGGGGTTTTACATTCAAATACAACTTGAGTTGATTTTTGTATATAATATTAGGAAGGAGTCTAGTATCAATCATCTGCATATGGCTAGCCATTATCCTAGCGACGTTTATTGAATAGGGAGTCTTTTTATCCATTTCTTGTTTTTGTCAAAGACCAGGTGGTCGTTAAGTGTGTAGCCTTGTGTCTGGGCTCTTTGTTCTGTTCTACTGGTCTATGTGCCTGTTTGTGTATCTATGATTTTTTTGTTTTGAAGAAAACTCCTGACCAAGGAGTTATCTTGGTAAAGGGAAATGTAGCCCCAGACAGACGAGAAATATGTAAAAGGGTTTGGAGCCTCCAAGTCTTAAAAGTCCTGATAGATATTTTTGAAGGCAAAACGAGGATCACTTGTTGTGTTGCATGAAGAGCTTATCCATAATGAGTAGAGTTTCTTAGAGTACTATTACTAATTGCAGAAAATCCTTAATTTAACTTCAAATATTAATAAAGACGTGTGGTTTTTTTGACCGCATATTCTGAAAATGTTTGCTAATCACTGTTAAACCCCATCTAAAATTCTCTCTCTGTCTTCATGATCATACAACTCTGCCTCATTCAATTCCACTAATTCCATAGTTGGCCTTGTGTTTGAAAATTAACCTTGTTTCTGGGCTGGAGTATGTGTGCATCCTTCCTTCTCTTCATGGGAAGAGTTACTTGCTAGTGGAGACGGAACTGAACATAGATCCCAAAATAGACACAATATGAAAAACTTGATACTTCCTTCCACTACTGAGCCCAGGCTAGGGATACTGTACAAGTCATTTGGTATCCTCGTTAATCCCAGGAAATACACAGTATAAAGGAAGTCATAAGGCCTATGTATGAGTCAGTTCACGCTGCTATAACAGAATGCCATAGATAAAGTGCCTTGAACAATAGATATTTATTTAGCACAATTCAGAAAGGTAGGGCTCTGAGAACAAAGTGAATACCTTCCTCTTGGTTTACACATGGTCATGTTCTCATTGTCATGAGGACAAAACAAAGAGAAAGACTTCTGGTCATTTTTAGCTACTTACAAGGGCATTAATGCCATACATCTGGACTCTAGGCTCATGATCTAATTATTCCTCAAAGATGCTACCTCTAAATGTCATCACATTGAAGATTTAGGCTTCAAAATATAAGTTTTAGGGAAGCACAAACATTCAGTGCATAGCAGAATATACAAAGAAAATAAAATTAACAAAATAGTAAAAATTACAGACTTCCTCAAATGATGAGGGAATTGCCCAAAGAATATAACAGAAAATCAAGAAAGAGAACATCAGAGTCGGAAAGAGCAACGTCAGAGGAAGAACACTTTGACCTGGGTTGTGAGGAAGTAATGGGATTCTGATAGATGTGTAACAGCTGGATAATCCAACACAGAGAGAGGAAAGGTGGCAGGATGAGGACACAGAGGTGAGAAAGAAAGTATAAGTAAAGTGGGACAAGGAAGTCTGCAATTAATGTTCCGAGGATTGGAAGAGACTCTTGTACCCTTCTTTCTGCTTGCATGTATATTCTCATTTATTTCTTCAAATATGGAATGGTTATTAAATGTCTAGGTTTTTTTTAAAAAAAGCTTTTAGGATAAGACTTTAAATCAAACTAGGAAAAAGCATATTAAAAGAGGAAATGCATGAATTACAATAATAAGCTATTTTTTAAATAGCTCGAGCTGTTTAAGTTTGAAGCTCAAGAAATTACATGTTTAAGTGACTAAGTAGTATTCAGTTGACTTTTAATTAACCTCTTTTGCCATTTCTCATCCAGGAAAATTGGAAAATATTTTATGGTCCAACAAAAACTTGCTCTGTAAAAGAATTATGCAAATTTGAGCCACTTATGGTAATCTTTCAAAACATCTAATATTTATAGCTGAATCCAGTCAAGTTGTATTTATTCTTTATCAGCCTTAGTTATCTTGGCCTCACTCTCTTATTAATAAGATGCAGACAAAGCCTTGCTTCCAGTGCAAAAGTGATAGAGAAAAATCATTTTCTCAAATCAGGCTGAATCTCATTTGTTGTGATTTTTTTTCTTTAGATTCTGATGTTTGCAGGTGCTTTTTGTGGGAACATTATTTAAAACATGTCCTCCTGAGTGTACAACAGCCTCTTCATGAGGATTACTCTTCTTCTTCCCCCTTCACTTGCAGTGGAAGATTTTTTCATTCATCTTAAACTAAATTTCAATAAAGAAAAGGAAGAGTATCATTTTTAACACTTCTACCCTTAAAAAATAATAACAAGACTATGTTTAATTTGTCTAAAAATGGATTTAGAGACATAGTATTCATTTTTCACGCTGATGATGATAAGAAGAGGCATCTAACCTCCTTGACATCCAAAATCATGAGCTTCTTATACCACCTCTGATAACTTGTCACCTAAAAGGATTCACCATTCTATTAGAGGCTAGATTGTCCTGTGGTAACAAATAAACATTATAATAATGGTGGCTTAGAGCAACATAAGTTGATTTATTTCACATACAAAGTCTAATGCAGTTGGCCTGGGATCCAGGGGTGACCCTCCATCTGGTGACTCAGGGATCCAGGCTTGCTTCACCTTATAATATAGCCCCTTAACATGTCACTTATAAGGTTGCTTATGCATGGGGACAGAGAAGAAAGAGGCAAACCAGATTGTAATTGCCTCAGCCTGGAAGGAACATGTGTCATTGTGCTTACAATTCTTTGGCCAGAAAGAGTCACTTGGCCTCAACCTAACTTCAAGGAAGAGTGAGACATGATGAGGAACACATGGCATGCATGGTGAGCAAAAACCATCCCTGTCTCAATTACATAGTTAATTATATTTGGCTCTATACAGAAGATCATGGAAAACATGGAAATTTTATCACATTGAAATCATTGTCAAACAGCAAAGTATATATGCTTTGGAGACAGAGTACTTTTACTGCCTGGCTTGCCATATTTCCACAATAAGACGATTGGCAGGTCCCACAGACACTCTGAGCCTCAATATCTCATCTGTAAAGTGGAGAGAATGCCACATGAATCAGTTGAGAGGACTATAAGTAATGACCGCAAAGCATCAAATTAAGTGCCTACTAAATACTAGGTATCCAGTTTTGAAACTAGCAATTATAATTATTGTATTTTAATGACAATAATAAAATGGAGATATCATTATTATCATGGAAAATAATTAGTTTTGCTATATTTAATTTATCAATAATAATGCAATAAATTTTCAAATAAAAGCATCTTTGAGACTTCCTAGCTGAGTTCAGAAGCAGCTTTAACCCTGCATTTAATTTACCGTTAGTAGCAAATATGGTATATTATTACCTTTAGAATTTCTCATTTCAGATTTTTTTTTAAAATGAGCTTTTAAAGTAATTGTAAAAATTTTAAAGGGGCTTTAATGAAAGCAGAGAGGTGAGTTTCCATGGTGATATCTGAACAGTACAAGAGAATGGAAGAAGGAAAGGGGAGCATTTAATGAGCACTTACATGATATTAAACTGTGTGCTTGGCACTTTGCATCTGGTATCACCCTAGGCACAGGAAAATGCTATGACATCAATATGAGTGTCACGGTTTTATGGAAGAGCAACCATACTCAAAGGTAGAGACTCTCCTAGTGGACCATCTAGATTGTGGTCCCAGTGGGATATGACCTGTCTTTGCCTATAGCTGGTGCCCAGACTCTCCTGACACCAATAAGTCTCCTGTAATTCATCTTCTTTCTGCTCCTTCATGCTCAAGATCTCTCATTTATCTGGTTTTAGGGTCTGATTTGTTCCCAGCCTTTCTCAGAGCTCCTGTAGGCTTAACATGCAAACCCCTATCTCCAGCGTGACCTCTCACCAGGACATGAGGTTCCTATTTCTTTGTAGTAACAGGAAAAATGTCCTGAGACACATTGTCTTGCCTTTTTAGGGAGAGTTCCCTCTTAGAGTAGAAAGCCTATGATGACAGTGGAGGTGGTAGGTTTGTGAACTCACTGTGCTCCAACCATCTAGGAAAGGTTGACTGGGCAAGAATCATTCATGGGTACCAAGTCTTAGGGGAATTTTGAGAAATGGAATACTGGTATGGTCTCAAAAGGTCTCTCCACCAATTGCATATTAGTTCAAAAGGGGAAAAGTAGTAACTGCACTGTGGCATAAAGAGATAGCACTTTGATGATGTGATCAAAATTAACATTAGTGATAAAACAGATGGATGTCACATGCCTCTGAATGCGGTGCATGGAGAATGAACACCATCACTTATGAGTATCCCCACTGGGATGCATAACCAGAATCTGATCATTAAAAAAAGCATCAAACAAACCCACATTAAAGAAGATGCTACAAGGGGCCTGTTTTATGAAAAATGTCAGTATCATGAAAGTGGGAAAGACTGATGAAACTTCTGAATTAAAGGAAATTCAACAGACACCATTGCTAAATGGACCAGACCCATTTTGAAGGGGAGAGCACTTACACATTAGTGGGCCAATGATAAATATGGTATATTACAATGTAGATGAAAATGTTAGAACAATGTTAAATTTCCTAAATGAAATACCATTGTGGTTAAACTATTTAAAATAATATTCCTAGAGAATATACATTGAAATATTAAAAAATAAAATAAGAGGATGTATCTAATCTATTTTCAAATGGTATAGAAAATACTAATTTTAGAATGCATAATTCATATACACCCATACATACCCATATGTGTATGGGTATGCATGCATGCATTACTATACTTACTCATTTTTTGAAAGTGAGAGAAAGGGAAAAAAAAGAAGATAAAACAATTGTGGCAAAATGTTAAAACATGGCGAATCTGAAAAAAGCATATACAGAAGTTCTCTAGAGGCTGTTGTTTTCCAGCAATTCAATGAGCTTTAGGAGTTTAAACAAATTGAAGTTTCTATTAATAGCTAGCAATTACTGTGTGCCCATGTTTTGCCATGGATTGTCCTAGGCAGATCACTGGCATTGTCTCTAAGCTTTTTCATAGCTCTGGGTGTGGAAATTGTGCTTTCATTTTCATTTTTAGATATGGGAAACTGAAATAGGATGTGCAGCCCACAAGAAGTGGCAGGGCCATGGATTTGAATTCGGACATGGCTCATGTCTTTGCACAATAGAATAAGATGATGTATGTGATACCAGGCAGGAAGAGGGGAGGTGCCAGCCTTTAGAGGCTCACAGCCCATAGGGAAAATAGGGAGGGAAGACAGACAGGAAGTTGGGTACTTAGTGTGGTGTCGTAAGCACAGTTAAATTCTTTTTTTTTTTTTTTTTTTTTGAGACAGGCTGGAGTATAGTGGCATAATCTCAGCTCACTGCAACCTCTGCCTCCCAGGTTCAAGAGATTCTCCTGCCTCAGCCACCCGAGTGGCTGGGACTACAGGTATGTGCCATCATGCCTGGCTAATTTTTGTGTTTTTAGTAGTGATGGGGTTTCACCATGTTGGCCAGACTGGTCTCGAAATCCTGACCTCAAATGATTCCCCTGCCTTGGCCTCCACAGTTAAATTCTTCTAACCTGAATTTATAGAACACCTACTGTGGGCTGTTGTCATGCCAAGCTCTTCTGCCACTAGAGACACACGTCCTGTCCTTCCAGAACTTACACCGAAGTGGATGTGACACATACTACAGTGCATAACTGCTGTGGTAGCACATAATAGGGACATCTTATCCAGACTAGGAGGCTAAAGTTGGCTTCTCAGATGGGACGTGACTGTTGCCTTACTTGATTTTCAGAGATAGAATAACCTGTGAAATTTCATTCATCTCTGAGTTCTAAAGACTTGGCATCTAGGAAATTCACTGGCTGTTGAATCTGGAACAATGAGATACATGTTTTCTCCACCGTGCAGAGTGTACACTATTCTTGAATGGATGAATGAGTGAACAAATTCCCTTCTGTGATTCCTAAGGAACCCAGGGAAATGAGCTCTTCCAGGACGTCAGCCTCTCTGTCATCCTTCTAGGTCACAAGAAAGAGCCAGCAGGCTTCAGCAAGTCATTCTCTGGCTGATCGGTGGTGAGAAGGATTTGGGGGTGGCAGCATGGTGACTAACCACAGCCATGGGGATTCCTGCACTCCCTGGCTTCCGTGTTTAGCTTTCAGATTAGAGAAAATGCTTTATCAGGAAAAGCCACCGTGTTCTCTCTCGTTCTCTTTTATTATTTTTTTTTCCTGAGTTACTCATCACTTTTTCAGTCCCTTATTCTCAAAGGAAAAAACAAAGCCACTTTGTGGAAGCTGTACCTTAGGTATTATTCTTGCCAATGCCTTGCAAAACCAGCAGCCCAAGTGCTTTGCAGGTCAGAAACAAGGGCCTTTTACCTTCAAAGATTAAAATCATTATAGCAACAAAACATGAGGCTCTTGGTTTTATTCAGCGCTTTCCTTACAGGGTCTCACTGAATTCACACAGTAGTCTTACAGAAGGTCAGAGACCCTCAGGGATAAAAAGGTAGGGATTTTCACTCTTTTTGGTGATGGCATAGGAGACTATGAAGGAGCCTTGGGGCCCGCTCTCTAGGGACGGGGGCAGGAAGCCCATCTGGCTCATCTCTCCGCCCTTGACTCAGCTGACCATGCAACTGCAGCTGCTTGCTCGGGCTTGTTTCATGTATGACAGTTTCAGATACCTTTCACTTGAGAAACAAATCTTCCTGCTAAAAGAAAAAAATATATATTTGAAGACTGTTGATCAGTTTTAATTCCTCCATATCATCGATTAAAAAAAAAAAAAAAACAAAACACGGGCCCATATTGCACTGGCCATCCCTTCACATCTCACTCTCAGCCCTTCGGCGAGTTTTCTCGGCTGTGCTAAGACAGTGGGCATTTGTAGATCTCTTTTCCATCTCTCAAATGTTGTTGGCATCTCTTGACCATTCATATTTGTGGATGGATTTGTTAAATACCTTTCATTGTTATTCTGTTGGAGTTTAAAAAGGAAGCAGCAACTCAATACGTATATACATAGACATAGACATAAAGACAGACATATACATATACATACACACACACATACACACACAGAAAGAGACAGAGAGAGAAGGGTTTTGCCTCGGTGAGGAACTCCTCTCACTGCCTGAAGTATGCATCAGAGACTTGGGGCTCCAAGGACTTGAGGGAGGCACCACAGTGAGTGGTGGAGTCAAAAACTGAAGGATTTAGTTGAATATTTTTATCAGTAGCTCCTGGACTCCTTCCCTTCTCCTACCAACCAATCATCCAAATATCTATCCTTTCTACTGTGTCAGGAAAAGGGATTTTATTTTGTAGAGACTTGAAACAGGAATTCTCTACCTTAGTGAGAAAGAATAAGATTAAGTAAAGCTTCAATATCCCAAGGGAAATAAAAGAAGCTATTGAAAATATAAAATTAGAACAAAATACCATTAAAAGCATAATTAGAGAAGAGCATTAACACTTTTCTCCTTAAGGAAATATTGTTAACTGTTTTTTCAATTCACAAACCTTTTCTCCCAACAAAAAGTGTGAGGTTGCTATTAATAAAAGACTTTCAATCATGATAATTAAAAAACAAAACAAAACAAAAAAATCCACAAATCTACTTAGTACTGAAAGGCAAAAAAAGAACTAAGTCTTAGTTTTGGGTATCACATCAGTTTGTACTCAAGGGCATGCAATTTGGTATCTGGCTCAGGTGACCACAGTGAAAGTAAAAACCCAGTGATTTGACCCAAGAGGAAAGAAAAACAATTTTTAAAAGTACTGACAGCTGGATTTCCGGAATGTCCCCACCCCTTCCTCACACCCCTGTTGCTGCCTGAGCTCCTGACGCTGAGTGGTTATGGGAGGTCTGGTGTCTCCTTAGGGCACGGACGTGGTGCTGATGAACCAACGGAGGCAGCCACTTTTACCTCTCTGAGCCTCACTTTCCTCCACAAGAAACTGATTTAGGGGACTGTGGTTCAGCACTGCCTCTTCTGGCTGCTATCTTCTGGTTAAGAAAAAACTAGCAATGTTTACCCCTGTCTTGACTTCCCAAAACACTGAACATGAGGCTTCACTGAAATCCTGGATGGAAACATTTCCTTTTCAATGTAAAATGATAAAGCCTGGTCATGTGCAAGCTGCTGTGCCAGGGAGAGAGGGAAGACACGCAGTCAGCTTCCAGATAAAAGAGACAAGCTATAGTAGTCAGAGCCCAACCAAGAAACAGAAGCAAAGGGAGATTGCATATATATTTGGAGAGAGAGAGAGAGAGAAATTATATATGTAAAGATTATCCATCTGTGTATCTATAGAAATTATATATATATATATATAAAGTGGGATTATATATATAATGATTATCAACCAATCTATATATAAAGAGAAATATAGAGAGAGAGAAAGAGAAGAGAAGATATATTTCTGTCTATAGAAAAGAAGGGATTTTCTATAGAAGATAGATAGTTATTCCCAGAGAACCAGGAAAGCTAATGATACAATTCACAGATTTAAAAAAGAGTCAGCCAGGTGCGGTGGCTCATGCCTGCAATCCCAGCACTTCAGGAGGCCGAGGTGGGTGGATCATGAGGTCAAGAGATCCAGACCATGGTGAAACCCCATCTCTACTAAAAAATACAAGCATTAGCTGGGTGTGGTGGCATGCACTTGTGGTCCCAGCAACTCAGGAGACTGAGTTAGGAGAATTGCTTGAACCCAGAAGGCGTAGGTTGCAGTGAGCCGAGAAGGCACCACTGCATTCCAGCCTGGTGCTTGGCAACAGAGGCAGACTCTGCCTCAAAAAAAATAAAAATTAAAATAAAAAAAAGAGTTCCCTAAGCTGCATGAAGTTCCTTTGAAGAGGCAGGCCTGGGTTTCCCTGGTCTATGTAAGCCCCTTCCCATAGATAATGGGGAGTCTGGGAACACACCCCTATAAGCACTCTGAGTTCTACCCGGCAGTGTTGGCACAAGCAGGTAAAGTCAGGGAGTTGGCAGGGTGGGGCAGGGGGCGGCAGTTAGATCAGCAGCTCCAAGAGTGCTACAGGGGCTCGGCTCTGAAATTATTCACAAGTACACAGCAGACTCAATGCACTTTAAAATCACTTTTTTCTCCCATAGAGAAAAAGGATGCTGTCTTATGACTTCCTCACCTGTGACTTCTTGGAATTTTTGTTTTTGTTTTTGTTTTGTTTTGTTTTGTTTTGTTTTGTTTTTTGAGATGGAGTCTTGCTCTGTCGCCAAGGCTGGCTGGATCCTGGCTCACTGAAACCTCTGCCTCCTGGGTTCTCTACTATGCAGCCTTCTGATATTAAAATTTTAGACTACAGAAGTGTGAGAAATAAATTTCTGTTGTTTAAGCTACCCAGTTAATGGTATTGTTATTATAACAGCCAAACTGAGATACATCTTCAGTGCCTAGCACAAAGTGGGAGTTAAATCAATATTTGTTAAAAAATAAAAGTTAATCTATTAATCTCCTCCCACATCTACTATCGTTATAATAATGATATAATAATATTTTCCTGTCATGAACTGGGCCCCTACTCCATGCTGGCACCATACTCAACCATTTATTTAAATTATTTCTAAACTTTGAAATGCCACATTCTATCATGTAAATAGAGAAACTAGGGCTCTGGTGAGTTAATTTTGCCTTAAGTTTTTAGATTAAATGTTGGTAAGTGAGAGAGCTAAGAACAGACTCCGAGACTTCAAATCTTAAGGTTTTCTATTACGTTACAATGTCTTTCAAATAACAATAATATATTTTTTTTTTTCATTTTACAAGGTGCTTTGGTTTATTGCGGAAAATGTGAGGTGCATTGGAAAGACCACTATTACCATTTTATGCTGAATAATTCCTGGCTATAGGGTGTATAGCCTGTGCACTGAAAGGTGGTTAGAAGTTTTCCTGGCCTCCTTCCTCTAGGTGCCAATAGTGTAAATGGTTCCCTTCCTCAGCTGTGACAACCCCAATCTCCAAACATTACCAGACATCTTGTGCAGGCACAATTAATCCCAACTGAGAACCAGTGGTTTAAAGTAACACCATTTGTGTGATCTTGGTGTCTCCTCTACCACAGAGCAGCAATCACAGTATTTGCCATTCACACTACAAAGCTCATCAGGCCAATACGTGTGGTGAAATGAAAGGCAATCACATGTATGGAGAGCCTATCGTATGTAAGGCATCACTCCAGCTCGCATGTTTTCTTGTTTAGTCCACCCCAAATCCTTATGAAGTCCTATTATCTTTTTTTTTTTTTTTTTTTTTTTTTACATATGAAGAAGGTGAGGTTCAGAGCAGTCATGTGCTTAAAGTCACAGATTCAGCAGGCATGAGGGAGCAGTCACACTTTATAGCAAGTGCACTGGAAAAATGTAACGGTGTTTGGTCAACCTACGATTCATGTGGAAAATAGGATAGGTTGCTGCACTTGGTTAACTGGTCAATATTATCAACCTGCAATAAGACAAACAACAACATCCATCCATATATATATATATATATGTGTGTGTGTGTGTGTGTGTGTGTGTATGTATATAATATTTTTCCTCAGCCAGAGTGGAAAAGAAATTGGGAATATTAGTATATGCCCTGAGTTTTAAAACTTGCAAAGACATTCTTTAATTTCCTTTATAACTACGAAAATGAACATTCTACCTTCACAGAAAGGAAACAATCCATAGGCATCTTTATAAAGCACTGATGAACAACCTATCCCATAGCATTTTATTCTCATGAAAAAGCAAGGTGATGCCCAGCACTAGAAACTATCATATTAGTGTAATTTCATGGAGCAGCAATACTTCAAACTTTTGTTTTTAACTGCTTTTATGGTTTTCGGGAATTTTACTGTTGTCATCATTTTTTACATAAATATTCTTGGTGTTCTCTGTAGGAATTAAGCAGAAAAAAATTGTATTGTTTTGGGGAAAGACTACTGGGTGAAAGGGAAGAAGGAAGGAAGAGACAGATAGTATGAAAATTACTGTGGCCGGGTGCGGGGGCTCACATCTGTAATCCCAGAACTTTGGGAGGCCGAGGCCGAGGTGGGTGGATCACTTGAGGTCAAGATTTCTAGACCAGCCTGCTGGCCAACATGGTTTACAGACAGCTGTCTCCTCATTACATCCTCACATGACACACACACACATACACACACACACACACACACACACACACACACACAGAGAGAGAGAGAGAGAGAGAGAGAGAGAGAAAGAGAGAGAGAGAGAGAGAGAGAGAGAGAGAGAGAGAGACAGGAAGAAACTCTCTCTCCTGTCCCTTCTTATAAGGGCACTAACCTCATCATGAGAGCTCCACCCTTGTGATCTGATTACCTTCCAAAGTCCCCACTTATAAATACTTTTCTGTTGAGTTTCAGGGATTCAGCATATTAATTTGAGGGGCACACAAACATGCAGTCCTTAATAAGTTCCGGAAATTAATCAAACAGAAAGGGCCCTAACATCATGGAACTTACATGGCAGATGACGGGAAATAGACAAGCAGCAAAAGTAAGATTTCTCTTCTTACTTTTGCAGGTGGTGGTCTGGGAGGTCTTCTAGGAAGAGGCAACTGGAATAATGACCTGAAGGCTAAGAAAGAACAAGAGTGAAGAGGAAAAAAAAAAGGTCATCCTTGAGAGAAGGAACAACAAATGCACAGACAGGCAGGAGATACTTGAAGAAAGAAAGCAAAGGGTACATGTAGACCCATGTGGTGTCATCTGAGTCTGCACTGATTCAACTGATCATCAGTCTCATGTGCTTGTTGAACTTAGGACCTCTCCAGGGTCAACATGAGAATGCCCATGTCTGGAGGTCAAGATTGTGGCTTTTCTGCGGAGAGCCCACAGTTCCCCCCAGTGTAGCCTCTTTTTTCTTTTCTTTTTTCTTTTTCTTTTCTTTTCTTTCTTTTTTTTTTTTTTTTTTTTTTTTTTTTTTTTTGAGACGCAGTTTCACTCTTGTTACCCAGGCTGGAGTGCAATGGCGCGATCTCGGCTCACTGCAACCTCCGCCTCCTGGGTTCAGGCAATTCTCCTGCCTCAGCCTCCTGAGTAGCTGGGATTACAGGCACGTGCCACCATGCCCAGCTAATTTTTTGTATTTTTAGTAGAGACAGGGTTTCACCATGTTGACCAGGATGGTCTCGATCTCTTGACCTCATGATCCACTCGCCTCGGCCTCCTAAAGTGCTGGGATTACAGACGTGAGCCACCGCGCCTGGCCTCTTTTTTTTTTTTTTTTTTTTTTTTTTAAGAGAGTCTCGCTCAGACTGGAGTGCAGTGATCTCAGCTCATTGCAACCTCTGCCTCTCAAGTTGAAACAATTTTCTGCCTCAGCCTCCCGATTAGCTGGGATTACAGGTACAAGTGCCCACCACCATGCCCAGCTAATTTTTTTTGTATTTTTAGTAGAAACAGGGTTTCACCATCTTGGCCAGCTGGTCTTGAAATCCTGATCTCATGATCCACCCTCCTCAGCTTCCCAAAGTTCTGGGATTACAAGAATGAACCACCATGCCCGGCCTCCAACAGCCTCTTTTACATCATGACTCTCAGAGTCTGCTGGACCACCGGTCCACTCAGAAATGTTCCATCCTCTCCTCATCTCAGTGGGGAACTTCTGGATCCCTGTAACACTCTCCCACGTCTTGTGGAGCTGCTGATACTGCCTCAGGCCCACTGTCCAGCCCCCTCCCTCCACAAATAGTTCTACCTCACCTCTGCCCATGCTGAAAATGTCCTTATAGAGTGCTTCTCCTGGGAACGGGTAGCCTGGAGAAAGATGTCATCCATTTCCCCACGTTCTGAATTCCCCAAACCTACCCAAATCTTTTTAACATTTCCAAGTTTGCCCAATCCAAATCCTAAGCTAAGGAGAAATGGGGACTCCCATTATCCCAATTGCTGTATCTATTTCTGTCACTGAGCTCTTTTCTAAATGTTTCTGAGGCCAGAAGAAGCACACTTCAATCTTCACTGTTTCATAGCCTGAATTCCCTCCACCTCAAGTCATATGGAAAGTAGACTCATATCAGCTTCTGATCCCTGCTGAATCTACAGAAACTCATGCAATTATTTATTCTTTTATCAAGACCTGGATTTTATACTCACCTCACTACACATCATCTGCAATAGAACTCAAAGTTGATCAATAATTTTTGTTCCAGGCAAGACTCTTGAGTTATCTTCAAGATGGTACCAGGGAGCCTGAGAAACAGGAATATTTGAGAAAGCATCTGAAAAAACAAACGTTTATGTCTATAAAGACACATTATCCCCCAAAGATCACTTGCATTATTAGATAGAACTCAGTTTGCCAAACTGGACTAAATTTAGATTTTTCTCCATCACCCAATGAAGTGCGGGCTTCTGAGAAAGATTAGATAAGAAATAGAGAAAATAAAGATACACTTTTTCACATTTTAGTGTATTATGAATGCATGTGACCCTACGACAGAAAAAAAATAGTTGCATTAATCTCAATCTAGAAAATTCCCACATTTGAAGTAAACAGAACAACAGAATTATTTGCTTGTTTTCCTAAATGAAAGAGGAAAATCAGATGGGAGAAAAGAATGTCCTCCTGAAGGAGGCCAAGTCCTCCATGGGGTGTGGGATATATAGTCAGGTCCTTTGTGCCTGTCTTTTCCTTTTCTTTACCTTTGAGACTGACCCTCAGTGCTGGTCCCAAATTCGGTCAACTGTCCTGTTAATTACTGACTTGTCAATTTCTTGCCTAGCAAGGGCCTGGCTCTCTACCAAGAGCTGGTGACTCTACTCCCTAGGCTTATGATTAGGGTTGACAGAAAAAATACAGGAAGTGCAGTTACATATGAATTTGAGATAAACAACATTTTTTAATGAATATGCCCAAAATATTTTGAGGCATGCAACAGAAAATTTTTGTTTAACTGAAATTTAAATTTAACTGGACTTGTTAAGTTGTTGTTTGCCTAATCTGACAACCCTATCCTGAGCAATAGCAAACCTAGACCCTGATCACATGCTAAGTTGAAAGAAGAGGGTAGCCACGTGCCCATCCTTCTTCAAAAAGGTGCCTCATCTGAGGCTGATAGACAGGATTCACCACCAGCATTCATAGATGTATACAAATAAATGTCAATATAATTCTACACCAAAATACATTAAAAACTGAGGTTTGGGGAGGAGTGGCTTGGAAGATTGAAAACACCCAGTCATCCTGGGTCTCACCATGGGAAGAGGAGTGCCTTCCTTTTATATAAGCATAATTGGACTCATTAAGGGTCTCATGAGTAGGTGTCATATTTATTTCACATATAGGTAACAAAACTTCATGGGGTAAAGAAACAGTGTATTTTAGTTAAAAGTCACTAGATTTATAGCATTTAAGATAAGTATTTATTTATCATTTTTATTTATATCTATTTTATATTTTTAATTGTTGTGGGTACATAGGAGGAGTATATATTTATGGGGTACATGAGATATTTTGGTATAGACAGGCATTGCAGAATAATTACATCAAGGTAGATGCTGTATACATCACCTCAAGATTCTATCCTTTGTGTTACAGACAATTTAATTATACTATTTTAATAGTTATTTTAAAATATACAATTTAAAAGTTATTTTAAAATATACAATTAAATAATGGTCACAGTCACTCTGTTGTGCACTCAAATACTAAATCTTATTCATTTTTTCTATTTTTTGTACCCATTAGACATCCCCACTCCCCCCATTGCCCCTTTACTGCCCTTTCCAGCCTCTAGCAACCATCCTTCTACTCTCTATCTTCATGCATTCGATTGTTTTAATTTTAAGCTCCCACAAATATTGTGAGAACATGTGAAATTTGTCTTTCGGTGTCTGGCTTATTTCACTTAACATAATGACCTCCAGTTCTATCCATGTTGCTGCAAATGATGGGTTTGCATAATTTTTGATGGTTGAATAGTACTCCATTGTGTATATGTGTCATATTTTCTTTACCCATTCATCTGTTGATGGACAATCTTTGCTATTGTGAATAGTGCTGCAATAAACATGGGAGTGAAGATATCTCTTTGAGAGACTGATTTCCTTTCTTTTGGGCATATACCTAGCATGGGGATTGCCAGATTTTATAGTAACTCCATTTTTAGTTTTTTGAGAAACCTCCAAACTGGTCTCCATAGTGGTTGTACTAATTTACGTTTCCAACTACAGTGTATAAAGGTTCTCTGTTCTCCACATCCCTGCCACCATTTGCTGTTGCCCGTCTCTTAGGTGAAAGCCGTTTTAACTGGGGTAAGATGGTATCTCATTTTAATTTTGGTTTCCATTTCTGATGATCAGTGGTGTTGAGCACCTTTTCATTTGTATCTTTGCCATCTGAATGTCTTCTTTTGAGAAACATCCATTCAAATCTTTTGCCCATTTTTAAATCGAATTGTTAATTTTTTTTTCCTACAGAGTTGATCCCCTTATATATTCTAGTTATTAAACCCTTGTCAGAAGGATAGTTTCCAAATATTTTCTCCCATTTTGTGGGTTGTCTCTTGACTGATTGTTTCCATTGCTGTGCAGAAGCTTTTTAACTTGATGTGACTTCATATGTCTATTTTTGCTTTGGTTGCCTGTGCCTTTGGGGTATTACTAAAGAAATCTTTGCCCAGTCCAATGTCCTGGAGAGATTCCCCAATGTTTTCTTTGAGTAGTTTCATAATTGAGGGTCTTAGCTTTATGTATTTAATCCATTTGGGTTTCATTTTTTTAATATAGCAAAAGATAAAAGTTTAGATTCATTCTTATGCATATGGGTATCCAATTTTCCCAGCACCACATATTGAAGAGATTGTCCTTTCCCCAATGTATGTTCTTAGCACCTTTGCCAAAAATGAGTTCACTGTGGATGTGTGGATTTGTTTGTCAATTGTCTATTCTTTTTCATTTGTCTATGTGTCTGTTTTTATGTCAGAATCATGTTGTTTTGGTTACTATATCTCTGTAGCATAATTTGAAGCCAGGTAATATGATTCTTCCAGTTTTGTCCTTTTGACTCAGGACAGCTTTGTCTATCCTGAGTCTTTGATGGTTTTATATAATTTTAGGATTTTGTTTCTGTGAAGAATGTTATTGGTATTTTGATAGGGATTGCATTAGAGCAATTGATTGTTTTGGGTAGTATGGACATTTTACCAATCCATGAGATTAGGATATCTTTGCAATTTTTGTGACCTCTTTAATATCTTGCATCAATGCTTTATAGTTTTCATTGTAAAGATTTTCCACTTCTTTGGTTAAGCTAATTTCCAGGTATTTTAATTTTATTTGTACCTACGTAAATAAAATTATTTTCTTGATTTATTTTTCAGATTGTTTGCTGTTGGCATATTGAAATGCCACTGAGTTTTGTATGCTGATTTGGTATTCTGTAGCTGTATTAAATTTATTAGTTTTAATAGTTTTTTTAGTAGAGTCTTAAGGTTTTTTTCAAATGTAAGATCATGTCATTTGTAAACCAGAATAATTTGACGTCTTCCTTTTCAATTCAAATGTGCTTTATGTCTTTCTCTTCCTGATTGCTCTAGCTAGGATTTTCAGTACTGGGTTGACCAACAGTGGTCAAAGTACTACCAGCTGTATTGAAGCTCTATTATATTTTATTTGTGTCTTTTCTCCTGCTGCTTTTAAGATACTTTAAAAAAAAATCTTGATCTTTTAGAGTTTGATTTTTAAATCCTTTGAGGTAGTCTTCTTTGATTTTATATAACCTTCTTATACTTGAATATTTATATTTTTCTCTAGGTTTAGGAAGCTCTCTGTTATTATGCCACTGAACAAACTTTCTACCCCTGTCTCTTTCTCTAACTGCCCTTTAAAGCCAAAATATCTCCTAGATTTGCCCTTTTGCAGCTATTTTATAGCTCTTATAGGCCACTGGTTTTCATTATTTTTTTCTTCTGTCTCCTTTGACTGTGAATTTTCAAAGAGCCTGTTTTCAAGCTCACTAATTCTTTCTTCCACTTGATCAATTCTGCTGTTAAGAGATTCTGATACATTCTTCAGTGTATCAATTGCATTTTTCAACTCCAGAATTTCCACTTGATTCTTTTTAATTATCTCAATATCTTAGTTAAATTTATCTGATCAATTTCTGAATTTCTTCTCTGTGTTATATTGAAACTCTTTTGAGTTTCTTCCAAACAGCTATTTTGAGTTCTCTTTCTGAAAGGCTGCACATCTCTTGACCCAGGATGGGTTCCTGGTGTCTTATTTTATTTGTTTGGTAAGCTCATGCTTTCCTGGTAGCCTTGATACTTGCAGATGTTTGACCATGTCTGCAAAGAGCAGTTCAGTATTTACAGTAGTCTTTGCAGTCTTGGGCATTAAGGAGTTTAGTGTTTATTGCAGTCTTTGCAGTCTGGGTTTGTTTGTTTCCATCTTGCTTGGGATGACTTTCCAAGTATTCAAAGGGACTTGGGTGTTGTGACCTAAACCATATCTGTATTAGAGGGTACCCCAAGCCACTAATGGTGCATTTCTTGCAGAATTGTAGTGGTACTGCCTTGGTGGTCTTGGAAATCATCTGGAAGCATTCTCTGGATTACAAGACAGATACTCTTGTCTCTTCCCGTACTTTCTTCCAAACAGAATTTCTCTCTCCCTGTGCTGAGCCACCTGGAGTCAGGGGTGGGGTGACACAAGTTGCCCTATAGCCACCACCACATGAATTGTGCCAGGTCAGACCTGAAGCCAGCACAGCACTGAATCTTGCCCTAGACCTACTGTAACCACTCCCTGGCTGCAGCCTGTGTTCGCTCAAGGTCATAGGGCTCTGCAATCAGCAGGTGGTGAAGCCAGCCATGCCTGTGGTCTTCCTTTTAGTGTGGCAAGCTCCTCCAGGTCCCAAGCAGGTCAAGAGATGCCATCTGGGAGCTAAGGACTGAAGTAAAAGAACCTTAGAAATCTACCTTGTGCCCTGTACTACTATGGCTAAGCTGGCACTGAAGTAGGAGACAAAGTAGTTTCCATTCATCCCACTCCTTTCCAAAGACAGAGGAGCCTTTCCCCACGGCCACCTCCACCATTGGCCCACAAGGAGTACTCTCAGGCTACATCTGGTGTTCACTTCAGGCACAAGGGTTGTTCAGCTTGTGGTAAAGGCTGCTGGACCTGGGACTCATCCTTCAGGACAGTAGGCTCCCCTTTGGAACAAGGCAGCTCCAGAAATGACTTCCAACAGCCAGGCCTGAAAGTGGGGATCCCAAGAGACTGCTTGGTGCTCTACCCCCCTGTGGCTGAATTAGTACCTGATTTTTGGTTCTCATGAAGGTGTTCTTCTTGTGTAGATATTTGTCAAATTTGGTGTTCCTGCAGTGGAGACAATTGGTAGAGGCTTCTATTCAGCTATCTTGCTCTGTCCCTCTTTTCAGAGCCCTGATTAGTATTAGTAGATTTCTGATTTTCTCTTTGGAAAAATAACATGTATACCATGAGTTAGATGGAATATGCCCTGTATCGCTATAAGCAAATTATCAAAAGCACTACAGAAGATACTAAAAAGATGATGATTACTGGCATTAATTTCTGTGGGTAAGTTTCCTATAAAGTCATGCCTTGACTTAAGTCACAGACTTGATATATAGGACACTCTAGGTCATATTAATGAGTGGAGTTGTTTAGCAAAGTAGATTTGATGTCATGTCTTGTTCTCAGATAATTCCTTCAGGCTAAGCATTGGCTTCCCATACAGTCCTATTTTCAAAGGCATATTCTACTGAATTACTCTAGTAATGCCTCAAGTTATGGGCCCTTTTTAATGAATTATATTTATTGAATCAATTTTCCCATCAGCAGTGAGCTCGAAGGCCAGGGACATGCTGTGGCTATATTATAAAGGCCTTCTTTGTGGATAGACCCATGCTTTGCTCATCTCTGAGAAAATGTGGACAAAGTATTGCAGGAAGGAATATCAACAAGAATAAAGGCAAGGACATGGGAAAACCTGGAATACAAATGGAGCTAGTGAAGATCACTAAGTGTTTGTAAGGACTATTTTATTGTAAACCACTTTGGTAGCAAATTATCATCCATAATCCACACCACTTTAGAAAGTAGAACAACCACCACAGCCAATGACACAGACTCAATATTCATTTGTTATCAGGGGTCTTAATCCTGCGAAAGAGTAAAGGCAGTAAAATACATACTTGCATGAAACTCAGTCTCTCTGTTTTTCACTGGAATTAATAGACAGAGTCCTGGGAGGTGAGAAGGGGTAGGGTTGCACATGGGGCCTCTGAGTGCAGATACCACTTACCTCCTGGGTGCTGCTGCCATCACTCACACTTCCTACCTCAAAATGCCTTTGGAGTCTGAACAGGAGGTTTAAATCTGAAAAGGTTGAAAAAAAATTATATATATATATATACATATATATATATGTGTGTGTGTGTGTGTGTGTGTGTGTGTGTGTGTGTATCAAAAATCAAATGAATTACCTATTCTTTTTTTAATGTGAAAAGTTATCATACTTATAAAATTATCTAACCATTTTAATATAAACTTACACAATTAATAAATCCAAATGTAAATTTAAGAAATCTTGTGCATTTAAAAGTTAATTTTAAACCTCTGTCAAATCTTATACACATCTTAATAAAAGCACAGGCTATTGTGCCATGGCTATGGTCTAAACATTTGTGTCCCACCCAAATTTACGTGTTAAAACCTAACCCCCAAAATGATGATATTGAAAGGCAGGTCCTTTGGGGAGAATTAAGTCGTGTGGGTGGAGCCATCCTGAATGGGATTAGTGCCCTTATAAAAGAGGTTCCAGGGAAGTGCCTTGCCCCTTTCATCATGTGAGGGCACAGCAAGAAGACAGCACTTATGAAGAATGGAACCCTCACCAGGCACCAAATCTGCCAGGAGCCTTGATCTTGGACTTTTCACCCTTCTCATTCAGAATAACGAGAAATAAATATTTGTTATTTATAAGTATCTCTGTTTGTAATCTTTTTGTTATAGCAGCCTGAACAGACTAAGAGAGTTACATTTTCTTAGGTGATTCAAAACAGATAAGATAGTTACAAATTATCACAATAATTATAAAATGTATATTTATATTTGTACACAACCTGTGAGAAAAGGGTCAATCTTATGGGCTTAATCAATTTCTCCACTATTTATGTCAATTAATACATTTAATGCATTTTCCAGATTACAGTGACCTCTCAAACATCAAAAAAATTACTGCAAATCAATTGAAATTGTAGCATTATCATCAATTATTAATCAGAACCCAGCTGAGACTTCCACAGTGAGTTAACACTAACAGTTATTTTTTACCTAGGTTTCTCTTACAATGAAGACTGACAGATTGTGCCAATGAGAATGTTTATAAAAATGCTTTTTTGTGCAACCTGGTGTCTCTCTGTCTCTTCTTTCACTACGTGGATGTCATGGGGTATGCTATGGGCTGACTGGTGTCCTCCCAAAATCCATATGTTGAAGTTATAATCCCCAGTATTTCAGAATGTAACCATAATTGAAGATAGAATCTTTAAATAGGTAATTAAATTATATAACATCATTAAGGTGGACCCTAATATAATATGACTAGTATCATTATAAGAAGAGAAAATTTGAACACAGACGTGTACAGAGGGAAAACTCAGTGAAGACAAAGGGAGGCCAAGGCCACCTGTAAGCCAAGGAGAGAAGCCTGAAACATATCCTTCCTCATAGCCCCCAGAAGGAACCAACCCTGCTGACACTTCGAGCTCAGACTTCCAACTTCCAGAACTGGAGAAAATCAATTTCAGTTTTTTAAACTGCCCAGTGTATGGTATTTTGTTACAGCAACCCTAGGTAACTAATACAGGATGTTTACCCTCAACGTATAACTTAAGTCATTGCATAACTTTTGCATCTTTGTAAAATTGGTTGAGTCTTCCAAATGTTTTATTTATTGGAGATACAAGGCTGAGTTGATTTGTAAGCCCTTCGTTCTAAATTTTGAACAGTCCATCACGTAGCAAACTCATTTACTCTCTGTCCACCTGGTTCTTGTCTATGGCTCCTTGAAGTGATGGTCCCTAGATGTTCTCTGCAATTTCTCCCTCCTTTCAGATGTTTCTTGCCTTCCCTTTCCTGCTATTAACAGAGGTAAGAAAAAAAAAGCCAACATATTAATACCTATAATACCTATAAACAGGTACTTTGAAAAACAAAACATCATATATGTCAATAGTTCCCTAGTAATTTTAGTTAATTGAAAAATTGCATTCACTCTTTTTTTTGTAGTATAATTATCATTTTATACATTTTAATGAACTTCTTTCCTCTTTGAATATCATCACTTTCTTATAGACTCAATTCATTCCAACTAGTTATAGTTGCTCTCTTTCTATGCTCAAATCGTTGTAGCTTGGCTAGTGGGGATCGTGGTAAACTGTCTCCTTTGTCCTTTCGGTATGACTTTACTCACTGCTAAAACTTCTTATTTTCTAGCAGCCACTCATCTTATAATCTACCCAAATTTTCCTTCATCCCAAGGCACGGAATCAATTGATCTCCAAGAAGACTTGGTTCTCCATAGTTAAAGAACTAACTAGTATCAGGGCATAAGATGTGGTCCCTCACTGTCCATAAGCACTTGGGCACAGAAAGACAGCACTAGACTAAAAAAATAAATGACTTGTATTCAAGGTCATCAAGTTCACAACTATATATCCAATTTAGCTTTAAGTTTAATAAATCATTTTATTTTTTCCACTCCTATATGCCTAACTTAGACTTTAACCCATCAACCAAATTTTAATTGTGCACCATTTTATTTTTACTTTCTTTTTATGTCTCATTGACCAATGTGACTTTGTAATCACTTTATTGACCCTAAAGAATTCAAAGCACCTCATAAACCATCTCTATTTATTCTCCCTCACCTGTCACTATATCTATGAAGCAATTTGTCCTCTTATATACATGTCATGAGTATCAACATATTCCAATTCCATGGAGTTATATTTCACAGACTATGGCCCAATTGATAAAAGATGCAATTAACAGACTGAGTGACTTTTACCCATCCTCTTCTCCTTTCTGGACCTCACTTAACTCAGCTATAATCTTGAAAAAAATACGAAAGATGAAAAAGAAAATGTTAGGTCTCGAATTTTATGACTTAGGATCATGAAAAGTCCAAGATCAAATCATCTTTGTTACCTAAAGGGTCTTCACAGGATAAATATGGAGGAAAAGACAAGGCAGCTGACCTGTAAGAAACAGAACACTAAACCTCACTCAGCCAGGCTTTTTTTCCCCATCTGAACCTGAAGATTAAAAGAGTTAAATTGCATAAAAGTACTTTATACATTTTAACAGTGTATAAGTTGTCAGAATTTTTATTACAAATTACTCACCATGATACTTATTGAGTTAATTCAAGCATTAAGCTGTTAAGATGATCACATAAGTGCAGTCAGCAAGTCCTCACAAACCATATATCCTGGATTTCCCATTTAGTGCTTTATTCGCCAGATTATGCAGCATTCCAGATATGAAAATGAATTCCATGGATGAGAAGCAACCATTCAGCCATGTACCAGGCTACCATCTTTGCCTGCACACCTGTCTGGAAGAGATTCAACCATAAAGCCCCCACTTACCTGAGATAAAGGCCATTCCAGGAAGGACTGTGATGCCAGGTGCTTTACCCATAAACAGTACGGCACACGGCTGCATTAAGGCATGCAAGCCTTCCTGGCCTATTTTATTCATTTCCATTTTCTAGGGATAACACTCCAAACTGTGATTCAGAAGTATACCTTTGTTTTTATTCCAGTATAACCAAAGAAAGAAAGCGCATGATACAGCAGTTTAATTACAGTATGCAAATTTTTATGCTCTCATTTCCTCTTGTGTTTTACAGGTCATACCTTATTTACAGGAAGGGAAAACACAGCTCAGAAAAGAGAGATTAATCAAAGGGGGAGGCTCAAAACAGACAAAGGAAGCAGTATGCCATTCAATCACAGCAAGGTGGTTGGAAGGGTGTGATAAGGGATAAAGGGCCACAAACTTGCTGTTGCAATTGCCATCATGTGACATCACTGATCATAGTTAGCTTTGGTTAAGCTATGTCTCTTTGGCTTAATAATAAAGAGCATGCACTGCAAATTATAAAAGGTTTCTGTAAATTTACTTTTAACTTACATACATTTAAGTGTTCTTGTTCTTCTTCCTCCTCCTCCTTCTTCTTCACCTTTCTTTCTCTTTCTTTCTTTCGTTCGTTCATTCGTTCTTTCTTCTCTCTTTCTCCTTCTCCTTCTCCTTCCTTCTTCATCTTGGAACAGGGTCTCACTTTGTCACTGGGGTTGGATTACAATGGCATAATCTCAGTTCACTGCAACTTCCACCTCCTGGGCTCAAACAATTCTCCCACCTCAGCCTCCCCAGTAGCTGGGACTAACAGATGCATGCCTTTATGCCTGGCTAATTTTGCATTTTTTGTAGAGACAGGGTTCCCCATGTTTCCCAGACTGGTCTTGAACTCCTGCACTCTAGCAATCCTTTCTCCTCAGCCTCACTAAGTTCTGGGATTACAGGCATGAACCTCAGTGCCCAGCCTCCTTCTTTTGATAAACAGTTTTTTGTTTGTTTGAAACAGGGTCTCACACTATTGCTCAAGATGGAGTGCAGTGACACAGTCATGGCTCACTGAAGTTTCACACTCCTGGGCTCAAGTGATTCTTCTGCCTCAGTCTCCCATGTGGCAGGGACTACAGGTGTGTGCCAATCATAATTAGCCATGTCTGGCTAAATTTTTTTTTAGTAGTGATGAGGTCTTGCTATGTTACACAAGACGATTTCTAATTGGGATCAAGGGATCCTCCTACCTCAGTCTCCCAAAGTGCTGGGATTACAGGTGTGAGCCACTGCACCCAGAGGGATATACTGTGTTACAAGATTTGGGAAATGCCCGGAGTAGTGTAACTACGTCCCCAATCAGGATACAGAGTAACTCCAGTGATACACAACGAAGATTATTTGTTTATATTCAAATTCCACCTCCACCTGCCCTGAACCTCTGGTGATCACTGTCAGCTCTTCATCCCCATAGTTTATCTTTTCCAGAATGTCATATAAATGGAAGTCTAGCTTCATTCATTTAGCATAATGTATAATGCATTGTAGATTCATCCACGTTGTTGTGTATATCTGTAATTTTTCTTTTTATCTTTTTTTTTTATTGCATTTTAGGTTTTGGGGTACATGTGATGAAGATGCAAGATTGTTGCATAGGTACACACACGACAGTGTGCTTTGCTGCCTTCCGTCCCCTCACCTGTATCTGTCATTTCTCCCCATGCTATCTCTTCCCACCTCCCCACCCCCCGCCCCTCCCCCATTTCCCCCCAACGGACCCCAGTGTGTAGTGCTCCCCTCCCTGTGTCCATGTGTTCTCATTGTTCAACACCCGCCTATGAGCGAGAATATACGGTGTTTGATTTTCTGCTCTTGTGTCAGTTTGCTGAGAATGATGGTTTCCAGGTTCATCCATGTCCCTACAAAGGACGTGAACTCATCGTATTTGATGGCTGCATAATATTCCATGGTGTATATGTACCACATTTTCCCTATCCAGTCTATCATCGTTGGGCATTTGGGTTGGTTCCAGGTCTTTGCTATTGTAAACAGTGCTGCAATGAACATGCGTGTGCACGTGTCCTTGTAGTAGAATGATTTATAATCCTTTGGATATATACCCAGTAATGGGATTGCTGGGTCAAATGGGATTTCTATTTTTAGGTCCTTGAGGAATTGCCACACTGCCTTCCACAATGGTTGAATTAATTTACATTCCCACCAACAGTGTAAAAGTGTTCCTATTTCTCCACATCCTCTCCAGCATCTGTTGTTTCCCGATTTTTTAATGATCGCCATTCTAACTGGTGTGAGATGGTATCTCAATGTGGTTTTGATTTGCATTTCTCTGATGACCAGTGATGATGAGCATTTTTTCATATGTTTGTTGGCCTCCTGTATGTCTTCTTTTGTAAAGTATCTGTTCATATCCTTCGCCCATTTTTGAATGGGCTTGTTTGTTTTTTTCTTGTAGATCTGCTTTAGTTCTTTGTAAATTCTGGATATCAGCCCCTTGTCAGATGGGTAGACTGCAAAATTTTTTTCCCATTCTGTTGGTTGCCAATTCACTCTACTGACTGTTTCTTTTGCCGTGCAGAAGCTGTGGAGTTTGATTAGGTCCCATTTGTCTATTTTGGCTTTTGTTGCCATTGCTTTTGGCGTTTTGGTCATGAAGTCCTTGCCTACACCTATGTCCTGAATGGTTTTGCCTAGATTTTCTTCTAAGGTTTTTATGGTATTAGGTCTGATGTTTAAGTCTTTAATCCATCTGGAGTTAACTTTGGTGTAAGGTGTCAGGAAGGGGTCCTGTTTCTGCTTTCTGCACATGGCTAGCCAGTTTTCCCAACACCGTTTATTAAACAGGGAGTCCTTTCCCCATTGCTTGTTTTTGTCAGGTTTGTCGAAGATCAGATGGTTGTGGGTATGTTGTATTTCCTCTGAGGCCTCTGTTCTGTTCCATTGGTCTATATCTCTGTTTTGGTACCAGTAACATGCTGTTTTGATTACTGTAGCCTTGTAGTATAGTTTGAAGTCCGGTAGTGTGATGCCTCCTGCTTTGTTCTTTTTGCTTAGAATTGACTTGGCTATGCGGGCTCTCTTTTGGTTCCATATGAAGTTTAAGGTGTTTTTTTCCAGTTCTGTGAAGAAGGTCATTGGTAGCTTGATGGGAATAGCGTTGAATCTGTAAATTACTTTGGGCAGTGTGGCCATTTTCACGATGTTGATTCTTCCTAACCATGAACATGGAATGTTTCTCCATCTGTTTGTATCCTCTCTTATTTCGTTGAGCAATGGCTTGTAGTTCTCCCTGAAGAGGTCCTTTACATTCCTTGTTAGTTGTATTCCTAGGTACTTTATTCTCTTTGTAGCAATTGTGAATGGCAGTTTGTTCTTGATTTGGCTCTCTTGAAGTCTATTACTGGTGTATAGGAATGCTTGTGATTTTTGCACGTTGATTTTGTATCCTGAGACTTTGCTGAAGTTGTTTATCAGTTTCAGGAGATTTTGGGCTGAGATGATGGGGTCTTCCAGATATACAATCATGTCATCTGCAAATAGAGACAATTTGATTTCCTCCTTTCCAATTTGGATACCCTTTATTTCTTTTTCTTGCCTGATTGCTCTGGCTAGAACTTCCAGAACTATATTGAATAGGAGTGGTGAGAGATGGCATCCTTGTCTAGTGCCAGATTTCAAAGGGAATGCTTCCAGTTTTTGCCCATTCAGTATGATATTGGCTTTTGGTTTGTTTTAAATCGCTTTTATTGTTTTGAGATACGTTCCATCAATACCTAGTTTATTGAGGGTTTTGAATTTTGTCAAAAGCCTTCTCTGCATCAATCGAGATAATCATGTGGTTTTTGTCTTTGGTTCTGTTTATGTGGTGAATTACGTTTATGGACTTGCGTATGTTGAACCAGCCTTGCATCCCCGGGATGAATCCTACTTGATCATGGTGGATGAGCTTTTTGATGTGTTGTTGCAATTGGTTTGCCAGTATTTTATTGAAGATTTTTGCATCTATGTTCATCATGGATATTGGCCTGAAATTTTCTTTTCTTGTTGAGTCTCTGCCGAGTTTTGGTATCAGGATGATGTTTGTCTCGTAAAAAGATTTGGGAAGGATTCCCTCTTTTTGGATTGTCTGGAATAGTTTCAGAAGGAATGGTATCAGCTCCTCCTTGTATGTCTGGTAGAATTCAGCTGTGAACCCATCTGGACCTGGGCTTTTTTTGGGTGGTAGGCTCTTTATTGCTGCCTCGACTTCAGACCATGTTATTGGTCTATTCAGGGTTTCGGCTTCTTCCAGGTTTAGGCTTGGGAGGATGCAGGTGTCCAGGAATTTATCCATTTCTTCCAGGTTTACTAGTTTATGTGCATAGAGTTGTTTGTAATAATCTCTGATGATGGTTTGGATTTCTGTGGAATCTGTGGTGATATCCCCTTTATCGTTTTTTATTGCATCAATTTGGTTATTCTCTCTTTTCCTTTTTATTAATCTGGCTAGTGGTCTGTCTATTTTGTTGATCTTTTCAAAAAACCAGCTCCTGGATTTATTGATTTTTTGAAGAGTTTTTTGTGTCTCTATTTCCTTCAGTTCTGCTCTGATCTTAGTTATTTCCTGTCTTCTGCTACGTTTTGAGTTTTTTTATCTTGCTCCTCTAGCTCTTTCAATTTTGATGATAGGGTGTCCATTTTAGATCTCTCCTTTCTTCTCATGTGGGCACTCATTGCTATATATTTTCCTCTAGAGACTGCTTTAAATGTGTCCCAGAGATTCTGGTATGTTGTGTCTTCGTTCTCATTGGTTTCGAAGAACATCTTTATTTCTGCCTTCATTTCATTGTTTATCCAGTCAACATTCAAGAGCAAGTTGTTCAGTTTCCGTGAAGCTGTGTGGTTCTGAGTTAGTTTCTGCATTCTGAGTTCTAACTCGATTGCACTGTGGTCTGAGAGACCGTTTGTTAGGATTTCTGTTCTTTTGCATTTGCTGAGGAGTGATTTATTGCCAATTATGTGGTCAATTTTAGAGTAGGTGTGATGTGGTGCTGAGAAGAATGTATATTCTGTGGATTTGGGGTGGAGAGTTCTGTAAATGTCTATTAGGTTTGCTTGTTCCAGGTCTGTATTCAGGTCCTGGATATACTTGTTGATTTTCTGTCGGTTGATCTGTCCAATATTGACAATGTGGTGTTAAAGTCTCCCACTATTATTGTGTGGGAGTCTAAGTCTCTTTGTAAGTCATTAAGAACTTGCCTTATGTATCTGGGTGCTCCTGTATTGGGTGCATATATATTTAGGATCGTTAGCTCTTCTTGTTTCAGTGATCCTTTTACCATTATGTAATGTCCTTCTTTGTCTCTTTTGATCTTTGTTGCTTTAAAGTCTATTTTATCAGAGATGAGAATTGCAACTCCTGCCTTTTTTTGCTCTCCATTTGCTAGGTAGATCTTCCTCCATCCCTTTATTTTGAGCCTTTGTGTATCCTTGCATGTAAGATAGGTTTCCTGGATACAGCACACTGACGGGTTTTGGCTTTTTATCCAATTTGCCAGTCTGTGTCTTTTGATTGGGGCATTTAGTCCATTGACATTTAGGGATAGTATTGTTATGTGTGAATTTGATGCTGTCATTTTGATGCTACCTGGCTGTTTTGTTGGTTAGTTGATGCAGATTCTTGATTGTGTTGATGCTTTTTTACCTTTTGGTGTGTTTTTGGAGTGGCTGGTACTGGTTGTTCCTTTATATGTGTAGAGCCTCTTTCAGGAGTTCTTGTAGAGCAGGTTTGGTGGTGATGAAATCTCTGAGTGCTTGCTTGTTCATAAAGGATTTTATTTTTCCTTCACTTATGAAGCTTAGTTTGGCTGGAAAGGAGATTCTGGGTTGAAAGTTCTTTTCTTTAAGGATGTTGAATATTGGCCCCCAATCTCTTCTGGCTTGTAGGGTTTCTGCTGAGAGATCTGCTGTGAGTCTAATGGGCTTCCCTTTGTGGGTAACCCGACCTTTCTCTCTGGCTGCCCTTAGCATTTTCTCTTTCATTTCAACCCTGGTGAATCTGATGATTATGTGCCTTAGGGTTGCTCTTCTTGAGGAATATCTTTGTGGTGTTCTCTGTATTTCCTGGATTTGAATATTGGTCTGCCTTGCTAGGTTAGGGAAGTTTTCCTGGATAATATCCTGAAGAGTATTTTCCAGCTTGGATTCATTCTCTTCATCACATTCAGGTACACCTATCAGATGTAGATTAGGTCTTTTCACATAGTCCCACATTTCTTGAAGATTTTGTTCATTCCTTTTTGCGCTTTTTTCTCTGTTCTTGCCTTCTCTTTTTATTTCATTGATTTGATCTTCGACCTCTGATATCCTTTCTTCTACTTGGTCAATTCGGCTGTTGAAGCTTGTGCATGCTTCACGAAGTTCTCTTGTTGCGTTTTTCAGCTCCATCAATTCACTTATACTCCTCTCTATGCTGTCCATTCTCGTCAGCAGTTCGTCCAATCTTTTTTCAAGGTTCCAATTTTCTTTGCGATGGGTTAGAACATGTTCTTTTAGCTCATTGTAGTTTCTTACTACCCACCTTCTGAAGTCTGATTCTGTCATTTCATCACCCTCCTCCATCCGGTCTGGTTCCCTTGCTGGTGAGGAGTTGTGATCCCTTTTAGGAGGAGAGGTGTTCTGGTTTCGGGAGTTTTCATCCTTTTTACGCTGGTTTCTTCCCATTTTTGTGGGTTTGTCCACCTGTTGTCTGTCTCTGTCCCAGGGAGTTGGAGCTTTATGAGTTTCCATTGCACTACTGCCTTTTTTTATTTTTCTTTCAGGTCGGACCCGCCCAGCTAGCAGCACGCCTAGCCTCTGCCTGCCCGCAGGGGCTTTGCTGAGCTGCTGTGGGCTCCGCCCAGCTGCACTGAGCTCTTCCCTGTAGTCCTTTTTATATGGGCGTATTTAGAACTGTCTTGGCAATGGTGGCCCCGCCTCTGTTATGGCGGACACTCTCTGTTGTGGCAGGTTGCCTCGGCAACGGCGGGTTTCCTCGGCAACGGCAGCCTGCCTCCGTAGTGGTGGAGAGTCTCAGTAATGGTGGAAGCCCCTCCCCCACGGAGCGGGACCGTCCTTGTTCAGCTGTGCTTGGTTTGAAGGGCTCAACCCAGAGGGTTTCCAATTACTGTTTTTGTTTTCGTTGTTGTTGGGGGTGGAGGGGTGTGACCAACCGAGCCTGATCACCTGGCTCCCTGACTCAGAGTCTTTTCTTTTAAGTTGAACGACCCCGCGTTCCGGTCGCTTGTTGAAAAGGCGCCGGGATCTCCCGTGCTGCGACTCACGGAGTCGGCTCGAACTGCGGCGCCGGCTCCTGGCGGATTTTTTGCCTAGGAATCTCCTGGCCTGACTCGCTATTTCATATGAATGGGCTATTCTGTCGTCTCAGGGCTCTGCTTGCCAGCTAAGAGGGCTCCCAGACCAGTGGCTTTTGTACAGAGAACCGCAGCAACAGGGCGTGGTCACAGCAGCCACGCGGGCGGAATCAGCCCCGCGGGGGCCAAAACAGCCGCACTGGCTGGGACTGCGACGACGCTGGCAACCCCTCTGCCTGGGTATCTCCTGGTCTGTGGGCAAGAAGAGTTTGTCTGGAAATGCGGTGTCCACTCACCCTCTGCACTTTCACTGGGAGCTGAAGTCCTGAGCTGTTCTTAGGCAGCCATCTTCCCAGCATTCCTAATTTTTCTTTTTTATAGTCCTACAGCATTGTATTGTATGGATATACCAGTGTCAGGAAAGCAGCTGGACAAGTGATCACAAGAGAGAGTAGGGCAGACCCATAAACCAAGAAGGTGTCTGAATATAGAGGGGAGACGATGGGATAGCTTTGGTGACAAAGCAAGTGTAACTAAGAGAAGAATACGACATTTAGAGTTTTGGTACAAGAGGAAGAAATTAACAAGAAGAATTGAGAAGGAGGCCAGGGTGAGAACAGAAACAGGCAGTTTCCAGGAAAAAATGATAGAGTGTCAAGAAAGACTGATTAACCACATTAAATACTGCTGGAGGGTTGAGGAAAATGAGGGCAGAGTGTGCCTGCTGGATTTGGTTACATGAACACTATGGTGACCTCAGCAAGACAGCAGCTATCTCAGAAGATCCCATGAAAACTGGAAGCCCTGGGTCCATGTTTAAGCAAGGGCATTCTCTTCTTTAGTTGTTTACAAACGTTTACTTTATCCTTGTGTAAAACAAAAACAAAAACAAAAACAAAACAAAACAAACAAAAAAAAACATACATATTGTTTTAGTGTGCTCAGTGCGAACATTTTTGAAAATTCAAGAAATGTAAAAGGCAACAAACAAAAACATGTTTAAATCAATCGCCAAGAATCCTATTATCTAAAAGCAATCCCTATAATAGTGCTATGTCTAACTTCTGTGTTTTCTCACTTGATAAGTTTTTATTCTTTTAACTGATTCTGTATAATTGTGATTCTATTTTATGCAGCATTTTATGCACTGACTTTTTCACTTCACTTTTTAATAAACATTTTCCAAGTTTTAAATGCTTTGTAAGCATAATATACCATAAAGTGAGCATAGCATGGAGATATTCATCCCATTTAGGTTGTTTCCAATTTGAAGGCTGTTATAAATAAAGCTGAAATGAGCATTTTTCTGTACAAACCGTTTCCCCAATTTTTTTAGATTATTTTCTTATAGAGGAATATCTGTAGGGAAATTCCTGCGTTAAATGTTAGAAGGACCCTTACATTCTAAGGGCCTATTTTAAATGACTGTGTGCTGTGGAATGAAAAGAGGAACCTCAAATCAATGCTAAAGCAAAATGATAAACTCTTAGTAGTTTTAATTCATTAACTCCCATGGATACATCTCACCCCAATTTCCTTTCTCACAGTTTAGAATCTTTTCCACTTTCTCCTCCAAGTTCATCTGGAACTTTTCTAATACTGAAAAGTAGAACAAAACTGCCAGTTAAATGAGAAGGAGAGAGGAGAAAAAGAAGCAAAGAGAGCAAAGAGAAAAACAGAGGTGGGGAGCTGGGGAAGAAAGGAAGAAAAAAACCACTTGATACATTAATCGATATGCTCTGGCTGTGTCCCACCCAAATTTCACCTGGAATTGTAATAATCCCCATGCAGGGTGGGGCCAGGTGGACATAATTGAATCCTTGGGTGGTTTCCCCGTACTGTTCTCATTGCAGTGAATGAATCTCCTGAGATCCGACGGTTTTAAAAGGGCCTTTTCCCCATTTTTTTGGGCACCTCTGTTACCCGCTGCCGTGTAAGACATAACTCAGTTTCTCCTTTGTCTTCTGCTATCACTGTGAGTCTTCCCCAGCCATGTGGAACTGTGAGTCCATTAAACCTCTTTCCTTTATAAATTATCCAGTCTCAGGTATGTTTTTTTTTTAGCAGCATGAGAACAGACTAATTTTTAAAAACTCTTTGATTTTTGTGTAATTTATATTTTTCTTCAAATATTTGCATTTTTTAAGGCTGGAGTACTATCATAGAAGACACATCAATTTTAGGTTCTTTGACAACCAAATTTCTTTTTCTGTTATCCTACTTTTCCCTTTTGAGAAACCTCTTGTAGTGGAGTCTTGGTGAAATGCCCTTGCTTATCACTAAAAAAGAAAAAGCAACCATAGCTCTACCCACCCTGTCCTAAGTCAACAGGAAGCTGGCACGGGAATTGGGCTCATCCAGTTGTCAATCAGTTCTGGGGTTTGTATCTTTAGAGAGTGGCTCAGTAATACGGAGGCCTCAGCAGCCAGCTCATGCTGCTGTTGTGACACTTGCTGCAATCTTTGTTGATTAGCTCCCCTGTGATTACCCATTCCTAAGTCTGGTTCTGCTGCTTCTCATTTCTTCTATAGATTCCTAAGGACCCTCCCAACAATCTTCCTTTTCACTGAGTCCATCTTTGTTGCTTGTAAAGAAGCCTCTGTCTAAGCCAGGTATGCAGAACCAGGCCTCATGTAGACATTTGGTCTTTAGAGAATGAGAAACCACTGTACTAGTGAAAACTCTTTCTGCACAGGACTCACTGCCCAGGGGGAAAACAGAGACATGGAGGATGAGGGAAGTTAGGAAAAGAGAGAGAGAGAGAGAGAGAGAGAGAGAGAGAGAGAGAGAGAGAGAGAAATGGGAAGAACCAGAGGTCACACACAGGGAATTGCTCGGAAGCATGGGGAGCAGACAGAAGGCTTCTGAGAGTGGCCAACACATTGAGATCAAGAACGTTCAAGGACGTCCTCACTTCAGCATCACACTCAGACCCAGGGGACCAGGTAGTGAAGACAAGGACTGTGAAACGGTAAAAACTGTATGTGTCTGGAAGCAATGGCAAGGGCAAATGAGGATGCCAGGAGAGACATTTTAGGCAGCTCCTGATTGATTTTGCAGAGCTTCATGTAGTTCACTTCAGGGGAATAAAAAGAATGAACAGTCTGGTAATAATTTGTCCTTCTGACAGCCCCTGACCCTGCAATACTCATCTCCAATATATTCGACACAAAAAGGTCACCCCAGCATAGAGCCATCTCTCCTTCTCACCTTCTAGAAGAGAGTTTTCTAAACTGTGCTGATAAGACTCACTTGCAACTCTGGTTAAAAATTTAGCTTCCTGGCTGAAAGTGGTGGTTCGTGCCTGTAATCCCAGCACTGTGGGAGGCTGAGGCAGGTGGATCATGAGATCAGTAATTCAAGACCAGCCTGGCCAAAATGGTGCAACCTCGTCTCTACTAAAAACACAAAAATTAGCTGGACGTGATGGCAGTCACCTGTAATCCCAGCTACTTGAGAGGTGAGACAAACAATTGCTTGAACCTGGGAGGCGAAGGTTGCAGTGAGCAGAGATCATGCCACTGTACCCTAGCCTGGGCAACAGAGCTAAAAAAAAAAAAAAAAAAAAAAAAAAAGAAAAAAAAATTAGTCTCCAGGTTTTTGCCCCTGGAGGTTCTGACATGGAGGGTCAGGGTGGGATCTGAGAATCTTTTTACAAATTCTACCACATAATTATCATCATGATAAAAGTGTGGAAAATACTACTCTACAATTACTTACCTGTTACAGGTATGTGATAGGGTATATCGGGTGTTTATCGGGAGCAGGGGCTAGAGGAGAAGGATGGTATAAAGTAAAAAAAAGATGCTTTCCCTGCAGTGGGAATAATTATAGTCTCGTGAGATGGACAGAACTATTCATGACTAATTTGAATGCAAGCCAAGCTACAAGCATAGGAGTGACTGTCCAGTTAAGGGGTTATGGAAGACAGAAGGCCACATTAAAGGGGTAGATGGCAAATTGTGGAGACTTCATGAGAAAGGAGGCCTTTGACCTAGGGCCTAAACAGCTTTTGATCAAAAATAAAAATCAGTCCCTTTGAGTCTGGCACTGGGAAGAGAATATCCTGGACAGAGAAGCACCTGATTCTGGAGCACCGACCTTGTTTTCAGATCCTCTCTTGCTTTGCATCCTTCTCTGGTTCCACTATCACCATCCTGCTGGCCTCAGAGGGTAATAATTTTCTAATCTTCAAACACTCTGGCCCAGACAGAAAAACAACAACAACAACAACAACAACAAAAAAAAAAAAAAAAAAAAAAAAAAAAAAAAAACTTTCCAGCTGAGGCTAAGGCAAGGCTGAAATGAAACATAATGAAAATCAATAGGCCCTTTACTAAATGCTGAAGAGCAGAAACAAGGAAATAAACAGCCCTATAAAATCAAAACTTCATCTAAGAGGTCTGCTTCATCCACATGGATCCCCTAAGGAAAAATAATTATTTCTGACTCCTTCTCCTCCTATGTCCTAATCTCCCTTGACTTGGCAGGTACTATGTTTTCATCTTCGTCTATCATCTGGACTCCTAAAAGTCTAGACTAGGAGGAGAATCATTCTCCTTGGATCTAGTGTCTGCCCTCCCAGGTCCAGCGTCCTGAGTTAGAACTCACCTCTCCTCCAAGTAACTGAGAGAGACTGACTTTCCTTTCTGAGCTTCAATTTCTTTATGGCCTTTCAAAGAACACCGTGGCTCTCTGAAGTCCAGGCTGGATGTTGTCATTAATTAATACTGCATAAATTCTGTCTAGGCATTTAACCTTTGAGAGTTTCTATATTTCTGTAGGTAAAATTAAAGGTTTGTATTAGAGTTTCACTCAGTCCTACTTCTGATTTGTCTATAATTCTAGGGACATCCATGGGTATGACTCAAATTGTTTATAGTAAATGTTTTGCCTCAGCAGTAATACCTTAAACGAAATAGCCTGAATCTGAAAGCTCAAGTCTGAGAGGAGGGCTTACGTACCTAAACTCAAACACTCAAACACCCCTCTGCTTTTAGAGAGCAAGCCCAGGTGTGTGGGAACTGAGCTCTTGGATTCTTTACCTCTCTATGTATAATATTTAAAGTACATTAGGACTGAGGGACTCCAGAAGACCTTTCTATCTCTGGCAAACTTAGCTGCATGCAAAAATAGCATACCGGTACAAACAGAAAAAGTGAGTCATCAGCTTCTCCCTCAGGCCTCCATGTCCAGTGTCTGCACCATCAGAAATGACAAGCAGGATTCAAATTAGCCTCATGGCATCAAGCGATTTCCCAGGATCTACAAACCATAGTACTTACAAATTCCTTTTTATACATAACATGTGCACAGGGCTTCAATATGATGGGGATGATAATGCTCAAAGAAGAAAAGAACCTCAATGGGAATAACAAAATGGCTTCAGGTGTCTTCATTGACGTCCCCCGTATCTATTATTTTGCTGAAGTTCACACTACTCTATTCAGGTTTTTCATCATTAAAGAAGCATAGAGCATTAGATTCTTCTTTAACAGGAAGTTTGAGAGAGCTAGACCTATAAAATATAGATAAAACAGAAGCTAGATGAAAACACTTCCTAGTCAGAGTACGGAGGTGATCAAAACTGGGGAATCCTGCTCCAGTGATGAATCAAAATCAGAAGCCCTGGAGGGCAGGAAGCAAATATTCACAGCTGGGTATAGAACCAAGAAGTCTAAAAGGAAGGCCAAGAGGAGAATTGGGACATGGGAGAAGATGGGTGAGCAGAAACTTATTCTGGGAAAATACTAGAAAACACCTCTGCTACTACTACTACTACTATGTGGCCTTTTAATATTCTGGTGGCGTAGGCCATGAATTATCAGGGGTTCTATAAGTCAATGCAACCCTTCAAAAAGAGAAAGCAGTAGGTATTTTTCCTAATGCTATCCCTCCCCTAGTCCTGCACCCTGTGAGAGGCCCTGGTGTGTGATGTCCCCTTCTTGTGTCCACTATGTAACAAACCTATATGTTCTGCACTTGTACCCCAGGACTTAAAGTATTATAAAGAGAGAGAGAGAGGGAGCAAAGCAGTGGGCATTTTGTTGATTTTGGCTGCATGATGTCATAGGCTTCCAAGTGAATTTGGTTTCTACCACTTAATTGCATGGTATATTAATTGAATATTGCTGAGAAATAATTTACAACAAAGTTAGCAGCATAAAACACTACACATTTATTATATCACCATTTCCATGGATCAGGAGTAGGGCTGGCTCTGTTGAATCCTCTGCCTCAGAGTCTCATCTGGAAGCTTCAGTCAAGGCATCAGCCAGTGCTGCAGCCTCACTTCAAGGCTGGACTGAGGTAGCATCCTTTTCTAGGCTCATGTGGTTGTTGATGGCATCCTGTTTTTGGCAAGGTGTCAGGTTGAGGACCTCTGCTTCTTGCTGGCTGTCAGGTAGAAGTTGCCCTCAGTTTCTGGCCATGTGGCCTCCTCCTGGGGACAGCTCACAGCCTGGAAGCTTGCTCCCTCCCAGCCAGCAAAAAAGAGTCTCTTAAGAAGATAATGTTGCAATCATATGAAATATAATCATGTACATGCAATCACATATATTCCATCAGCTTTGGCATATTCCATTGGTTAGAAACAAGTTACAGGACATGTTCACACTCAAGTCAAGGGAATTATCCAAGAACATATTTACCAGGAGGCAGGGGTCATAGGGAGCACCTTACATTCTGTCTGTCTGTCACACATGGAGCTTGTTGCTGGGATGTGTTATTGATGCTCCTCTTTTGTTCTCCTTGAGAAACCAAGCAAAGACAGCACAGTATTAGAAATAAGTTACCTCACATAGTGAAGTATAGGTTGCTGAACCTGAAAAAGGAGCTCTCTAGTCATATCAGGGTTATTGAGATAAGGTGATTTTTCCTTTTTGTGTACTATCTGCTGCATTTCCTTTCCCAGAAATCAAAGCCTTCATCTCCCCAAATACTGTAGACAGAAACCACTAACTAGATGAAATGAGGGGAGTGAGTAAAGAGAGAAAAATCTAAAGATCTACATTTGGGTCCCCTAAACCCACTGTACTAGTTGAGGCAGAGCTTGGTAATAAAGGCTTGTGGAAAAGACGTAAGGGATTTGGTTGAGTCAGTATGTGTCAGCAGCATGATGAGGCTGGCAAGACCACTGAAGGTAGCTGGAAGCTGTATTAGACTCAGTATAATTGGTCTAGATGGAGGGAGGAAACACTCCTTCCTCACTCTATGCTACTCTGACCACACACGGAGACTGGCACTAATTGCAGATCCTATGCACTAAGAGAGGCATGCATCAAGAGCACCTGCAAAGGAGAACCCTCAGGAAACCAAGGACGTTAAAACCATGGGAGATAACCAAATAGATAAGGACTGAGAATACTCAATCTGCAAAGACAAAATCCTAAGGTAAATAGTAGCACTATTATCAGGCACTAGAGGACTGTCACATGGATGAGGAATTAGATGGTTTTATATGAGCCTATGGGATATAAGTAAAACCCATCGTGGAAGTACAGGAAGATTCCATTTCTGCTCAGGGTAAGAAACATTCTCCAATAAGTGCAATTGCCATAGCAGATAATAGATGCTTTTCATTGGAGGTCTTCACTGAGTCATTCGCTTGCTCCACAAACATTATTAGCTCCCACTAACTGCCAAGCTCCTAACTATGCAGACATCCAATGAAGATGTGTTTCCTGAATGCACCTTGAATAAGACAAGCAAAAAAACAATTTCAATAAAAGATTGAAAATGCTAAGTGTTGAAATAACCAACCCTAAACCTCAGATATTTCTTTCTTGCTCATGTCACACATTGGAGGCCACAGCTCAGGTCCTATGGCTCCATGTGACTTCTCCTTCTGGGGACCAGGCTGAAGGAGCTTGGCAAAGGAAAAGAGCAATGAAGGTGGTGAAAACTTGTAATGTTTTTGAAAATTCCCTCTCAGAAGGAGCTAATCTGCTTAGCTTCCATTGACAAACAATGTCACTTGAGCAAGCCTGGCACCAATGACAGAAAAGCACAGGGAGCCACTGAAAGTCATATAGCAGGAGACAGAGGTAGCAAATGATCTGGAAAAATGAAATAATCGACTATATTGCCCTTGGAGACGTGCTGTGGGAATTGAAAGAGAAAACTAGTCCTTTCCCCCAGAAGAAATCAGAGATTGTGTGGAAGAGAGAACTCTCCAGAAGAATCTTTGAAGATGGTGGTCAATCTTTACAGGCTAGGACTATCACTGTCACTTTCTAAAGTCACTGTATATTCACACATACATGTATTATACAGAATAGTACATTTTAATGCAAATGTTTATAAATCAGTTAGCACTGGTCTAAGGAGGATAGTTTTATTGCCTGGGAGAAAGATGAAAGACTGAACAATCAAACTTTCCACTTGGGGAGATAAATCTACAGAAATTCAAATGAGGTAAATGAAATTTAACAGTTGAGAAATTATAACTGTAGATCTAGGTTAATCTGACAATGAAAGTGAGTGAATCAAGATAAAAACATAAGAAGCTGAATTTAATTAAGAATCCTAGAAGGAAGATATTAAGAGCTGTTGTCCACAAGGAATAATAAATGAAAGATTTTTCTGTTGTATTTTGGTTTCAAAGGCCTAAATCATTGTTTTTCCGTTCTCTCCAAAAAACTTTGTGAAAATTCCACAGATAGATGGTGAATAACCACGCTGATTAAAGTTTGTTCAGGTTTAGGGGGAATTTTCACTGTCTCACTACTGGGTGCAAAGCAATTTCCACTAGGGTAGAAGATAAAAAGTGCTCCTTTTTTTTCTTAAGTGCAGCCAGTGAACCAAGGGAATTTAGATGAAGCAAGAATTGGCACTTAAACACTTAATCACTCACATTGCGCACCCTTTATTTTTTAATACATTTTATTTCTGCATTCAGGGAATAGTTTTTACTTTGTTTTGTTGTTGTTGTTGTTGTTATTGTCTGCCTTTTACTCCTGGTGCAAAATTATTCTTTTGAAACTTTTGCAATGAACATGCTAAATGCCAACTGCACCATACAGTCTGTGCCTATGACAAGAAGTGCTCCCCTAGTAATTTTCAGCTTGAAAACTGCCTTCTTCTTCTCCAAGGAAAAATACAATTTGTAAAAACAGTGTTGGGATTGTAACAAAATTACTACAGTATTTCCCACTAAAGCTAGGACTGGGGCACAATTGGGGTGAGCATGGTGAGTTTCAGTACTTCTGAACTGGTGAAGCTGTGCAAGGCAAAAATGTGTTGAATGGAAATCAGAAGACTTCTTTGGATTTTGGTGTCCACAGGTGCTAGCAGTGTACATTTGGATAATGGTAATAATACTGAGCACTGACTCTGTGCCACATACGGCTTTAAGTTTTTACTTGTACTAAAGCATCCACTCCTCATAACAATATCATATGTGGGAAGCATTATTATTTCCATTTTATACATTAAAAAACTGAGGCACAGCCACTTATCCCAAATACATAGGGACCTTTTAGAAATCAGTAACAAAAGTACAAGCAAGTCAATAGGAAAAAATGGGCAAAAGACAAGAATAGGCACTTCATAAAAGAAGAGATTCAAATCACCGTTCAACACTATAGCTAATTAAAAGTAAACTAAGCTATCATCGTTGGGCATTTGGGTTGGTTCCAGGTCTTTGCTATTGTAAACAGTGCTGCAATGAACATTCGTGTGCACGTGTCCTTGTAGTAGAATGATTTATAATCCTTTGGATATATACCCAGTAATGGGATTGCTGGGTCAAATGGGATTTCTATTTCTAGGTCCTTGAGGAATCGCCACACTGTCTTCCACAATGGTTGAATTAATTTACATTCCCACCAACAGTGTAAAAGTGTTCCTATTTCTCCACATCCTCTCCAGCATCTGTTGTTTCCCGATTTTTTAATGATCGCTATTCTAATTGGTGTGAGATGGTATCTCAATGTGGTTTTGATTTGCATTTCTCTGATGACACAAGAGCAGAAAATCAAACACCTTATATTCTCACTCATAGGTGGGTGTTGAACAATGAGAACACATGGACACAGGGAGGGGAGCACTACACACTGGGGTCCGTTGGGGGGAAATGGGGGAGGAGCAGGGGGGTGGGGAGGTGGGAAGAGATAGCATCGGGAGAAATGACAGATACAGGTGAGGGGACGGAAGGCAGCAAACCACACTGCCAAGTGTGTACCTATGCAACAATCTTGCATGTTCATCACATGTACCCCAAAACCTAAAATGCAATAAAATATAAAAATAAAAATAAAAATAAAAAATAAAAAAATAAAAAAAAAGTAAACTAAGTAAACTAAACTAAAAGTATAGCTAAGTAAAAGTGTTCAACTTTATTTGCCATCACAAAATCCAAGTGACAACAAAATGACACACTACTACCTACTCAACGAAATGGCTAATACTGCAAAAAGACTGATATCACCAAATTCTTTGAAAAAACAAAGCAGAGAAATGTGACTGGTAGGGTATGAGTTGAGCCCACTTCTTTGGAAATCAGTTCAGCATTAACCACTCAGGTTGGGCATTTGAAAGTCCTGTGATGCGACAATCTCACTCCTAGGTTTGCACCAAACATATGCTTGAAAGTGTGTACCACAAAGCATATACTTGAGTATATTAGTCAGAGTTCTCTGGAGGAACAGAACTAATAGGATATATGCATATATGGAAGTGAGGTTATTAAGATTTGGCTCACACAATCACAAGGCAAAGTCCACGATATGACTTCTGTAAGCTAGAGAGGAAAACAGTAGTGACTCAGAGTCCAAAAGCCTCAAAACCAAAAAAGTCGACAGTGCAGCTTTCAGTCTGTGGCCAACAGCCCAAAAGCTCCCGCAAAGCCACTGGTGTAAGTTCAAGAGTCTAAAGGCTGAAGAAGCTGCAGTCTGATGGCCAAGGGTAAAAAGCTTTCAGCACAGGAGAAAGACAAAAGCTGAAAGACTCAGCAGGCCAGCTTATCACACCTTCTTTCACCTACTTTGTTTCCATCTGAGAGAGGACTGCTGGCAGTGGATTGAATGCTTCCCAACTACATTGAAGAACCTGAGGTCTTTCTCTCCCAGTCCACCGCCTCAAATGTCAATCTCCTCTGACAGCACCCTCACAGACACATCGAGAAACAATGACAGTCATCTAGGCATCCTTTAATCTAATCAAGTTGACACCTAATATTAACCCAACACGAAAAGTGTTCACAGAAGCATGATTTGGAAAGTCCTAACTGAAAACAGCAAAACTACTCTCAACAGAAGGATGACTAAGAATATTTAGTATATTCATACAATACGACATTATTCATCAATAAAAACGAGCCTTAGCTGCATGCAGCAGCATGGATGACTTTCATAACATCAAAGAAAGGACTGAGACAAAGAAGGATGCTGTATGATGGTAGTGCCAAAGACTGCAAAAGTAAGCTCTAGTTTTAAAATTCAGTATAGTGGTGACTTTGGGGAAAGATAAATATTATTATTTCTAATTTTTGTAAGTTTTCCAAATAGCTATAGTGAACAGGTAGTAATTTAAAATAAAACAAATGTGAAAGTAGATTTAAAAATTCAGCTTAACCCTTGAGTACTGGCACGTGGAGGTTTAAAAGCAATGCACAGTCCTCTTTCAGGTATCATGTGGGCCTGCAAATACTTCTTTCTCCCCTCGTGCATTCAGCAAGTTCAGTGGAGAATTTCGCTCTTCAAAAGTCCTCCATTGAAACTAAAGCTGTGCTCTCTGGATGCATGCTCAGATCCCACTTCCTCTCTGCGGCTTCCCCTTTTCTGATCAGCCAGGTATAAGCTGAACTTCCTTAAGCCCTCCTATTAAAGCCATGTTATTTCTGAGTATGTCAAACATTTTGAGAGTTGGTGCCTGTTTCTAGAACACAGTATTATCCATTTTCCGACTATTTAAAGAACTTACTAATTGTTAAGTGCCTCAAAATTTGATTTGGAGTTGTTTTAGTTTCTTTATTCTCTATTATAATACATAATATAAAAGATAATGTAAAAGTCACACAAAACGTGATAAGAAAACGTTCTAAAATATGACTTGAGGGTACTGTTTCAAATGTTAAAAAATAACACATATGCTTTACTTTTTTTTAACATTTTAATAGTTATGAAATAGAGATTATCTTAGAATGGAGGGCATTTTAGCATTATTGTTGGCCAAGCAGTCAACATGATGTTGATGTCACTGCCTGACACTATGGTTTTGCTCCTACTGGTAGGCAAACTGTAAACTGGTCTCCAGTGATCCCAACCTCCTGGTATTTATGCTCTTGAATAACCTCCTCCCCTCGAGTATGGGCTGAACCTAATAACTTGCATTTTTGTTTTTGAGACGTAGTCTAATTCTGTTGCCCAGGCTGGAGTGCAACGGCGCACTCTTGGCTCACTGAAACTTCCCGCCTTCCAGGTTCAAGTGCTTCTCCTCCCTCAGCCTCCCAAGTAGATGGGATTATAGGCCTGCACCACTACACTTGGCTAATTCTGTATTTTAGGATAGACATGGTTTCACCATGTTGGCCAGTCTGGTCTCCAACTCCTGACCTCAGCTGATCTGCCTGCCTCGGTATCCCAAAGTGCTGGGATTACAGACATGAGCCACCACACCTGGCCCTAGAACCTTGTTTCTAACAAACAGAATATAGCAAATATAACAGGTGGTCACTTATAGGATTAGATTACAAAAACACTGTGGCTCCTACCTTGGACATTCTCTTTTGCTGTCTTACCTGCTTACTTTGATGAAGCCAATATGAATTGACCTATGAAGAGGTCACACAACACGGTGCTAAGGGAGCCTCTGGAACAGCCAGCAAGAAACTCAGTCCAACAATCTGCAAAGAAATTAATTCTGCCAAAAGCCACACTAGTGAGCTTGTAGGCAGACCCTCCCCTGGTGAGCCCCGGCATGACTGCAATCCTGGCCACTGAGTCGATGACAGCCTGGGACACCAGGAGCCAGAGGACTCAGCTAAGCCATGTCAAGACTCTGAGCCAAAGAAGCTGTGAAATAATAAATATGTCTTGCTTAAAGGCATGAACTTTGGAAGTAATCTGTTATTCAGAAGACGTTAACTAATACACTCACTCATGCTACCATTACTTCAGTTGAGAAATTAGTATTATTTGAAGTACATATGGTGAGTATAATTGCTCTTTTAAACATTGTTTAGAATGCACTAAGATTTGACCTGGGAATGAAAAGGTAGCAGATACAAAAGTAAACAAAAGCCAGAAATGGAATACTGTACTATTAGCGACTTTCAACTGCACCATTTAAGTCAATGCCATGTACTATTGCCATGTACAAGATGCCATAAGCTATTAGTGACTTTCAACTGTACCATAAAGTCAATGCCCTTATTTGTATGAGCCAGGAATTATATAATCTCTTGCAAAGCAACAACCAAATCTTCATGGGACTGTATTAGTTTGCTATGACTACCATAAACACAGTATCACAGACTGTGATGACTTGAGCCACAGAAAGATGTCGTCTCTCAGTTCTGGAGGCTAGAAGTCCAAGAGCAAAGTGTCAGCAGGTTGGTTCCATCTGAGGGCTGTGAGGGTGAGTCTGCTTCATGCCTCTCCCTTTGGCTTGTAGATAGCTGACTTCTGCCCATGTCTTGACATCATCTTTCCTCTGTCCTTATCGCTATGTCCAAATTTTTCCTATTTATTAGAACACAAGTTATATTGGATTAGAGTCTATCCTAACAACCTCATCTTAACTTCATTACCTCTGAAAACACCTATCTCCAAATTTAGTCATCTTTTGTGGTACTGTGGGTCACGATTCCACATATTCATGTGGGCAGCATACAGGCTAATCCATAAAACCACATAAAGTAACATATTCATATGTTCTGGGCATCAGAATGCGTATGTCTTTGTGGGGACCATTATTCTGCCAACATCAAAAGTGAATGATGAAAGAGAAACCATGGGGAATTTTCATTTCACAGGGGTAACATGCAGTATGAATGGCATGTCGTCCCTGTAAATGGGATAGAGCTATCAAATATAGAAATAAAATAATGTGCTCTGAATAAGGAGCACCTTCCAGACTTGATTATTCAAACAAAAATGGACCCGTTGTTTGGTTTTCCATGGAGGGCTGCTTCCTCTCAAGGTCACCTGCTTTGCAGGTAAATACAAGTCAACTCAGGAAACATCCACAGCTCTGGGTAATGGCAATATTTGAAACCAGTGGCAGAATGAATATTCCCTGGGTTCAGTCATTCAATATATATTGATGTACAATATGCCGTGTATTATTAGTGACTTCCAACTGTACCATTTAAGCTAAATATGAAAATATTGCATTATATGTAAATATCATTGTATTGTTTTATTTTAAAAATGAGGTTCAGAGAGGATATGTAAGTGGATTTGCTGGAAACAGATTCAAACACAGCAATATCTGACCCCAAAGTGTTGTTCTTTGAGAACATTCTTCTTTCACTCTGATTTTCAAGCATCAGTGACCTCTGGAGTAGATGTTGTTTGTTCTCATAAGCTGTTCCCTTAAAGCAGGTGTCCCCATCCCCAGGGTTTTGGACCATTATTGGTCTGTGGTCTGTTAGGACCTGGGCGGAACAGCAGGAGATAAGGCAAGCCAGCACTGGCTGCCTGAGCTCCGTTTCCTGTCAGTTCAGCAGTGGCATTAGATTCTTACAGGAGCCAGAACCCTACTGTGAGGTGTGCATGCGAGGGATCTAGTTTGTGAGCTCCTTTATGAGAATATAAAGGTAAATGTAATGTGCCTGAATCATCCCAAAATCATCCTCCAGCCTACCCAGGTCTGCAGAAAAATTGTCTTCCACGAAACCAGTCTCCGGTGCTAAAACGGTTGGGGACTGCTGCCTGAAAGAGTCTGCAATACAGAGGTCATTCAGAGCGCTTAGGAGAGTTGAGGTGCTGTTTTGTTTGTTTGTTTGTTTGTTTGTTTGTTTGTTTTGTTTTGTTTTGTTTTGTTTGGTATTAATTTTTTCTAAGGAAGGTAGAGCCATCTGATTTAACTCCTTTTTGTAATAAAACATACATGCATTCAGTGTGTACTCTGTGTTAGGAACTTCATGTGTAATAATTAAAATGGTGTCATTATTTCCCCCATTTTCCAGAGGAAGAAACTGAGGTTAAGTGATGTGGGTGAAGTTATAGAGCTAATACTGCAGAGTTGGGATCTGCTGGTTCCAGAACCTGCCCTCTTGGGGTTCGTGATATTGACTGCATGTCTATTTTTGGGGAGCTCACTTCCTCTTGTCTCTCTATTTTTAAGTAGGGCCTAAAAGACATAGGCTATAAGCAAGACAGACTCACAATAACATCAAGAACAAGCCATAGCCATGGTAACAATGAAAGAACAGGAAAGTACACATTGAGTGCTAATTATGCACAAAGGAAAGTGAATTATGAGCTAGAGAAGAAAAGGATCCAGGGAGCTCATCAGTTTTGTAGCTTTAAATCCACTGCGATGAATGATACTCCTCTTTCCTGCTCACGCAGCAAAGACTAAGACAAATGAAAGCTCAGTATCTCCTTTAATACCAATAGAGGCCATGACGGAGGGTATAACCATGACAGAGTCAAGAGGCCTGCTAGCTGAACCCCAGAACTAGGCATACTCACCCAGGGAGGAAGAGGCCACAGACCCAGGTAGACCTCTCTCCTACAGGAAAGCATCCAGAGGAGCAGCAGAGAAGCCTTGCAAGCTAAATGCTCCCTGCATGCATCTCATCCCAAGAGGAAGGACAGAACTGATGGGAGCATTTACAGCCATTCTCCCCCAGTTTATCAATAAATAAGTTCCTCTATCTCCTGAGGCGGGCAGAGTGTTTCTGCCAACTCAAAGTGGCTTCCAGGAAGAGGTGAATCTGTAAAGACAGGCAGATTCCAAAGCTGGGAAGGGCATTATATCCTCCAAAGAATACACCAATGCCTCTCTGATATGCAGCTCCTTGAGAACAAGGGCACTGTCTCTAGCTTGCTTGTGCATCTCCAGGTTCTATCCTAATGCTGGACAGAGACTAAGAGCAAAAGAATTAGGTGATGCTGGAATGAAAGGGTGACCCTTGACAAAAAAGCTTATCTGCAACACTACATAAAATCAAGAGCCTCAATGTGAGATAAAGTTTTCTGGAAACTGCATCTCTATAACAGCTTTTATATTTAAAGGAAGATTATATGTGGTGAGAGAAAAATAATTACACTGAGAACTGAGCTTTTTTCTTTTCTTTCTTTCTTTCTTTTTTCTTTTCTTTTTTTTTTTTTTTTTTGATATGATGTCCCCCTCTGTTGCCAGGAGTGCAATGGTGCAATCTCTGCTCACTGTAACCTCTGCCTCCTGGGTTCTAGTGATCCTCCTGCCTCAGCCTCCTGAGTAGCTGGGACTACAGGTGCGTGCCACCACCCCCAGCTATTTTTTTGTATTTTTAGTAGAAATGGGATTTCACCATGTGAGCCAGGATGCTCTTGATCTCTTGACCTTGTGATCTGCCCACTTCGGCCTCCCAAAGTGCTGGGATTACAGGCATGAGCCACCATGCCTGGTGAACTGAGCTTTTAAGCATAGCATTTTCCTTTGTCAGTTAGTTGACTCAGTGCCATTATAATAATACTATGAATATAGGATTTAAATACCTTATGGATAGTTAAATTCCTGAAATGTCAGTATATGTTGAAAGCGTAAAGAACTCAGATCTCTTTTTGAAGAAATAACATAAAAAATACTGGAGTCCTCTTTCTAGTTTTATGAAGTATGTATGTGCAGGTAGAGTATGGAGGGGAGAATTCTATTATGAGACAGGAAGAAAGCATAGAACTTGACTTTGACCTGTTTCAAAATCCTCACTGCTAGTCACAAGCTGGAACATACAACATTTAAGAAGTTAATTCTTTGTAAAGAAAACTAGGGGAAATGAAAATATTCAGATCTCCCAGCATACAGCTACTCAATAAATGCCATGTTTTTATTTGCTTCTTCAGTTCTCTTTCTTGTTTCCCATTCCATCTAATAGATTTTTCTAAGTTTACACAAAGTAGTTATTTTCATTAATTTACATAACTTACTTTACAATAATTATTATGGTGCATATATTGAGATATCCTAACTTGATTATTTTAAATGTGACAGGTTTTTTGTTTTGTTTTGTTTTGTTTTGTTTTTCATTAAGAACTAATTGCTGGTACATATACCATGGAATACTATGCAGCCATAAAAAGGAACACGATCATCTTTTTTGCAGGGATGTGGTTGGAGCTGGAAGCCATTATCCTCAGCAAACTTATGCAGGAATAGAAAGCCAAATGCCACATGTTCTCAGTTCTAAGTGGGAGCTGAACAATGAGAACACATGGGCACAGGGAGGAGAACACACAATGTGACCTGTCAGGTGGGTGGAGGGAGGGAGAGCATCAGGATAAACAGCTAATCCATGTGGGGCTTAATACTGAGGTGATGGGTCAATAGGTGCAGCAAACCACATGGCACATGTTTACCCATGTGACAAACCTGCACATCATGTCCTATACATGTATCCTGGAACTTAAAGAAGAATATTAAATTAAATTTTTAAAAAGTAACTAATTGCCTAAGCTTCAAAGCATTCTGTAGAATACATATTGCCACCACAAAGCAGGTTACTATATATAGCCAGCTCTTATAAGTGTCATTATAAACATTTCCAAAAGAACAGTGTTCCAAAGTCTATGGAGAGAGAACTATATCATTGTCTAAGAGACATCTTGCAGCACTAGAGCTATTTCAAATCTGGAATTAAAACAAGACTTTGAAAGAAAAAGCCAGCACTATCAGTTTTCAGGGACAATAGGGACATACTCTAGAGGACTTCAGTGGGAACTCCAAGACAGAAGAGAGATGCTAGAAAGAGCATGTGCTGATTGAAGCTGAGATTAGGAAGTAAGGGTCTGAGAGTCACAGTTCAAATGCTTCTTGGACCTTCCTACTACAGACAGAACTAGGGGCTCATGAGAATGATTAGATTGAATTGTCATTTTTCTGTTCATGCACATCTATGAGCTCCTTTAAGTAAGGGATTGAATTTCACTCTTCTTCATAAATCTCGACCCATGTACCTAGCACAGAGACTGTTATATGGGAGATATCTAATAAATATTGATTCAACTGAACTGATGGGCCTGCCAGGAGAGAAAACTTTTTATTTTTTTCCCTGAAGAGTGTGAGCTTCCCAGTATTCTTGAATAAGGCCTAAAAGAGAAAATCATAAAGACCTACTCATCGAAAAATCAGCCAGCTTTGGTTCCAAAACCTAAAATCAAAGAGAGTGCCACAATTTTCCATTGCCCTGAAGGTATTCCAGTGCTCAGCGGGGCCTAGCAATTTGAACAAGAGGACCACTTCAAGCCTGCAATACTGCAATTTTTGTAGCACTGATGTGTGTAATTTGGGCCACATTTTAACACAGGATAACAAATAAAAGCAATCTTTTATTTGTCTATAGTTGTTTATCCAACACAACAAATAGACTACAGGCTTTTTTATGAAATTACATTTAGCATGCATACTTTACCTAAATTAAATAAGCATTCCTCCACTGCAATATCATCTTCACAGGGCTAAATTCTCCATTAGAAGTCTCAGGCACTCTGCCCAGGGCTTATGGTGCTTCGAGGGCTTCCCAAAAATGATTTAATTTCTTTTAAAAATCAGAAAATAAAATAAACATTTAGGTTAAAGAAGACATTTAAATAAAGAAGAAAATATATTCATCTTTATACTAATGTAGTCATAAGATATAATTTTAACTTGGCAAGGCAGGGAGGGGGATTCATAAAGGAAAACATCATAAAGTCATAACTGGACCTTGTAACCACATATGCCAAGATGTGTCAAATTTGGCATCATAAAGTAGATAATCTTGAAAATCCTGTTTTCAGAAAAAAAAAAAAAAAGACAGTCCACTTGTTATAGATTGATGGATTGTTACATACACAGAGACAAAATTGGGAGTTGGAATTTGCTGGTGGGGGAGGCACAAGGTGGGTGAACTGAGTTGAAAGCAACCAGGATCCTCCATGTTTTATGGCTAGGACCCTCACTTCCCCTCTCACTAGCAGACTGCTCTAGCTAATTAGCAAATCAAAAGAAATAGAAACAATTCTAGACCTCAGCACAATCAAATTAGTGGAGTTATTTGAGGATATCATTTTCACACAGTGCAATCACGGTCTCTTTGTTTTGGTCAAATGAGTGAAAATTATCTTTCAAACCCAACGCCCTTCCCTCTACCCAACTGGCTCTGTGGATAGTGGGATTTGCTATCAGCTCTCATCAGTTTTGCAGATGATCTTTTTCTACTAAGACAGGAATGTACAATGTACAATTAAACAATACCCAGCAAGCTTCCCTTTTAAAAATACATTTGACTTTTAAGATGATTCAGCATTAAGAGCCATTAGTGCATCATCTAAATCAGGACTTGGAAAGTTTATTAAAATTGGATTTTTAACCTGATCCCAATTTCCTTTGCTGATAAAGAATCCCACTGGAGTCTTTAATATTCATGCTATTAACCTGAAAGATTCAAACAGCCATTATGTGAAGAGAAGCTATATAGTGCAGCCCAATAGACTGGGATTACAAATAAAACCCCATTGAGAGACTACAGTGGATTCTGAATAACTTCAGAAGAAGGAATTTCTCTCTTTTTCTCTCTCTCCCCCTTTCCTGACCTCCTTCTCATGTCATATATTTTGGGGAAAGAGAAAAATCCCCAAAATAGCAAACATAAAAAATTATTCAATTATATAGAGCCTCTGACTAGGAGTCTAGTTTTTACTGGAAGGGTAGCTTCCTCCTCTAATGCTTTGATAAACTACCTCAAGCATAAAATAGGGAGGTCTAGGCTAATGATCTTTAAGACTGATTGAGAAGATGCACTGTGGAGTCAGGTAAGACCTATGTGAACACTAGCCCTACCACTCACTTATTAGTATGTTACCTTGAACAAGTCACTAAACTCTTCTAAGCCTCCCTTTCCCCATTTGTAAAGTGAACAAAAGGTGCAGCTAATAAAATTCATTTTGCATAGTACCTGGCACTGTACACCTTAGATACATTTTAGCTGCCATTATTACTGATTATTGCTCAAACTCATAGGTCAGTTGCTTTTGTTTCTATTTCACCCCTTTCCACTCCTTGAGTCTTTATCTTTGTCAGAAAAATTTACAACTGTGTTCTGATGTCTGTGAGTTTCTGTAAAGGTAGGCTATGGGTGTTAGCCTTGTTTTCCCTTGAGCTGAGATTTTATGCTCCCTTAAGGCAATGGAGATGTCTTAATTTTTCACGTTTTCCTTACTAACTGGCATAATGTTAAATACATACTAGGTGCTCAATAAAGACTTTGAGATCTTAGAATATTAATAGTACAGAGATCTTCCACTAAAACCCTCTGATTTTTCAGTTGTTGGCACTGAGAAAAAGAGTCTTGGGCCACACATCTATGACTGACAGCCATTTCTCCAGTCAACTGCTACTGTGTCTCCTACGAGCCTCTATCCTCATGCCCCTGCCTTGAAAGGGAAACATGATTGACTTAAACCCTGACTCCTTGAGGGAAGTCCCATTTACATTTTTTATTTTTATTTTTATTTTTGGAGAGCATAGCATGTTTCAGACACCATGCAGGATTCTGGGATTCAGAGACCATGCAGTATTCACCATTAAATCATGATACCCAAGTTCAAGATATGTATAATCTACTAGGGAAGACAGATCCCTAAATAGACGTTTCAATACAGTGCCTGCGTTGTTAGAAGAGAGCTAAGCCCTGGTACTGTATGAGCTTCTGGATAGGAAATCGAACTCATGACCGGAAGACTTCAGGAAGAGCTATTTAGGAGAAGTGGCAAGTGCCTGACACACATATAAAGCTAAGTAAGGACAAAATTCAAAAACAAACTCATCAGCTGATACTTTTATTTATCTGAATGTAAGAACATTGATTATTCATCAATGAGGGATTGCTCAAATTTAGAAAGAAATAAGGAAAAATAAAACGCTAGTCCTCAAATTCCTATAGCTTGCCACATGTGCCTGCAGTCATTTCCTGCAAATGGAAACTTCTAACAAAGACTCAGGGCTGGAGACCTGGGGTTCCTGTTTCTTTCAAGGTCTTGTTGTAGGGAACTAAGTAGGTCAGTAACCTGCCTTTGGCTTACAGGGTGCAAACAGAATCATTGCTAACCCCCTTTATGTCTCACAATGGGTAATGAAATTCATACTATGGCACCAAAGCACTTTGAACTCTTTAGAAAAAGTAATCATACCAACTTAGAGCATCAAAACCACTGTGTATTTTGAAGAACTCATGATCTGCACTGTGCTTGGCCACTGGTGGAAGCTTAAAGACACCAGTAATTGGCAGAGCTTTATCTTAGACTTCCATTTGACCCACACAACCTCATACATGATTTTACACAGCTTCATAGAATGGGGGAGAAAAGCACTTCTTTTAAATCGAATGTTAGCTTAAATGCTAAGGCTTTCAAAGTGAGGCTTTAAAGTCACTTTTTAGAATTTGTATTTTTTTTTTTTTTAACTAAAATAGGCATGCCAATATTATTCTAACTCAAAGAAGTAGACAAGGTCATTCAACTCCTAAAAGCTTATTTTCCAAAAGCACAGTTAGGTCTCAGCTTCCAGGATGCTTCTGGCTTTATCAAAAAGACACTGCTTTGCTTTGTCAAAATGCGAGGGTAATCTGTGTATGACTCAAGAGGCCAATTTCCTACAGGAACCTTCTCTTAGATGGGAAAATATTTTTAAATTAAACAATTTTGGTAAAATATATTTAAACATAAATCACGAATTGGAACTCTTCCAAATATTTATTTACTAATATGGAAGACATGAAAACTATTAAAATCTCATTTAAAGGAAGTTACTTTGCTGTGTATTTGCTTTTTGGGGGGTGTGACTGCTGACCTACCCTTGAGGGAAACTTGCTTTGGCTCAGGTTAGCAGACAAGCCCGTTTCTCGAAGGCAATTCCAACCCCACGCCTCTCAAAACTTAAATCTTAAATTGAATTATTGGGTGCAGGTGGTTCTCCCACAGAACCTCCCAGCTTCCGGAACGGGGGGCGGGGCAGGGAGACCCTGCTTTTTATTTCAGAGCTGACGTGTGCAATCCTAGTGCACTAGCTAAAAAGAAAAAAAAAAAAAAAAAAAAAAAAGCTGAATTCTCCGAGCTCTCCTGGCAAATTTCTCTCCGACGCGAAACCCAAGGAGAAGGCCTGTTCAATGGCTACAGGGCGCTCTCTGAAGCCGGCTCCTCGCGCGGATTCCGGCCCAGGCCGCCGCTCAGGTCCTAGCCCCGCTGCACAGCGAGCTGGAGAGGATGGCACCGCCTGCTTCCAGGGAGGCGGGAGGAGCGCGAACTCCTAAGGTGGGTCACCTGCCAGGAAGGGAACACGCGAGGTGCAGACGCACGTGGGAGGAGCGCAGGTCCCGCGTACAAGTGCCCAGCTGGAGATTTAGGGAAGAGGTAGTCTCGGGCTCAGAACAAGCAGGCATGAGGGAGGAGACGGGACGTCCCAGGTTGGCAGTGACCAGTGACAGCGGAGTCACCCAACCCAGCCGCCTCACCCTCCCGGGGCGCTGGTCCCTCCCCTTGGACTGAAACCCAAGGGGCCGTCGCACCGGGTGGGCGGGACCGACTACTCCCTGACAGGCCCCTGGAGCTGCGTGCCAGGCCCTGCTGCGCGGAGCCGCTGAGCGCAGAGAGGAGCACCTGGTACCCATCGGGCCGGACTCGGGGCCGCACCCGAGCGCGCCGGGCAGCAGTGGGCGCTCGCGATCCTCCTCTGCCCTACGCGCTCTCCCTCCGGGCCCGGCCTCCTCGGTCCCCTCCTTCTCCTCCTGCTCCTCCTCCCGCTCCTCCCTCCTCGGGATTGAGCACCAAAACGCCCGCCTGCAAGGTCCTCGGCGCGCTGGCAGCCAGGAGCCGCTGCCACCACCGCTGGGTCTCAGTGGGTGCCTGCGCCCTCTCGCCGCCCGCCCGCCCCGGGCTGTTCCGAAACTTGCTCCACCCGCCGCGGGTGCTCGGCAGTGCTGCCCATGGCCCAACCCAGGAGCCTATTTAGGGCGCCCGACGGACGGGACGGCGGCGCCGCTCAGGTGAGTGCAGCGCGCGCGGGGTGGGGGCCGCCAGGCTGGAGAGTGGCAGGACGCAGGTGTGGGGGGCTCCGAGGCGCTTTCGGCTGGCCTTCTGGACTTCTGGCAAGTGCAGAACCCAAGAAGAATCAAGGCTGGAGCAGGTGCAGTGGATGCAGAGGGAACCAGGAAGAAGAGACTGGGAATTTTCCCATCCTCCTCACCTCCTGCCCTAGCACCTCTGCTCTGGACGAGTTGATCTGTAAGGACTGGGACCCAGATTTCTGACTCTTACTGGGTTGAATGTTTTTCCCTCCAGCAGAGTCGGGAGGTTCCCTCTTGCCGGCCGCTCAGCGACCGCAGCTTCACCTTAGGACCCTGTGGGGCAGCGAGAGCGCAGCGCTTTACGGAGCCTGGGTATCACCTGGGGCCAGAAACTGGGGCGGGGACACAGTCCGCAAAAGTAACTCGGCCGAGGGAACGTTTGGGGTGGAGAAGCCTTGGTCGGATTTGCCTTTGCATTTGGTTGGAGACAGGCATCTCCCAAGGAGAGCGATTGAGGCGACAGCCCTGACAATAAGTAAGCCTCTCTTCCCCAATGCCAATTACATGGGGCTCTTGATTTTTTCTTGTTACTTTTTACTGATTTTTTTTTTTTTTTATCCTTGTCGGTTTCTGTTTCCGGGCCCTTGGGTAGTGGCAGCGGATGGAGGTGAGGGATGGTGGGACGCGAACCCGCGCGGTTGGAGCCCCTTGCCCCCAGCTCCTAAGAAGGGTCTTATTCACGAGCCTGACCTCGCCAGGTGCGCTCTTCCAGCCAAGCAGCGGACCTCGCGCTGCTCCTCCTTCTGGCCTCAGCCTGTCCCGGGAAGCGGAGAACAGACCCAGAACGGAGGGGGATGACTGGATGAAGAAGCCGGCACGGGATGGGGTGGGGTGTGCTGGGCGCTACAGTTATTTGCTAGATCTCTAGGTCCTCCTTCTCATCTCCTCCCCTGGGAGCCAGCGATTCTTCACACACTCTGGGAGCTCTCTTCCGACAAGGGTTGCATCCCTCCCTCCTCCTCCCGCTTTGCAGAGCCAGTGGTAACCGTGCCTCGCCTAGCAAGAGTCTCGCTCCTTCCTTTCCCACAAGGTTATCCAGAGCTATTTTTTATCTACAACTTGTGCCAAGATGCTTTGGGGAGGATTCTAGGGAGGCCACTCCAAATCCACTGTTTTGCGCTGCGCTCCCAGAAGCAGTCTCCTGCTGGCATGGAGCAGCCTCAAGGAATGGCGGGGAAAGTGGCCTAGAAGCCAAAGAGCCAGTCTTCCCTCTTCTCCTTTCTCAGCCCTAGCCCCGGTAGGAAACCCCGCCACCCCTGGCTCCGCTGAGCCTCCCGCCACTAGCCCAGGAAGAGGGTCCCCAGATGAGTCCCCATGCTCTCGCTCTCAGGCTCTGGGTGCTCTGGGACTGCTGTGGCAGCAGTCTGACACCGGCAGGTTCCTTCACTCCCACCTATAAGTTATTGTTTTGGAGGCAAATCTCATTTTATTTTGTTGAAATCCTTCCACTCAAGGGTTAATTTCAGGAATTCCATCTTAAAAAAAAAAAAAAAAAAAAAAAAGGAGGGAGAAATAACCTAACTTCTTCCTCCCTGCATTTCTAAAGCAACGCGCATCCTTTGGCGTTTGGATTATTTTCTTGCTTTCTGCATTTCTGGTAATATTGGGTAACACTGGGTGCAATTAGAATAAGCGTTACCTACTGAAATTCCAGAAGCCGGGCGCTTGGCTGCAAATCCTTGCCTTACCCTTCCCTTTGTATATCCAGCGTTTAGATTTTCCCCCACAGAATTGCAGAAATAACATTGAAATGGACCACTGTGTTACATAAGGTTTCCTCCAGAACTAAGCAGAGAAAGAATAATTTCTAAAAGAGTCTTTCCAGGTTTGGGTTAGCCCATCTAACACTTTCAGCCGAGTTTGACAGGGATGGACAAATTCATGACTAAGCAGTCTTAAGTGAAAGCAGTTAATGACAACAGCAGCATAGATGAAGATTCCTTAGTAAGGCTTAGTCAGCTGTGCTTCTAGATGCTCTGTGAAGCCGCAGGGTATACAGTGCTCGGTAGTTATAAGATGGGAGATTCTTGTTCTGAGAAGCTGGTGAGGAAGTGGTACCTTGAGACTGCATCTGAGGAAGGGCTCTTTACTCTCCTGTCAATATGCCTAGGATGAAGCCTCAGGCTCTCCCAGGGTCCCTCCAAAAGTTGGAGCATGTACTTTTCTCATTAAAATAAGAAATTATTTTACTAGAAAAGTCCTCAGGGCCTTCTGAAGGGAAAAGCTACATGGAAGTTTTTCATGTCTTGAATTGAAACTTGACGTTGACTAGGAAGGAGCTTAGAAAGATGTACTGGGTGGTATAAATTGCTTGATCCATGCACACTGCCTTTCCTAGACCATGGCATCTACCCACGATGGCATATCCCCACCATGGTTGCTAAATCATGTCTGTCTATGGGGGGCTACGGTTTGGAGGAAGGCACAGTAAGACGTATTGGAGGTCCTGATGAAACTGAGCCTGTACCCTAGGTAGGTGCTCAGGCACCAGGTTTCCAGGCCTGAATCTAAGCCTGAGAGGCTGTATTAGAGACAGTTGTTGCAGGAAAGTAGTAACTTCTTAACCACTTCCAGGGAAATGCAGTAACTTTCCGGCTGGTGTTGGAAAAGATCAGGGCTAATCCCTATTATTATTGTTATTTTTTTTTGCCCAACCTCGCTACATGACCTAGTGCTTTCATTGAGGCTGCTCTTTTCTTAAGGCAGAAGGCAAGAGAATGCAAGATGGATTTAAAGCCAACTTCTTGCCCCATGACCTTGGGCAAACAATTTCTTCTTCCCTGAGCCGATGTTTCTTCCTCTGCAAAATAGTGATGAAAGGTTTATCATGAGAAAGAAACCGTATACAAAAAGCATCTTGCTGATTATAAAACACTTGTGCAATTACAAAGGGTAAAAAAAATTTAAAAAATAATTTTTTATTGTAGATTGATTTTAATGTTCATTTTTATTGTAGTTTGCATATGTCTGAGTAAATTACATATGCTAAACATTAAGTGGGGGAGATTTCATCTAATTGGCCAGTGTCTTCTTACGATCACTTCACCTGAGTGCTATACTGCTTTTCAGAATAACTTGTTTCTTGTTTTCAGGATCACAGCCAATTTTTAGAGTTTTTTTTTCCATTTGACAGATTACACTGTATATGTCTTAAGAAAATCTGGTTGAAAAGAGAGCCCCATTGTTGATTGATCAAAAAAAAAAAAAAAAAAAAAGGAGAAAAGTCACAAAGGGGGAGTGACTGCATTGGGGAAAAGTAAAATATGACCAGTGTCATGAGATGACCTGGGTCTCCCTTGTCTAAACCTTTCATCAGCATAATGCACTGGCTCCCAACTGCATTTTAGGTGTTGTCCCAAACAGGTCTCCAGAACCTAACTCAGTGCCTGCCTGGCACATAGACATTCAATAAATATGTTTGGAATAATTGAATGAATGATTGGACTGAATCTTCACAGCAACCCTGGAGAGCAGATGGCATCATTTCTAATTTAAGGATTTGGAATCTGCAGATCGAAAAAGTAATTAATTTTCTAAAGGTACAAAGGATTCCAGACTAGAATTCAGCACTGCGTGTTCTTATTCCACTCTGCATTCGTGCTTGTAGTGCCCTCTCTCTTCAGAATCACTTAAAAGCCTTCTGAGCAGTTGGAACCAAATATCCTATTTAGGGAGCGCAACCTTCCCTTCATAGAGGGATTCTTTTTTTTTTTTTTTTTTTAATGGGAGATGGGCCTCTTTCTCCTTGTCCCTATCTCCCAGTCCTGAAGTAGGGCTTAGTTGAATGATCCCACCTGGGGCCTGGAATCTTGAAAGACTAGATAAAGGACACAGGGACATTGGAGGGTTTATTTACCACTTTGGGTCATGGATCAAGAGGCATCCACAGTAGCATGCATGTCCCAAGGCATGGTCCCAGAGGTGCCTCTTCTACAACACCATCTTGACCTGCCCCTAGTCCCTGGGTTTCTTTCATTCCTTCTCATTTTCCAATCCTGACTTTTCAGCTTCTCAGCAATTCCTAGAGGCAACCCCATAGTCTTCAAGCAAATTCCCTTTCTCTCTGGCTTAGCCAGAATAGCAACCAGCTGATATACACCCTCTACCCATTCATCTTCAGGGCTGTCTCCAGCCTGAAGCATCCTTAGCTTCCTCTACCCGTGGGGGATGAAGTCTATAGCTTTTTCAGATCGTTGGAATAATATCTACTGGGCTGTAGTTTGTCAATAGTTATGTGCTACTACAAGAGGTCTAGAAAAATGAATACATTATTCTTCCAAGCAATAGCCTGAACATAACAGAAATAGATCCCAGTGGGCATCTTTCTTTTTCTCTAATACATGCTTTTTGGTAGTTTTCCAGCAGGGGTCGCAAACTCTAATGACTTCGGCAGCCAGGCAAGTAACAGCTTGAGTGGAACAGGCTTTGGGGCTACAGGTGGGACTTCAGGTCCGGTTTTGCCAGATCTGGTTATGTTTTTTTGTTTGTTTTGTTTTGTTTTGTTTTGTTTTTTTTCCCAAGGTAGACGGTCAGTTTACAGTTTTGTGTGGAATGTACCCACTTTCAACTGCCAGTAGCTAATTCCATATTCCTAAATTGCACCATGTGGGCCAAACCAAAGACTTCCGTGTGTAAGCCTTATATCTGTCACACAGGCCTCCAATGCATGGCCTCTGATGACCCGGGACATAAGGGAAATTTGATTGGAATATGAAATTAAGGAGAGTACTTTACTGAGAATGTCAAGGCGAGAGGGCAGGGGGCAAGGAGTGCAGACAGTGCTCTAGTTAGTTACCGTTTACGTTTACAGAGTGAATCTCTGTTCAGGATGCTGCTTCTTCCTATCTCCGTGAACGGTTACAGCAATCACATTTACTCCTTTAACACATGTTTATTGAGTTCTGGCCATGTACTGCATATTGTTCTGTTCACTGGTGACATAGTAGGGAACAAAACAGATGGAAGTCCTTGCCCTTGTGCTTATCGTCCAGTGGAGGAGACAGACAAAAAGCAAGACAGATAAGCAGAATCTCTCCTAGTTAGATAGTGATGTGCTAAGGACTAAAAAATAAATAAAAAGTAGGGGAAGGTTATAGGAAACATCAGGATACTGGGGAGGAAGCTTAGGCTGGTAGCCAGGGAGTCTGTAGTTCAGTCTCTGGCTCAACGTAACCCAAAGTTAAGTTTCATTGTCCAATGTAAAATATTTTCTATGTGGAAGTTTGATTGTATTCTGGGACTATCATCTGTGGGGTAGTTTTTGATATTGGGCTATACTTTCAATTTTAATAAAATTGACTATGGAGCACATTTATTGTATGCCATGTACCTGGCACTGCATTAGGTGTTAGAGTACATTGATGAACAAAACCAACCAAGGACTACTCTGCAAGGAAATTGTAGAGCAGCATGAAATATATTAAACACGATCTCAAATGATTAAATGATCAGGCAACTGAAGCGATTGAGGAGTGTGGTCAGGATGCCTTAACTGTTGAGTTTTGATACTCAGAACTCTGACGTTCACCACCTGTTTTTTTGTTTGTTTGTTTGTTTTCTGTTTTGAGACAGAGCCTACTCTTTTCGCCCGGGCTTGAGTGCAGTGGCAAGATCCCAGCTCACTGTAACTTCTGACTTCTGGGTTCAAGGGATTTTCCTGCATCATAATAATTGGACATTTATTATGTGCCAGGAATAGTCTACATTTGTGCTTATTAACTTACTTTAAGTCTGCATCCATCATCCATGGAAATATTTTTGAGGCTTTAATTTATCTGGCAATGACATTTTTATTATAAAATTTCATTTTGCATTATGAAAAGTACGTATTTTTTAAAGCATTTCAAGTGCAAAGTGTACTGTGCCCTTGGAGACTCTGGTACACCTTCTCTCAAATCTGCCCCCACCTTTGATATTGATTGCTGTTCACAAGCCAGTTGTGCAGGAGATGAAGAAATAGTTCTTGTCCTTGATGAATTTACAGTTTAGTATGGGAGTCAGAAAAATTAGCAAGTCTCTGCCTGTCTCATGAGATGGACCATCCCAAGAATATTTCCCTTTCATCATGCTATTTCTTTTTTTCATGGCAATAATTTCTTCAGTAACATAATTGTGTAGCAAGTATGCTTACCTGGAGTCACCTTGTTACTTATTTGCTTACTTTCTCTCACATTCAGGGACCTGGACATGTATGTTTGCTACAGTTTCTAGAAGAGCATATTGCTCAGAAAAGAAGAAACAGGCAGCATTTCTGTCTGGGGGAGTTAGGAAAAGCTTCACGGTGAATGAAATATTTAAGAAAAGAGAGAGACATGGTGAGAACAGTCAAAGAAGAATGAGAAAACATCGTCCAAATTGCATAGCCCTCAAACCATTGTTGAAAACTCATTTGTCTATTTTGGGGATTCCCAATGTGGTCAGTCCAGCTGAATAACTGGCATATTAATACAAGCCCTTTGCTGAATAGATCCTGGTCTGCTTGTGTGAAAGCACTCTGGCATGAAAAGAACGTAGTGGATAATTCCTTACTTTCACATAATGAGACAATACCCACGGCCTCCTCTGTCTCTCATGCCCAGTCCTGCGAGGGCCACAGGGGAGCTCTTACCATCTTCATTTGATATTTAGGGAAACTGAGGTCCAGAAGTGAGGAAACTTTTCTTAGAGATGCCCAGAGTAAAGGTGGCAGACTCTGGACCCAGGGACGTGATTCTCTACCTGCTGTGAATAGATGACTCAAGGTGGAGATTTGTTAAATCCCTGGAGAATTGAGTAGCCCATATTTTCTATAAGCAAAGAAGTACATTTAGATGTAAAACATTCAAATCTCCTTTCATCCCTCAAGAACTTCTATTTCAGCATTTTATGTCTTGTCGAATTTTCTCTAGAATTCCTTCAGAAGAGGTATGTGTACACCCTGCAGTAGGTTGTTTTATGGAAATGTCTTCACTCTTTAGTTTAGGAGGGTAAATCAAAGTTCTGTATCAGCAGTTAAAATACAGTGAGAGAAAGGTGATTACAGATGCAGCTGAAATGAAAAGGCATGCTTGCCTAGCTGTGCTCTGAAAAATACATACTTGTGTGGCAGGGAATGAGAGTGGGCTGGGAGCCTCCTCTGGAAAACTGGCTTGCACTTAATTTGAATTACTTCTAAAACCAGATCTTTCCCTGTGTCCTGGCTAGGAAAGAGGGGAAGGTGTTGGTTACAGATTTCTGAGATTAGATTTTGGAGCTATTTTTTGTGGTTGAAAGAACATGATTCTGGAAGTCATATATGTTTGAATTTCTGGCCTGGCGTTTACCGGTTGTGTCCCTCTGAGTAATAGACAGTTTTTCTGGGCCTCAGTTTTTTCCATACTCTAATGAGGATTGAGGGAGATGGCCAATATGTAGCACCTAACACGATGCTCAGTATATTTTCTCTTGTGTAGAGTTATCAGATTTAGCAAATAAAAATATGGAACACCTAATTCAATTTGAATTTCAGACAAACAACAAATAATGTTTTAGTATAGGTATGTCTCAGATACTAAATAGTAAGAAATGTGTCATGTTTATGTAAAATTTCAATTTAACTGGACATCCTGTATTTTATTAGCATCCCTATGTTTCTGGTAGCAATTCTGAAAGATTCTTTTCTGAAAGTGCTTGTGCCATAGGAAGATAAAGCAGTGTAGTCTTGAAGGTGAAATGATTTGTTCAGTGGGTATGGTCTAAGGCAAAAGAGAAGGGCTGTATTCCTTGGTGAGCTAAGCAACAGAAAATCAAACCAAGGCAAGCTTGTTTCTTTGCTTAAAAGGAGCAAAAGAAGCATAGACTAAAACAGAACTCTGAGTATTGAAGAAGTGAGCCCGATTCTTTCCTATGTCACCAAAGCATAAGCCAGATTATTCTTAACACCTGTCAGGAAGAAGGTATTTCAACCCTGTGAGGCCACCAGGGTGGTGTTCAGTCTGCTAAGGCAGAACCTTATGAAATACAAATATTGCTCCAAGCTCATTAGTGTAGGGCTGGAATTAGAAAGGCTAGGCTCACACAGGGTTCCACTGAGTACACTGAAGGGATACTTTGTGCTTTGAAAACTCACACCTGAAATTGCTCCTGCAATACAAGCTAATAAAACTGTTAGCGAACCTTTCAGACCTGCTCCCCACAAGCAGATGAACACAGATTATAAATAAATTGAGCCCCAGATCTCCCCTGCGACGACTGAAGCATGTCATTCTGAGGAGGGCTGTGAAAATGCTGGGTTTCCATTTCAGGTGATAGAGTGATAGGTAACTAAATTAACAAGAGTATATTGTTGCATGTGGACTTTCCAATGCAGAGTTTCATGCTTTCTTCAGTAGTGAGGTGTTGCTCATGCCAAAATAGCTGGTTTCTGTTGTGTGTCATATCAATGACTCCTCATTTAACCTGAGCTGCTTACTGGCAGGGTGCTCACATGAAGTGCGGGCCAGAAAGAAGATAGAACAGCATTTTGATTGGTGTGAAGGCTTAGCTAGCCAGAGAAATCTGGTTAGAATCTGCTATGCTACTTTTCAGCCATGACGTAAGAGGTAAGCTACTTCACGGCTCAACATCTCAGGCTCCACACCTGCAAAATAGGCTGAATTAAAATTACAGCACAGATTTTATTTCATGTGCATTCAATTAATAAGTTATGTAATGCACTTATACAGTGTCTGGTTTATGGTCACTGCTTTTTTTTTCAAAGATGCCTTTAATGATGAGGGAACACAAGGAAGGCCTTTGGATTGCAAACTCAGTGTCACCTCACAAAGACCACAAACTACAGGTGTTTTTCCAAATTATATTTTTAATGGATTAGATGTTCCCCTACCATAAATGTTCTCTTACTAGAAGGCCCCTATCTTTTCTTTTTTAAAAAAATTTTATTGTATTTTATTTTACTTTAAGTTCAGGGATGTAAGAGCAGAACGTGTAGGTTTGTTATGTAGGTAAATGTGTCCTATGGTGGTTTGCGGCTCCTATCAACCCATCTTCTAGGTTTCAAGTCCCGAATGCATTAGCTATTTGTCCTAATGCACTCCTCCCTTCTTCCCCCACCTCGACTGGCCCTGGTGTGTGTGTTGTTCCCCTCCTTGTGTCCATTTGTTCTCATTGTTTAACTGCTACTTACAAGTGAGGACATGTGGTGTCACAAACTAATTTTTTTTTTTTTTTGAGGAGGAGTCTTGCACTGTTTTCCAGGCTGGAGTGCAATGGCACAATCTCAGCTCACTGCAACCTCCGCCTCCCGAGTTCACGTGATTCTCCTGCCTCAGCCTCCTGAGTAGCTGGGATTACAGGCACACACCACCACACCTGGCTAATTTCTTTGTTTTTTTTTTTTGTTGTTGTTGTTGTTGTTTTGTTTGTTTTTGTTTTTTTGTAGTAGAGATAGGGTTTCACTGTGTTGGCCAAACTGGTCTCGAACTCCCAACATCATGATCCGCCTGCCTTGGCCTCCCAAATACCAGGATTATAGGCACGAGCCACCGCACCTGGCCACTAAATTTTATGCATCATATTCATGGGAAAGCATGTCAGGCTTTTGCCCTTTGTTTCTTTAGTCTTAATTTACATAGTTCAAGTAAGCACTATTATTCATTTTCTAGGCCAGCAAATGCGATGTAGCGATGTAGCAAAATATGGAAGGAACAGTGAGGGGAAGCTGCAGACAGAGCAAAGGCAGAGGAAGAGAAACGGGGAGATGAGACGAGACGGACAGAGGGTAAGAGAAGGGAAGAGAACGCAAGGCGAAAGAACAGAAAAGTCATGAGAGGCAGAAAAAAGGATTTGAAGAGCATGGAAGTCTGGTGACGATTTGTGACAGAGTGGTCTTCAGCAGCCCCTGAGTTAATCCCAGTGTAGCCAGCCCGCTGAGAGTGGTACATGCCACTCCTTCTCCTTGCCTCCCAGCTTCTCAGGACCCCAACACAATGCCTCATGACCTTGAAGGAAAGACATAAAACTGTAGTGTTCCAACGAGAAAGCAAGCATGTGGGTATGATAGGAACAGAGAGCCATGTGCCTTCTCCCCAGTCTGTTTCTGTGACAGCCGAACATCACAGATGAAAACTGAAGACAAGAGACCCCAGTGCCGTCTTGTGGAGGGACAGGCCATGGTGCCTGTGGTGGTCCTCTCACTGTGTGGGGGTTTGGTTTGGTTTTAATGGTTTGCATGATGTGTCCTAGCCTTCCTCGTGTTCCTAAGCCCTGCCTGGCTGCACCATGGGAACTGATCCTTTCTCGGGTGTTGGGTGCATTGTCACCAGTCGTTCTATGATACAGGATCATTCTTGGGACCAAAGCTCCATTCACCAAGCAGTTTGACATGCATGGCAGCTCTGGGCACAAGAGAATGTTCCCTGATCCAAAAGGGAAGTGTATTATTTGAAGTATTTGGTGTTGGGGAAATGATTTTGCACCATTGAACCTTGATCATCTGATCTGAAAAATGGAATTATATTTCCTTATGGACTTTTGTTGTGAGAATCACATTTCACAATGTATGCAAAGCACCCATTAGAGAGCCTGGTATGTGGTTAAGTGTCCATAATGCGGCACTTAATAGTAATGATTAATTTTCTTGCCGGTAAGCCTGATTTTGATTGAAAAGCAGATTGCAAATGTCATCATAGATCTAGCTGCTTATTGCCTTCCAGTCCACCTCTGCCTTCTGGCTGATCCTCCCCTCCAGGTGGCTAAAGGGCCACAGTGTCCCAAAGCAGCTGATCTCATCACTCTGCTCTGAAGTAGGAGGAGAGTAAGGTGCAGGGGGGCTAGGAGGAGGGGGACTCCTTTTAATTTACAGAGAGAAATCTTTCTCAAATGCCAGAATATTTTCTCACCTTTTGTCCCCTTGGCCAAAAACTAGGCCACATGCTCACAGGTAAAATAATTACAGAATAGGAAACTGAGGCACAAAGACATTTGAAACAATGAAAGAGGAAAATGAATTGAATATGGTAACTCTGAATTGATCCCTCTTGCCTTTGGGCAACAATTCCACTTCTGTTTGTATATTACAATTGGAGATTGATCCTGCTCAGCTTCATCACTTCTCTTTTATTGCCATCTTCAGCTAAAATACAAACCTTATATCTTTCTGGCTTCTGTCTTTTTCCTTCCCTGCTCTGTCACTTTTACAGACATTTGCAATCTGCCATATTTCTCTATGTTAATTGCTCTTGCTAACCTCAGAAATCTTTGTAAAACACAAATATAATAAGGTTATTTCCCAGCCCCTTGATGCAGAATGTTCCATGGATTTCCATTATTCATAATATTAATGTTTAAGTGCAGGACGTTTAGATGCAAGGAAAGGTCAAGTCCCAGCCATATCGCTTTATTGCAGCATCACCTTGGGCAGGTTAATACTCTCTCTAAACTTCAGGTATTCTTCCATGATTTTTAATTATGTGTTTTTCATACGCTCATTTGTTAACATTTAATTTGTTCTAATAGATTAAATTGTAGGAGGAGGGGGACTTTGTCTAGAGCCCCCCACCCACCCACCCCCGAATCTGTCTGCTGAACCAATGCCTGGCAGACAGTGGTCACCCAAGAAATAATTGTTAAGTGGAAAATCATGGAACCTAATGCCTTCCATTTCATAGAGTAGCCAGGATTAAATATGATAATGCATGTACTGATTATTTTCATTATAACGCCTTTGATTAACTTAGAATGTTTAATACACATAGTGGGTACCTGCTGGCTCGCCTTTTAGTTTTTTGTTTGTTTGTTTGTTTTTTAAATAATAAAAGTGGTGCTGAAATTCAAGTTCTGCAGGATTGCTCTCACATTCTAATTTATTAAGCTTCATCGTTAGGCATTCTCTGTTCCATACGCATACCTCATCATCTGACCTCAGGACCACCCTTTGTTCCCAGATAAATCAGGAATGTGGTCATTCACACCCCTGCACATACTGTTCCCTCTGCCTGGAACTCTTCTACATTCTCCTTTTCCTTATCAGGTTCAGACTGCATCATTCTTTAAGGGCCATCTAGCTCTGTCCCAATCCACTGCTCCTTCTCCACAGTAAATCACTGCATGTGTGCCTTTTGCCTTGGCTCTATCTCTTCCAGACACTTGATGGGACAAGCTTTCCTTCCTAGTTGGAGTTTAGAAGGGCCATGCAAAAGCAAAGGGAACTGACGTGTGGTCAGCTGGCCTAAAGCTTTAAGAGCCAGTCCATGCTTTGTGCATGATCTCCTCCCTGCCAGCCTGGTGACTGGCACTACTCCAGAGAGGAGCTGTCCTGTCTGTCTGTGTCTCTAAGAGACTCGAATGAGCAGTGTCCTGCCACCAACCCTCATGGTACAAACAGCCAAAGGGTGGAGGAACGAAGAGGTAGGTGTTGAGCTCCGTCTAACTTGGCGTGGCCTGAATGAGGCACCAGCCCTTAAGTCCTCCTGGAGCTCTCCGTATTGTGCAAGTGGCATTGTTATTGCTCATTGACTTGGCTGCATCCCTTAGGAGACAGCTCCCAGAGAGCAGGACAAAACCCGGCTCATGCCCGTTCACACCTCCCATGCCTAGTCCAGTGTGAAAGTCCTCAATCCCTGAGCAAAATATGGATTTGTGGAATGAGAGGGGATGAATGGAGAGGCCTTTGTTCATGGTTGTTAGGAAGTGAACTTATCATTATGAGAAATGAAATTATTGGTCTTTAAGGGGAAGCAGATCTTTTTGTTCAGATTGCCTGAGTTCAGATTGGAAGCTGTCCTTTGTCATATCATGAAGGAATTAGTGACCTGAGACAGTGTCCCCTGGGTAGGGTCAATGCTAACAGCACGCTGTCCTTTCCTGAACTCTCATGGGAGCTCTTATCACCATCAGCCCTTTCTAGGAATGTTTTTACACTTTCAGTCCTACTGGAGCAGCCTGCTCCTGCCGGCTCCTCACCCTCAGACAAGTCTCCTTAGCTGGACACATTTCCACAGAAGCAGCAGAAGGACTCTGCATTATCAGTGGGCCATTGGTGACATAGGCCACCGGGCCCTCTTCATTTAGGCAAACCCATGTGTTTTGTTTAAGATTGTCATCACCTGCTATTTTTTCTTACTTTAATTCTTAAGGTTCTCTGCTAAAGGCAACACAAAGGCTAATTATCTTATAATGGTTGTTCTTTAAAAACACTAGATTAAGTGCCACTTTATGCTTTTTAGTCTGCTTTTTCTTTGTCATCTGTCGCTGCATAGCTATCAATAGAGCAACATTTTTTTGCTTTCACTGAAGAACGTTTCTTTCTTAATCGTCAATTCTCAGAATGTTGTTGTTTCTTTCTTTACTTATGACAACTATTTAAGCCGACAAAAAAAGTTGTTAAACCTAAATTATTACTAATATTTTTCTTTCGCTTTTCTCTTCAAGCTGATATCATCAATCTGCTATTGAGTGAATACTATTGAGCAATTATTTATTATGAGCCTATCACATGTCAGGTAGGCTAAAAAATTTTTTTTCTGTAATATTTTACTTAATTCCACCTAAGAAAACGGGCAGTAGTCCCTTTCTTCAAGATAGGGAAATTAGACCCAGAGCGAAAAACAGCTTTCTCAAGGGCATGTAACTAACCCAGAATATAAACCCAACATAATTTAAACATGATTACTTTGATGTTTCTGCACCATCCATTTATTTCTCTATTTCTCTACTTACGCAGTTTAGCATGAACATTAGTTCAAAATGTTGAGCTTTGTTTTTGTCCTCAGCAGACCCCTGAACTTTTCTCAGGAAACTTCTCCGTGAAGCACATTCCAAATTTCCTCATCCTGACCTCCTTAACATTGATAAAATAATGTCTATTCCACCGTCTCCTTCATTTCACCGGGTTGGTAATGTTTGTTTCCACAGCCATATTTCCCCTTACATAGTGGGTTCCTTGGGATGGGACCCTGTTTTCTTCCTATATTCCTGGGCAATGCCCGATACAGCCTGCACATAGGAGACTTGGTTACCTATGACCTGAGCAAACGACATCTAACCCTCGGTAGTGTCTGAATTTGCTAATCTTACATTATAGGAGTGAGGAGAAGGGATAATAATTGTAAAAAGAAATCCTGGATTCCCACTTACTGACTCACAGTATTAAAATTCTCTCTCTGTCTCTATGAATCTAAGCGTTTGAAGAAAAACTGTGAAAACCAAATCCAGAAATCTCAACACAATTTCCAACGCTTTATTTAATTTGCACTGGTGTTCTTTGGCCAAGCCTACTCATTTCCTCAGCATGTTGGACACTAATGAATCCACTAGTTTGGATTTGGTATCAATCTGGAATACAAAGCCAGGCCTGAGTGTTCACACTCGCTAGTGGGAGAAGTAAACATGGTTGTTAAAGTAGCAAAGCAATGGGACTGATTAGACCAAGGCAGCCCCAGCCAGTTTTATTCTTTAGTCAGCTCTGAAAACTCATCTTTACGGAAGTATGCTGTGGGCTAAAACATTTCAGGTCCTCTAGTCATGTGCTTCCTTCATTAATGTGCTGATGGCCTTGAGAAGGTTGTGAGAAGCAGGAAGTCTTGAAAACTTAGTTCATCATTGGAACAATTACACACTCATGCATATGCATACAGACACACACACAGACACACACACACAGCAATTTTACTTCATTTAAAGGAGATGGAAAGAAGACTTGATGAGTCAACCTTGCTAAGGTCCCATCAAATCTAATGGACATGAGAGAACAGACAGCAACATAGCAAAGGCTCTCTTGCCCACAGCTATACCACCCTGGTTGTGTGTGTGTGTGTGTGTGTGTGTGTGTGTGTGTGTGTGTGTTTAATCTTTTAACACAAAACAATCTATTTCTCTTTTTTTTTTCTGTATGTATATTTTTATTTTAATGGTTTATCTTTTTTTTTTTTAATTGTACTTTAGGTTCTGGGGTACATGTGCCGATCATGCAGGATTGTTGCTTAGGTACACACACGGCAAGGTGGTTTGCTTCCTCCATTCCCCGTCACCTGTATCTGGCATTTCTGCTCATGTTATCCCTCCCCAACCTCCCTAACCCCTGCTGTCCCTCCCCTAGCCCCCCCCCCCAACAACAGACTCAGTGTGTGACGCTTCCCTCCCTGTGTCCACATATTCTCATTGTTCAACACACGCCTATGAGTGAGAACATGTGGTGTTTGGTTTTCTGTTCTTCTGTCAGTTTCCTGAGAATGATGGTTTCCAGATTCATCCATGTCCCTACAAAGGACACGAACTCATCATTTTTTTGTGGCTTCATAGTATTCCATGGTGTAAATGTGCCACATTTTCCTTGTCCAGTCTATCATTGATGAGCATTTGGGTTGGTTCCTGGTCTCCGCTATTGTAAACATCGCTGCAATGAACATACGTGTGCATGTGTCTTTATAATACAACAATTTATATAACAATCCATTTCTAATCGTAGCTCTACTATAGTTCTTCTTATCTCATAACACATTAATAAGATCAAAATGGTTTTCATGTAGATCCCTTAGTCCATTATCTGTGAGTTTCTGTGCTCTTCCCACAAGCATCTTGTCCTTAGCCCTCATACCCCTAACCCTAATGTGATCATGGCTGCTTTTGTTTTGTTTTGTACCTTCTCTCTCTATTGTTCCCTCTCCATACCCTATACCCTGCATGGTCCTGAGGTGTTCGAGAGAAGAGACAGGGTGGGTGTCAACTGTGTCTCTAATTTCTTAGTGCCTGATGCACCGTACATTTATTTAAGTCTTGACTCTGAATTGTGGATACTCTCACAGCCCGATATTTTACAAAGTTTGCTTCTCTAAGGCAGTTTCCTCTAAGGCTTATGGTTGCTTAAGTGATGTATAGACAATTGGGAGTGAGTGTGCTTAAGACAAGAGCTAAGGACTGAGAGCTGCCGTAGGAGTCTCGTTTCCTGGTTTGTGCCACATACGACCCTCAGCCTCATCCTTAGAGGAAACTGCCTTCCTCCAGCCTGAAAGGTGATTAAGCTGCCCGTTTGGTGTGGGGATAAGGGAAATCTTATCCCACCACGTTCCCCAGGCTGAAAAGCTTCTCTTCTAATGGTGTATTTTATTGTCGTTGAGAAACTTTTTATATAATACTTATCTTAGTTTATTAGGGCTACTATGACCAAGCACCATGAGCTGGATGGCTTATGAACAACACAAACTGATTTCTCACAGTTCTGCAGGCTGGAATTTTGAGGCCAGGATGCCAGCATGCTTGGGTTCTGGTGAAAGCCTTCTTCTGGGTTGCAGCCCCTGCTAAATTCTCCTTGTATTCTCACATGGCAGAAAGAAAATAAGCCATATTTCTGGCCCTTTCTTTTTTTTTTCTTTTTTTTTTTTTTTTTCTTTTTTTTTTTTTTGAGATGGAGTTTCGCTCTTGTTACCCAGGCTGGAGTGCAATGGCGTGATCTCAGCTCACCGCAACCTTCGCCTCCTGGGTTCAAGCAATTCTCCTGCCTCAGCCTCCTGAGTAGCTGGGATTACAGGCATGCACCACCATGCCCAGCTAATTTTTTGTATTTTTAGTAGAGACAGGGTTTCACCATGTTGACCAGGATGGTCTCGATCTCTCGACCTCGTGATGCACCCGCCTCGGCCTCCCAAAGTGCTGGGATTAAAGGCTTGAGCCACCGTGCCCGGCCCTTCTGGCCTTTTCTTATAAGGGCACTAATCCCACTCATGAAGTCCTCATCCTCATGACCTAATTACCTCCCAAGGACCCTACCTCCAATACCATCATCATGGGGATTTGATTTTAACATATTAATTGTGTGAGAGTACAAACATTCAGTCCATGGTAAAACAATGCTTTCTTCTTTGCCTTGTTTCATTCTAGTAACAGTTAAGCATTCTTCATAGATTATTTCTCGGTCTAACTGATCTACCTCTCATTCAGGTCCTAGCTTCAATGAATATTCATTGAATGAGTGCTAAATATGATCTGAGCAGAATCAGAGCAGAAAGTGCAGCTTGAGAAGCCCTACCCAAAGAAACAGTCTCTTTTCCACTAAAGGTCATCTTATTCCCCCTCCCCATCAAGAAGGCCTCAGCAACTTTGAAGTTTGATATATGGTGCTACCTTTAACCTATAAAATGTTAGACTGATGCCCACACTGGTGACAAAACTTTGCGGTTAACTTTTAACAGTAATCACTGGGCTAGGAATGTTGGATTCTGTAGCTTTTGGAAAAGTATCTTGAAATTTCAGATTCCAAGATTATGGCTCTCATGCCATAATCAACCCATATGTTTCTTAATTCTCTAAAGATTCATGTTTTAGATTGATCTTAAAAGATCTTAGAATTTATGACCCATTTGTTTCACTTTGTAAACAAGGCTTAGAATATCACTGTGTCTTGCTCACCATCACATGGAAGTCAAGACAGAAGCAGGGACTAGACCCCAGCTCCTATCTCCCAGTTCAGCACCCTGTTTACCCTGGTGCTTTGGCCCTTTCGAACAAAGAAGACTTCATAGATATGCATCTTATGTGCCTGGTTATTGATTACCCGAATAGAAGCTTTATCAGCTATCCCAGTGAGATATGAAAGTCTGGCAGTGACAAAAACTGAAATTCGGTGAGAGTTTGCTATGCCAGCCCCACTCTTCAGCATTTCATGCAGTCACATCTTTAATCCCCACAGCAATCCCATGAGGTTGGTGCTGTTACCATCCCCACATTTCAAATGGGAAAATGTGCATAGAGGTCACATGGCTTGCTCTTGATCACATGGAGTCAGTATGGGTACAAGTAGGATTCAAACCCAGGCTCTTAATCACCAGCCTCCCCACTCTGAGCTCCTATAATTCATCTTGATGTTTCCTGAACTTCCCCTTCAGAAATTACTTTATTTAAGTAATAATAAATAACATTTTAAAAGTATAAAATGTAAATCATTTTGCATCAATATTCCGAAAGAACGAACAACCAGACCACTGATGGATTAACTTGGCATGCACCATTGCATTTAATCTGAAGATAGCATAATTATAATTAGAGATAACAAGAGATTACAGAGAGGGTTGTGTGGAGTGCACGATCTAGGTGCTGTTTCTCTGGATAGATTACGTGGCATTTAAATATTTCAAGATTACCAAGATGATACAACAGGCATCTTCTGTTTAAAGTAAATCTTGAGTCAGAAGCAAATGAGATACTAATTTATTTGTAGAACTTGAAGCATCAGAATAATGAAGTATTCAACTTGAATGACACTTTTAAAAATGTTCGAGCAAGGGACAAATGGAAATCACAGCGATGTGTATATGAATGTGGGCAGAGGAAAGAACCATGTACTATTGCTTTATTCAGTGCTCTCGTGTGAACTGCAACAGTTTTTTCAAAGAAGAAAAAAATGTGGTCAACATACAATCAAAACCCACTAGGGTATCATATTTGTATTATTTCTGTGCCGGTTTGCCTCTTGAGCTCTTTGCAGGCATGGAGGGCACTTTGTCCTTGCTCTACTCCTGGTGTGTTTCATGGTGCCTGGCAATACTAAGCACTCTCTTAAATGTTTGTTTTTAAATGATCATGATAAACCAAGAGCACACATATCTAAAAAAGAAAGATAATAAAAAGCGCCTGGGCCGAAGCTGAGCAAAGGTTTCCAAGTGATGCCGTGAACTTTTCTCAAGTCAGAGGCTGTACAGGGTGAAGTGGCATTGCTGTGATTTACGTTCAGGACTGTATGCTTTGCCCCAATACCAAAGCTATTTTTCCTCTACTTTCTTTCTGAATTTCTAGGCAGGGCACTGAAGGTTCTCACGCTGTGGTTCCCGCAGCCTCATCCCCACCAGCACCTGCCACGGCCTTCCATGGCCTGTGCTTCCCATGGCAAATCCCAGCACGGGCTGAGGCTTTCCTTGAACCCCATCCAGCCTTGTCTCCAGTTTCCCTGGATGAATGCTCCCATGGGACTTTCTTCTGAGCAATGGCTTCATGCATAGTTTTCTTCAAGACTGTGTTCAAACATTACCTTTGCTGTGAGGTCCTGCCAGGCTCACCCTGGCCCTCTGCAGCTCCCATCTCTCTCCTCTGGGCTCTTGAGTTCCCGTTGCTGGATCTGTGTCTACTCCAAAGTCTAGTGATTTATTCCTTCCACATGCATCTTCCACATTATAAGGTGCTCCTTGAGGACAGGGATGGGATTATTTCAGTGTCGCCAGGAACTCAGTATAATTTTAGAAACATCCTAAATGTCTTGTAAGAGTTCAAGTGATCACCTGTGGCCACAGCATAGACCTTAGGCCTGGCTCTCTGCAGACTTGCCATTCAGTCTTTTTTTATTTTATTTTTTTCCTTTTCCTCACACTACTTGGCAACTTCTACCCATTTATGAGATTCCGAAAAATCAGCACTTTTCACATAAATATTCATAGTTGAATTTTGAAAAATATGAATATCAGACCACTCTGGTCCTTGGTCTCCAACAATATCTGCCAGAGTTGGCAGCACCTGCTTCTTCAGCCAAAGCACACACACAGCTGCTTGCCACCATCTCCCACCAGTCAGCTGGCTTCGTGCATAGATGTCACCTGCCTAAACCTGGAAGCATCTGAGTGCTGCCCCTGGAAGGACATACAGTGGCAGAGATCCAAACCAAACTGTTTTTGCTTTACTATTTATTCTGAGGTCCCTGTACTAGTCAGCTAGGTCTCCTATCATCAAATACCATGCAATGGATGGTTTAAACAATAGACATTTATTTCTCACAGCTCTGGAGGCTGGAAGTCCAAGATCAAGGTGTCAGTGGAAGCGGTTCTTCATGAAGCCCTGTCCCTGACTTGCAGAGGGCCACCTTTTGGCAGTGCCTTCACGTGGTAGAGAGAATGAGAGAGCCAGAATGAGCTCTGTTTTATCTTCCTCTTCTTATAAGGACACCAATTTTATCAAGATGGAGCCCGCCCTTATAACTTTATCTAAACCTAATCATCTAAAGCCCCCCACCTTCAAATACCATCACTCTGAGGGTTAGGGTCTCAACCTATGGATCTGGGGAGGGCAGAAACATTCAGTCCATAAAAGCCTGGCTCAAGAAATGAGAGACAAATCATCTCTCTCTATTTGCTTATTTCAGGGGAACAATTTACTTTGGTTTGTACAGATTTATTTTCAGCTGTGAATTATTCCAATCTTCCTTACCCCAACAAAAAAGGACAGATTTCTATGTGTCTAGAGGTTAGTGGGACGCAAAATGGGAGACCTATGTTTCTGAATCAGTTCAAACCCTACAGGCCTGACCTTGGGGTTCTTGTTCTCAGTTTCTCTCTCTGCAAAATGAGACAGAACAAGATAATGGAACATGGCTGTTTTGCTTCTTATGCCTTGTGTGTCTTTCCTGGCCATTTCTGGGTTAACACAAAAGATTTGTGGGTACTCATCATCTGCAGCGTGATAGATGGCTGTCCTGGCCTGACCTTGGGGTTCTTGTTCTCTGCTTACCTCAGTTTCTCTCTCTGCAAAATGATAAGACAGAACAATATGATGGAACATGGCTGTTTTGCCTCGGACGCTTTGTGTGTCTTTCCTGGCTATTTCTGCGTTAACACAAAAGATTCATGGGTACTCACCATCTGCAGGGTGACAGATGACTGTCCAGCCCAGCCAGGAAGGGCTTCTTCAGCTAAGACAGCACCTCTCAGAGGCTCAGTCACACCTGGAGCAGCGGCTGAAGCTGTGCACCCCACAGTGGGCTTGAGGTACCCCAGCTCCTGTCTCCTGTCTGCTATGGGGCCCCTCTTGAACTCACTGAGTAATAAGAGAAGCCCCGTCTGTCCTCCCTCCTGTCGCAGAGCTCTGCTGAGCAGTGCCTGAGCCAGTGTGTTTTTGCTTCTAATGAAGGATTTATTTAGGTCACTGCTGCCTTCTGTGCACAGCAATGCGGATTAAACATGGTGAGAAGTAACTCCTCCTCTTCCTTCACTGGAGCCTGCCTCACCACTGCACACACCTAGCTGCTCATCATTCATTACAGAGTCCTTTAGGGAGGACCCACTGCGTGCCCTTCCACAGAGAGCTGGATTATTTCTATGTGTCACTGTCCTTTCTTCTTTGAGCCTCTGTCTGGTTGAGTCACTGCAGTACTTTGCATCATGAACAAATGTGTTTGACTAATTATCATCCCAGAATCCCATTTATACCACCCAGCATTTTTCTTTTTTTTAGGTACAAAAATAACTACCATGATTTCAGGGCTTACCACAGGCCAGACAGCATGGCAATACCCTAAGCATGCCACATGTACTATTTTATTTAATCCACACAGTCAAGATGTAGGGCCAATGCATTCAGTCTCAAGCTCTGAGTTTCAGGGGCTGTCTTGCAGATTTTAAGTTACAGAGCTAAGATTTGAGACTGGGTTTCTGGCTCTAAATCCTCTGTTAATTCCCAGCATCTTTCCTCTATCTCCCTCCTCCCAAAATACAAACTCAGCAGCCAAAATAATCCCTGTCTATTTTGTCTACCACAGTTGTTTTCAGTCCTGGAATGAAAAATATACTACCCCGACAACAGGAGGAAACAGACAAACAAAAAACAAAAGACACTGCCTGTCTCTGCCCCAAGCCAGGAGGATCAGAATCTCCTTGGGCACCAACATTGTAAGCTCACAGGGTTCTAATTCCAACGACTATCGAGGGTGAGACCAGCTCCTCCGGGAATTTATGAGGAATACAGAATCCCAGGCCCTCCTCAGGACTCTTTTATTAGAATCTGCATTTCTAACTGGTTTTCCAAGTGACTTGCCTTCATTTACGTGTTTGGAAAGCACTATGCGTGATTATTGTAACATGTAACCACAAGTTCCGCCCGGAAACGACGCTTTAGTTACCATTCACACGAATTTTTTATCCAGATCCTTGGGCCCTAATCCTTCGCCTGATCGGGAGAATAATGTTGTGTGGATTGACTTCAGACTACTTATGGGACAGGTTGCATTTATAATTCTCATTTTATCAAGGAACACTCAGAGGCTCAGAAATGACACTGCGATTAGAATCCGTATCCTGGTGGCCACACCATGCTGCCGTCCTTGGCTTGCCAAGGCATCTCCTTCCTTCGATTTCAGAGAATTCAATTTATTATCCAGTTAGCCTTTTGTAAATATGGCACCTGTCAGACATGGAGAGGATTCAAGGAAATATAGAAGGCTAGAGGAGGAAATACTCAGAGCCCTCCTCTTTTTCAAGGGAAAAATGGGGACAATTACTCTAGCTTATTCCCTTCTAGATAGTAAATGTGGTCCAAGGAAGCTTATTAACATTATGTGGCCTCAGGCCAGGTGTGGCAGCGCGTGCCTGTAATTCCAGCTACTCGGGAGGCTGAGGCAGGAGAATCGCTTGAACCCAGGAGGCGGAAGTTGCAGTGAGCCGAGATCAGGCCATTGCACTCCAGCCTGGGCAACAATAGTAAAACTCTGTCTAAAAAAAAAAAAAAAAGCCGGGCGCGGTGGCTCAAGCCTGTAATCCCAGCACTTTGGGAGGCCAAGGCGGGCGGATCACAAGGTCAAGAGATCGAGACCATCCTGGTCAACATGGTGAAACCCCGTCTCTACTAAAAATACAAAAAATTAGCTGGGCATGGTGGTGCGTGCCTGTAATCCCAGCTACTCAGAAGGCTGAGGCAGGAGAATTGCCTGAACCCAGGAGGCGGAGGTTGCGGTGAGCCGAGATCGCGCCATTGCACTCCAGCCTGGGCAACAAGAGCGAAACTCCGTCTAAAAAAAAAAAAAATTATATGACCTGACTTATGGGTCCTTTCTACCCTAAACTCTTCACCCCATCCCACCTCACAGCAATTACCATCAGGAAATTCAAATAAAAGTGAATGAATGTCAACATTTGTTGAAGATTGACATGTATAGGCAATTTCAAGAAAATAAATATTTATGTAGGTCTTGAAATATCACTGTCCTTTCATAGACTGACAGGCACAAACTAAATCTATTTGCAATTTCACTGTTTCCAAAATGACCTGCCAAGGATGAAAATCTGACACCACACGAGGTGCTCTTCTGTAGTTGTGCAAAGATGAAAGTAAAGACATTCTTGGTTCTTAACAATGAACAAATAACCATACTTTTGATTGCCCAGAAGTTTGGTAGATTTTTTTTAAAAATGACAATTCTGTTGTTCAACCTCTCTCATATTTCAGTACGTTCCAGAAAATTAAATCACTCAACACCATGGGATTCTTGGAAAGAAGCAGTTCTTGCATAACAATATAATAAATCTCATCCTCCTTCTACCTCATTGTGGTTTTAAGTAAGCTCTTCCTCGCGTGGAATATACTCCCCACTGCCCAGGGGGAAGCATCACCATTCAAAGGGGACAAAAACACACCGTGGGCTTTGAGGATGGCCAGTGGAATATTTTAGTTTTGATATTTCCTGGTTCTGTGACCTTGAGGAGGTCATTTAACTTTAACGGTATACTTCCATGTCTGTCATGGCAGATGTGAATGTGAAAGGCAGGCTGTAACATTTGTTGAATGATTGTGTGCCAGACACGGGGTCACGTATTTGGCATGGGTCATCTTATTTAATTATGATGAAGCCTCTATCAAGTCGATTTAAGCTCATACTTTCAGAGGGGACTGTGGAGCCCCATAGAGGTCAGAAATGTACTGAGGCCAGTTAGCAATAAGAATTCTAGCCTGGATCCACCTGATTGCAAAAACTTGTTGCTCATTTACTTCTCTCTGCCACCTTTTTATTGCTTAAAAATATAAAATAAAAGGAGAACAACCACCTCTCATACTGTCGCAAGTATTAAGAGAAATAATTTATACTCAAGTGCTTACCACCTGGCACACAGTGAGTGCTCAGCAGGTAATCTCCTCCCTTCTAACCCTTTTGGTAAATCCCATAAATGACTTGTGGTTGTATGTTTTGATCATCCCTGCTCCCCTAGAGGAGACTTCTGCCTGTAACAGTGTGTCACCATCTCTTGTTGAGGGCCTGTGACAGTGTCCTGCAGACAGATGGATGACAGGCATCACTGTTCCAGATTCATTAACTGTACCTCTTGTGAAATATCCTAGTTATTTCATTTCATCCATGAATACGTTCCAGTAGTGGGACTGAGAGAATATATTATAGTTAATTACATTTGAAATCTAGGTCATGATGTGAATTATGTAATAAGGAGACTTAAAGAGAAAATTAAAATATTTTTGAAGCATTATTTCATAGCTTCCCCTCCTTTTTTAATCAAAATATTTTCTAGGCTCTCAGGTGATCTCACCCAATCATCATTAGAAATGTTGAGTCCCCCCTTTTGACATCTGTTTTCTGCTTGACTCACTAGTGAGAGAAGTTTCAAACCCTTAAAGTTTCTCTTCCTACTGTGTTAAAATATGTTCCCAGTACCTTCCAGGCATTTGTCTGTCTACTGCATTTGACAAGTTCATTCAGCAAACAAAATGTCTAGAACATGCTCTGTACCAGAAATCACACCAGGTCCTAGGGTATACAATACAGCAAGGCAGGACCTCCGTTTGCAGGAAAGGCCTCCTTGGAAAGGAGTTTGCATTTAATTCTAAGTGCAAGGGGAGCCTCCATCTGGAAGATTCTGTGGAATCTCCCTTGGGTTTCCTGTGCTTGGCATGTGGCTACTGTCTTCACGGTGGGACTTAAGGGAGCTTACTGTTGCTGATAGAAAGGACTTTATTCTTTTGAGTTCATGAAACTCAGGCCTGTTTTTGTTTTTGTTTTTGTTTTTGTTTTTGTTTTTGTTTTTTTTTACTGTAGCACCTAGAAAACAGCCTCTCTGATAAAGGGAAGTAAAAGGAGAGGTAACTGGGTCTCCCTTTGGGACCTATTAACCCATCTATAAAAGGGAGGTGGAGGTTCATTTTGCCCATCTTAGCAAGTCTGGGCCTTCGTAGAAATTCTATCCTTCATTACAGAATTGGTGCAAGGCACAAATATTCAACAGGAACAAAGACGTCGAGCCAAGTTGATTAACAACATGCACCCTAACAGCAGGCATTGCCAAGAAAAGTGAAAGTGACAGTGAAGTTCCTGGCTTTGTTTAGACCAAATTTGAGTCCTTTCACTGCCTCTAATTTTATAGACACATAACTTCATTTCTCTGAACCTCACTTTTTAAAATAATAACATCATTTACCTTGAGGACTTGCAGTGAGGATTGCAGCAAACCCTGTTTGGAAAGTTGCCAGCTTAGTGCTGGCTCAATAGCAACTGCTGCAGATGGGAGCTGCGATCATTGCTATTGCCAAGGGGTGTGGCCTCCACTCCAGGTGCTAAGAAGAATTCTGTATCCATGCCCATGTCAGCCGAGTGCTTCAACTGTCAAATGGTCCCGTTTGTTTACTTTTATTGGGTGTGTTTCTTGAGGGAAAAGAATGAATTTGCCTTTTGTGCTGCCTGCAAGTTCAAACCTGCCTTCCTAGTCCTTTTCCTGTTCAGGAAGCTCCTACTCTGTGGGTGGGTAGGAATCTTGTTTTCAGGAGAGTGCTTTCCACACTTAAAGAACTTTCAGATTAAGAACTGCAAATGTGCCCAGTGCTGGCTATCTCTGTGCAGTCTAAGTCAATTGCGACCAGCCATCTGTGTCCTTGAGATGTGCTACAAGGGTAAATATATACACACTTGGAATTAGAAGACTGGGTAGAAAAAAATGCAAACTATCTCACTAATTTTACATAGTGATTAGTCCAGGTATGGTGGCTTATGCCTATAATCCAAGCATTTTGGGAGGCCGAAGCAGGCGGATCACTTGAGGTCAGGAGTACGAGAGCCTGACCAACATGGCGAAAACCTATCTCTACTAAGAATATAATGCAAAAAATTAGGCAGGTGTGGTGGCACACGTCTGTGGTCCCAGTACTTGAGAGGCTGAGGCACAAGAATCAATTGAACCCAGAAGGTGGAGATTGCACTTTGCACTGAGCTGAGATTATACCACTGAACTCCAGCCTGGACAACAGATCAAGATTCTGTCCCAAAAACAAAATTGTATAGTAATTATATGTTAAGAGTGATAACATTGTAGATACATTAGGCTATGCAAAATACATTTTTTAAAATATGACTCTTAGAAAATGTCTGAGTGCATATGTGATTCACATTCTACTTGTATCGGACAGTCCTGACACACATTATTTCATTTCAGTTTCAAAGTAACCATTTGAAGAGGGTGGAATTATTACCATTTACAGGTGAGAAAACTGAAGCTTAGGTACATTAAGTCATTTTGACTAAGGTCCAAACTAGAGACAGGAATCCTAACTCGGAACCTGTGTAATTCATTTGGGCCTTCTACTGAACAGAACAAATGAGCAAATTTGACCCTGTACGGTACATATCCTGGGTGTCAACTGACATTGGAAGTTGGTGGCCAGCGAGTTATATTGCTGGGTAGATTTTGTTGGTTTTTTCTTCTTTAGAATCCCAAAAACGTTGTCATTATTTTGTATTATAACCACTTACTTCAAAGACAGTAATCATAGCAACGAGACTATAGAACTGAAATTCAGGAACCAAAAGTCCTAGGAACAGAATTACTATGTGACATTGGGCAAGTCATCTTGGGGTGTGAAAGGCAGGGACTAAGTGACTCCCTTCTTCCCTGATGTTTATGATTTTATTGCCAAGATCAAGGTGGCCCAGAGGAATGGCTTACAGGTTCACCTGAGCTTTGGCATCTCTTTGTTTCTGAGAGTGTTACAAAAACAATTAGAAATTTTTTATATAGTGATTAGGCCAGGTATGGTGGCTCTTGCCTGTAATCCAAGCACTGAGAGGCCGAGGCAGGCAGGTCACTTGAGGTCAGGAGTTCAAGACCAGTCTGGCCAACATGAAGGAGGCCCTTCCTGCAAACGGAGGTCCTGCCTTGCTTTCCCAGGTGCCATTGGGAAGTCCAAATTACAAAACCACAAGAAGAAGAAGTTGGCTCCCAATGCCCAGAGTGTGTATGTAATATAATACAGATTATACTGTATTTAGATATGAATATAGGTGTGCATACATTTACATACACATACACAAACACATATATACTTATACACATTTTTATATATACACATACAAGATATACATGGTGTATATTTACAAGCATGATGTATTTGCTATATACAGAATGTGCGTATGTGTGCATGTACACATGCATATGTGTGTGTAAGACATTAGCTAATTTATTTCTCTATAAGCCTCAAATATTTTTGAATGAGAAAGGTCTAGACATAAGCGAATATATTTTTAGATAATATTAAAGTACAAACAAGGAGCTTTTAAGCTACTTAACTTCCCAGTGTGGTGCTGTGGCTTTCTTTCAGAAAGGACAAACTGTATTTTCTTTCTTGTCTATTGTCTGCTGGTAATTCCCCTTCAGGAAAGAAACCTCAGATGTACACTACACTAACCAGAATGCCTCAGGCTCGAGTGGAAGGAGCATAAACAGTCAGATAATATGAATTTCAGTTCTGGTCTCTGCATCTACACTTAGGTATCAAATAATTTGGATCTGTTGTTCCCTGAGTCTGAACCTGGAACTGTAAGATGGGGATAGGAATGCCCAACACACAGTATAGCTCTCTAAAGGGGAGTAGTTAGTCCTTCTCTCATTGGACCCACCTGTTCTACCTGTGCACACACACACACACACACATGCACACACACACACATACAGACACAGGCAAGCATGCACATACAATTCCACACATACTCACATCTCAAACATGTGAAAGCCAAGATCAGTTGGTACATTTGGTCGAACCACATGGATGACTTGAGAAGGAAATGAAGTTCTACTGAAACACCCTGAAACCATCAGTTGACTAAAGCAACTGGCCCATTAAATTGGGCTCACCACTTGGTTGAACCAACCTGAAACCTCCTCAGATTTGGCTATACTTTCTAAAGCATTTTTGATTTTTTTCTTAAAGAGTTACATCACTGATCTCTCAGGTCCCTTCTCTAGTGCATTGTGGTTCTCTAAAGCCTTCCATCTGTTTGATTACTTGCTCTTATATATATATATATATATATATATATATATATATATATATATATATATATATATTTTAAGCAGATAACACAATATCTGAGAAAGGTAGATCAGCTGATTGATCATAAAAATGGATGTCCTGGAATTTGTTCTTCCTTTATTCAATCTAGACAAGTTTTAAACTAAGAAAGTAAATTTTGAAACTACCATAAAAAAGATGGTGAGTCCTCTTGATAAAGAACATTTTTACTAGCTTTGTAAATCCTGCAGTCCCCAAGCCAGGCTTGTCTCTTACCCCTCCCTTAATGTGTTTTAACAGAGATGACTTAAGTGAGAGCATCCAGTCTCCTCCTTTGGGGAGAGTGTGAAACACAGATTGATGAGTATCAGCTCTCTGAAAACATAAACCCTTGTCTAGTCTGTCTTGCGGAGCCCCACAGCATCTAGGCCAGCAGTTCCTGTGTCCTTGAGAGACTTTACTTTCTAAATGTTATAAATCTTAAGTAGGTAAGAGGAGAAGTTTTGTGGAAAAGAGGTGGTTTCTGGATAAAGAACACCAAGTTTAGAGTTTTGAATTTGGAGCGCTGAAGTTTGAAACAGACTAATATAATTGTGTCCTTAGACAAACTGCCCTTTAAAAATGGTGGTGACATCTACCCTGCCTTCCTACCTTAATGTCAGGTTGTAGTGACAATCAACTGAGCTGAGTATGAAGCCACATTATCAATAGTAAAGCTTTGTACACATGAAGGCTTTTTGCTGTTTGTAGTAATTTCACTTGGTGATCCCTCTAGGCCTACTTCAAATGTTTCCTCTACTGTGAAACCATCCCCAATTATTTCAGGCAAAATGAATGAACATGTGTCTTCAGAGCACCCCACCTAAATTACAGTCATAACATATATCACCCTGATGCCTATAGCCATGTTGCAACGATTGACTTTTGCCCATTTCCCGCTGCAATACAAACCACCTCAAACCTCAGTGGCTTAAAACCACAATCATGCATCTTCGCTCATGAGCTGGGATGGCTATGTGTGTCTCTCAACCTCCCCTTGCGACCATGGACTAAACAGGACATAGTTCTCTCATGGCACAGGCAAGAGTGAAAGAGGGTGAGCAAAAACACACAAAGCCTCTTGCGGCCAGATTGGGGACTGGTGAGTTGTCACATCTGCTCACACGCTAGTGGCAAGGCCAATTCAAGGGTTGGATACAAGGTGAAGAATGGGGACTAATCATAAACTCTTTCATACTAATTCACATGCTCTGTTAGATAGGAGCCCCTGGCTAGAAGAGTAGGGGGCAGAAACAAAGCCTGCTTCTATATCTCCTGCCTTCTGCCAGGGACTGTTGGGTAGCAGATTTTTTATTGACATTTGCTGAGTTCCAAAGTGTCTTCCTAATCCTTTCCTTTATAGCAGGGGTTAGCACGCTCTGACTGGTGGGCCAAACCTGACCCTTTCCCCAAGATCCAAAAGGATGAGAGGTTCCTGAAGCTGTTGTCCCAGATCAATGCCTCCAACTTATACTTTAACAAAACCAAGGGCTTTTACTGCCTGCGGGACAGCAGCCGGGACCGCTGTTTTTTATGCAGCCAAACAGCTAAACATATAAATGATTGCAAAAAATAACAATAGTAAAAAGGAGAATAATATTTAATGACACGTGGAAATTATATGAAATTCACTCAGTGCCCACAAATAGAGTGTTCTTGGAATACAACCACACCCATTCCCTTGTGTGTTGTCCGTGGCTGCATTCCTTCTATAATAGCACTGTTGGAGTTGGAGTTGGCATAAAGTATGTCCCTTAAAGCCCAAAGTATTGTCTCTGTCCTTTTGCAGAAAATGTTTGCCCTCCGCTCCCATATACGACAAGAGACTGAGAGTGCTGGGGAGGTGAATATAGCCCTCGCTGCAGAGTGGCTACAGAGTTGCTAGTCGAATGACCCCGCATTTATTATGTTAATATCTTCCCTTTTTGTCCCCTCCTAATTGAAGGCCTGAGACGCCCATGTGCCACTGACTGGGAGGCTTCCCTGCTGCGGCGCTTCATGACCCAGCGGCGCGCGGCCCAGTGAAGCCGCCGTGGTGTCCAGCATGACCGCGCTGCTCCTGGGCATGGTGCTGCTGCTGGTCCAGCCCCAGCTAGTGCCTTCCCGCCCCGCCGAGCTGGGCCAGCAGGAGTTTCTGCGGAAAGCGGGGACCCTCCAGGATGACGTCCGCGAAGGCCTGGCCCCAAATGGCTCTGCCCAGCAGCTGCCGCAGACCATCATCATTGGCGTGCGTAAGGGTGGCACGCGCGCGCTGCTGGAGATGCTCAGCTTGCACCCCGACGTGGCGGCCGCGGAGAACGAGGTCCACTTCTTCGACTGGGAGGAGCATTACAGCCACGGCCTGGGCTGGTACCTCAGCCAGATGCCCTTCTCTTGGCCGCACCAGCTCACGGTGGAAAAGACCCCCGCGTACTTCACGTCGCCCAAAGTGCCTGAGCGAGTCCACAGCATGAACCCGTCCATCCGGCTGCTGCTCATCCTGCGAGACCCGTCGGAGCGCGTGCTCTCCGACTACACCCAAGTGTTCTACAACCACATGCAGAAGCGCAAGCCCTACCCGTCCATCGAGGAGTTCCTGGTGCGCGATGGCCGGCTCAACGTGGACTACAAGGCCCTCAACCGCAGCCTCTACCACGTGCACATGCAGAACTGGCTGCGCTTCTTCCCGCTGCGCCACATCCACATCGTGGACGGCGACCGCCTCATCAGGGACCCTTTCCCCGAGATCCAAAAGGTTGAGAGGTTCCTGAAGCTGTCGCCGCAGATCAATGCCTCGAACTTCTACTTTAACAAAACCAAGGGCTTTTACTGCCTGCGGGACAGCGGCCGGGACCGCTGCTTACATGAGTCCAAAGGCCGGGCGCACCCCCAGGTGGATCCGAAACTACTCAATAAACTGCACGAATATTTTCATGAGCCAAATAAGAAATTCTTCGAGCTTGTTGGCAGGACATTTGACTGGCACTGATTTGCAATAAGCTAAGCTCAGAAACTTTCCTACTGTAAGTTCTGGTGTACATCTAGGGGGCGGGGAGAATTTTAAGAAAGCATTTAAGGTATAATTTATTTGTAAAAATCCATAAAGTACTCTGTACAGTATTAGATTCACAATTGGCATATATACTAGTTATATTTTTCTACTTGTTAAATGGAGGGCATTTTGTATTGTTTTTCATGGTTGTTAACATTGTGTAATATGTCTCTATATGAAGGAACTAAACTATTTCACTGAAAAAAAAAAAAAGATTTTTCTGGAGACGCTATCTTTTTTTGAATATAATTAACTTGCCCCCAACTCAAAATAGCTGTCTGTGTTACACTCATTGCAAAATCTAGATTATTTGTTACTTAAAAAAAGAAAAACAAAAAACCATGTTTTTCATGGCTGTTATAATTCTCTCTCCCCGCTCTCTTTTCTGCATTGCTCTTTTTAATTTTAATGCCTCATTGTGATCATCAGATTTATTATTACTTAGATTGTAAGATTTATCTCCTTGGAGATTCCTTGTCACTTTTGGAGGTCACAGTATTACCCATTTCTGACTCAGCAGGTAGCTGAATGCGGATTTTAGCCACACGTAAACTTCAAGTAAACAAAGCAATATTCAGGATGGAGAAGCAGTTAGTGACTGACTAGAGGCCCCCTGGGATCCATCTTGGCCTCAAAGTATATTTGCATATGCTTCTGATCTCAGCAATGGTGGCAACCTACAATAGAGAGAATTAAACCCCTGGCCTTCAGAATGATCTTGGGCCTGGGTACTTTGCCCCAGGTGGCAGCTGGCCTCCAGAAAGCCAATTAGAATAGAAAAGAGGAACTGCAAAATCTATGTGTGTCTTCCTACCTTAGGTTCTTTGAAAAGCTGACTAGAAGGGTAGTAGTTTTTTGCTTAGTCTGAAAGTCTGCTTATTTACCGAAGGATCCACTGGCATTATAGACATATATTCCATATGTATTGAGACATAAATATGTGTATGTTTCAAAGTCAACTCTAAATTTGGAGTCCTGAATGTGAAACAAAATTTAAGCTCCCAAGGGTTGAAGTTAAAAAGAGAAAAGGGCAGAGTTGAGGGTAGCATGTAAGAGAGCCACTGCAGTTGTCCCCAGAGAAAAGGCTGGAGTTCACTTTTACCTCTGCCCCTGAATAGCCAGGGTGTAGGAGACGGTCACACAGACCCTTCTGAGTCTCAGTTTTTTTTCATGCATTCTTCACACAGCTCAGCTTTTTTTGCAGAATTAAATACACTGGACATTTTAATAAAAATAAAACATTCATTATAGTTAGAAAATACAAACAACCAAAATAATCTGGTTTCCAGACATAGTTTATGCCTAAGGAAAATGACAGAAATGGACATAATTAATCATCTCCTACACTTAAGAACTCATTGAAATTTCTCCAAGCAACCCCAGGATGCAGATATCATGAAGGAAACTTCAGGGAGGAGGAAATAGGCTCAGAGAACATGAGAAACTTGCCCAAGGTCACACTGACTATAAGCTCAGGCTTAGAGGCCACTTACAGCCAAAACACAGGTTATTTATGTGTTTATTTTTTACCCAACCTTTTCTGAACTCAAAAGGAAAGCCCAGACTCAGAGCCAGTTCTTCCTGACCTGACATGACATTTCTTCCCAGGTGCCAAATATCTTCCATCCTAAGAGGTATGTCCCAGCTACAGGAAGGGCAAGAAGAAGCCTGCATTTTTCTCAGCAGTGTTATCAGGGAAGTGAGTCACCTTGGTATGTTTCAGCAGCTCCAGCCCAACCTGACCTTAGCATGGCCTGTGCCCCACCCTATATCATGCACAGAGAGCAGAGAGGATGCCCTCCTCTTTCTTTAGAATCCATTAAAGTTGTCATTAAACCATCATTTCCCCAGAGGAAGTAGCAAAAATATTTACAGCAGGCTCCTGGTGGACATGGTACTTTTCAATAGGCAGAGACCCTCCCTCTGCAGCGTGTCATTGGATCTTGCTTCTATCACACTCATTGAAGAACTGAAGAAATAAGAGGGCCCAGACAGGTTAAGTCAAGTTTCCAAGCCTGTTCAGGAATATGGTGACTGAAAGGAAAGTGCAATGAGAGTCTCTGACTCTGAAGAAGATGTTCTTTGCAAACTGCCTGTAAGTTCTGTGCCCTAACAGGGATGGTCTAGTTGAAGCATGAACTGTTGGTACAAGAGCTGGGGGTAGGAGTGGAGGAAGACAGGACCAGCACATGGAATATAATCTACCTACTGGGGCTGGCATCATTGATGGAGGGGTTTGTCCAGTGTAAAATGATTAGTGGATGTAAATTCGATATGTTTTTATTTAGGGGTGCAGAATCATGACTAAAGTTATGTTCTAATGAGTCTACCATGAGCAAGGAATCAGAGGTCCTAGTAGCAATGTCTGTTCATTCATTTTTGGTACAACCCCAGCCAGTCCTTGAAAAGGTAAGAAGCCATCACCTCAGACTTAACCCAAGGTATTTATTAATAGATCTCACCAATCACTGTGAAATTCAAAGGATGCCCTGAAGTAGACCCTGACCTGTCCTGATAGAGCCAAAATGCAGTGACATGGGAACCTAAGAGGCATGGATCCCTCCCAAACATGCCTCCTACCAATTCCATTAACAGAGACAGGTGCCAGACTGATATAGGTGGGTCCTTCCAGAGAGGCAGCTGAGAGCAACTGAGCCAAGCCTCAGCTATTAGATTCGGAATATTCCCACACATGGCATTCCAGAGTCAGCCCCTCCTGGAATAAGATAGGGTTGAAATCCTTTTGACACCATTCAGTTATCGGCTCACAGCCTGAAAGTTAGCGAGTTTAGGAAAAGTGATGTGCCTCTGAGCACCAGGCGCTTTACTCCTTCTGTCCTGGGAGGTTTGCCCACCTGAAAAGAGATGCAGGCAGGGGACGCCAATGCCCAGCGTGCCTGCTGCTTGCAAGGGTGGGGTCACAGGTCACCATTATTCATTAAAATTGTACTTTCTTGAGCCCCTACCACAGGCTCAATGTGGTATTAAGTCCTCAAGAATATTAAAAAAATACAACAGGAACTAGTAATCATTAACTATTTGTTCTGGGTTTTAATAAAAATACACAGGGTCTTGCAGTGCAAGGGAAAAGACACATGTCTGGGCGGGGTGGTGTGTTTCATGGTCTGGCATTCAGTTCAGCAACATCCCTGAGAGAAATCAGCTAGCCCCTTATGGAGAAGAGGAAACCGAGATTTAAAAAGTTGCCCTGACCTCAAATCATTCTTTTCAGAAGAAGGGATTCTTGCTCACACCAGAGAAATAGTCCAGAAATGGGAAATGCTGATATCACATATCACATGAGTGGGTGAAAATATCAAAGACTCTTTCCAGACTGTCATTTGTCAGAAATGCTAAGAGATGGAGAATCTTCCCAGAGGTCAAACAGCAGGGCAGGTCACTTAATTTGTGGGCCACAGGGACCCTGACCTTCCTATGGAAAGGCTTTATGGTGTGATTTCCACCAGAGCTGGGCATTCCTAACAAGGGAAGCTTTAGACATCAAGACAGTGGTCATGGGGAAAGGCGGGGGGTAGAAGGTAGAGGGAGGCAGGAGATTTGTCTAAGTGGTATGCCAAATGTGTTAAACTCAATGAGAGGCTGCTGCTTCCCAAGGCTGGAGTGTTGTATGCTTACTTAGCAGGCTCCCATGTGTCTTTGGCTCCTGACAGCTGTATCTGTCGCATAAAAATAACTATCCTTTATTGCACACCTGCCATGTTCTTGGTATTTCAAATATGTTGCTTCTAACCAGTATAACAACTCTGAGAGTTAGGAAATGGGCTACTAATTTTAAAGAAAGGGAAACTCAGAAATTAAAGGGCTTGCCCATGTTGATAGAGACACTCTTCTTACAAATAAAATTTTGTTTCCAATGTCTTTACTCTGCTTTTTTTTTTTTTTTGGCCCATCTATTTGTGGCTAAGTGGAGGAAGACATAAAACATGTGTCTGTCTATTAGGCAGAGACTGTAAAGGAAATTATGGGCATCTGGGTTTTGGATTTGGACAGTTAGGGTGATGCCAAGATCACCTTCAAGAAAAGCAGTGGCTGGGATTTGATGCAACAGAGAAGTGATAAAAGATAAAACATGCTTCTAACTGGAAGCAGCTGATTTAGAAAGACTCAGCCTGAGCTAAGGCCAGAACAACATAACAGAGTTCTCTGAACAGCGCACTAGGAAAGAAGGCCAAAACCAGGGACATAATCCAATTTAGTTGCCTCACTAAAATATTTTGATGTAGGAAATTACCTTGGTGCTTTAGTTCTCCCTGACATCAAGACCGTTACTCCATTTTGCCCAGTGTCCCAGTTAGATCACAGGAGAGAGAGAGAGCCAGAAGACCTGGGTGTGCCTCCTTACTCTACCAATCACTGGCCATGAGATTGTAGATTCAGGTTCTGAGAAACTCAATTTCATTCTCGATAAAAATGGGCCGAGAATGTACTTTACTCTGTTTGGGGGAAAACTCAAATTCAATGAGGTAAAGTAGGTAAAAAGTATAAACTCCGTGAATATGTTAGTGGTTAAAAACGTTTGGGACTTTAGGAGACAGACCAAAACTGCATTTGAACCATTCTGCAGACATGCACTGTCTTTTTCCCTCCTCTACTTGCTTCCCAGCTGTGTGACTACAGCTATTGCTGTTCATGCTCCATCCAGACCTCACTTACCAGGGAAGTGCTCTCAGCCCCAGCTGCTACAAAGGACGGCTTCTGGTGGCTCACCCTGTACTATTTTCTGAAGGATTTCACTTCGTTGGCAGGAGTTTCCCCACCTGAAGATGCCTGGGAAGTGTTACCCACCCCATTCCCCTGCTTTCCTAAAGTTAGGGCATGACTGATGATTGACTGACCAATGTGGGATGGAGCACGGGGGTATTAGGGTAATAGTGCACCCTCATCGCCTCTGGGCAGAACAGCCTCTGGTGCAACTCATGCTTAGAGCTCCATGTGAGATCAGACTGAGGCTAGACTTCCCCTGAAATGCTACTTCTGCTTGTTTCTTCCCAAACTTTATCCTTTTCCCACATTACCTTCCCCATTTCTTCTGCTACTCTATTCTCAGTAAATGTGTTTTTCAAGAATACAGGAATCCCCTCCTCAGGCTTTGCATCTGGAACACCCATTCTAAGATCTTAACCTTGCATGTATGTTTTATTCTCTCTGTATTTTAAATGTATAATATGATCAAGCCAGGGGTTATTAGAATTCTTCCAATTAAATGAGAGATAGCAGAGAATGTCTATTTTATTGGCTAGCAAATCGCAGTGTTAAATACAATCATGGATGAAATTGTTACCAGTAGTATGCTCCTTTCTTGGCTCATCAGACTACCAACACAGTACAATGCATCAATATCAAACCTAAACTCCACTTCCATAAAATAATTCCGAGCCCAACAAATATGAATATATTGTTTCATCTAATGTAGCAATGTCTTGTATCTCTATTGCTTGATAAATATTCCACTTAGAACTAGTATATGGATAACTCTTCCTTTGATTGCAACCCTCTGGCACTTAACACAGTGCCTGGCACATGGTAAGTAAGAATTTTTAATACCTGTTTGTAGATTGAAGGGTAACTCTAGACTAGTTGTCAGTTTTACATGAAAGCCCCACCTACCACACCCCAGCCTCATGATCTGGCCTGCCTCCTGGAAGTACCCTCTCTGGCACAGACGCTGGTAGGTACTTCGTAATATGCTGTTTTATTAAATATTCACAAACCCCAGAGGAAATCATCAATACAAGCTTCCTGTGTTTGTTTACCATTAGATCCCCATCAAATAGTAACAATACTTGACATAAGAGCTATAAATACTTAGTAATTGAGCAAATCACCCTAATTCCAAGCTCTTCTTTTGGTGTACTGAAAAGAGCTCTGACCGTGGACTCTGGAGACGTGAATTTAGTAGTTTATTTCTCAGTCTTTTTCACTGCTATGTGACCTCAGGCAATTTCCAGTACGTTTCTTTAAAATAGGGATAATGATACCTTCTTCACAGAGATTCTATGAGGATTTTACGGAAAATGAATCACAGACAAATATAAATGATCACAATTTCAGAAACTCTCCAATTATATAAAAGTAAGTCTTTCTAATTCCTAGTTAGCTCTCATGGCTGGTGTCATGTTCTACAAAAAGTAAAGGATGAATAGCCATGTGTTTATTAAAATCTACGTAGTATCTCATTTAACCTTCATGTCAACCTGTGAGATAAATGCTACTATTTTACTAATTTTATATATGGATGGGGAACCAAAGCAAAGAGACATTAAGTCATTTGCCCAAGGTCACATGGCTAGTAAATGGTAGAGCCAGATTTGTTCCCTGTACATTCTCTTCATAAATAGAATGATTTGCCTCTAGGTTATAATGCCTTTCAATGCAAAAGAGAATCTCTTCTCCAACATGTCTCTTCATAGAAAGAGTTAGAAAACAAAAAAGGCAACAATATATACCAGGAACTTAATATAAATATCAGCAAAAAGGCTGTGGCAGGCAGAATTCTAGAATGGTTCCCAAGGTTTCCACCCACTGGTATACAAGCCCTGCATAGAGCCCCTTGCCTCGAATATGAGCAGAAATTATAAATAAGATGACTAATTTACTCTCTGGGTTAGGGTACTTTAAATAGCAAAGGTGATGGACTACAATGACATTGTGCTATGTAAGACTCCAGCTTAGCACACTGAAAAGATTTTTCTACTGACTTCGAAGGCATCACCTGCCATGATGTGAGAGGCCTTTCAGAGGGCCATGTAGCAAGGGACTGCAGTGACCAGTAGTAGTTGAGAGTGTCCCCAGCCAATATCCAACATGAAAGCAAAGATCTCAATCCTCCAGTTTCAAAGAGTAAATTTTTCCGACAACACGTGAGCTTGGAAGAGGGCCCTAAGCTCCAGATAAGAAAGTTGTCTGTCTGAAATCTTGATTGCTGCTTGGGAAGGCTACAGAAGATATAGGATGTGCTTGAACTCCTGGCCCAGGGAAGTGGAGATTATAGGTGTATACTGATTTAAGCTGCTACATTTGTAGCAATTTGTTAAGTAATAGGTAATTAATCCAAAGAGTAACTCTATTATCTAGTCCATTCATCTTGTCTTATGCTTACTTTTCTGCATGCTCCCTTGAAAACAAAGAAAATACATGGATTTTTGTTGCCCAAGGGATGCATGCCCATTGTATAATAACCAGAGCCTTTTAGCAAGATTATTGAGAGATGACAATTGTCAACATTTTTATTTGTATTCCTTGAGATAATAAAATACATATACACAACAGCAGCTCCATCAGTTGATAGAATTGAAGGGGAATTTACAGGTCATTTTAGCCAAACTTCTTGTTTTACAGAGGATTTGAGGCCTGGAGGAGTAAATAATGTAGGTAGTGGCAGAATCCAAGGGAAAACTCAGAACTACTTTGTAATGTCTCTCACACCATGTATCTGTTGTCTAATCACTTGCTCTCCAAGTGAAGGTCTGTTGCTTTCTGTGGAGACCATTGTGCCACACAGTTCTCTTTATAAAGCAGATACTGAGCTGAGAGTTGATTGAAGTCATGCTCCTTATTTAGTAGTGTTTTTGGTGCAACAGGAAAAACAGTAATAGCTAAACAGACCAGGTGTTGCAGTTACCTAAGGTTATATAACAAACCACTCCCAAATTTTGTGTATAAAGAAACAATCTGCTACCACTTATGGTTCTGTGGATAAATTGGAAATATCTGGGAAAGTCTTGCTTAGGGGTTTACCTGGTTGTACTCAGATGGTGGCTAAGACTGTAGTCATCTAAAGAGTAACCTCATCTGGATGGCCAAGATGGCTTGGTTAATCACATTTGGGATAACTATAACACCTCCATGTGGCAAACTTGGGTTTCCTCGCAGCATGGCTGACTTAAGAGTTATTGGTGGAACTTTTTATATGGTACCTGGTTTTCCCTAGAATGTTCCAAGAAACCAAGGCAAAAGTTGCAAATGTTACATGGTGAAACCATGGCCACATTTTTTTTCCCCCTTTTTTTTTTATTGCATTTTAGGTTTTGGGGTACATGTGATGAACATGCAAGATTGTTGCATAGGTCCAAATTCAGTGTGGGAAAGGATCACGTAAGAGCAGAATATTATGAGGCGTGGTTCACGGGGGGCCCTCTGTGGAGACTAGCTTCCATACCTGGTTGTTCCTTGACAATAAAATAGACAGAACACCTGCTTAATGATTATGTAGTCATACTTAAAAAGAAAGATTAATATAGGTATAAGATTTCAGGATATTAGCATCCATTATACAAATGTAAGTTATCATTATTGTAATTCCTTGGGCTTGCTATGTAATTTCAACTATGTTGACCTAAGGGATGTGACCAGTTCACTCCTCTTTTGATCCTATGTGATGGTGATTAAGTGATTTTGCATAAGTCAATTTATTCTACAAGTAGAATGCAGGCGTGCATACTGCGTTGCTTCCCCTGAATTTTCCTATGGCTCAACCAAACCATGTGAAGAAAAGATACACTTGAACAAATTACAGGCTGGAGTTAGCTTGGAAAACTTTGCGTTATATGAAAGCACAAACCTTGACAGACCTGCAAAACCTCTTAGACAATTTGTCAGACATAAAAGACTATTGCTAAGACATTTAACACTGGATATTAAGAGCTGTGCACAGCACTCAAAAGACAATATACGGCACACTCTATTTTCAATTTCTTTAATTTGGAAATTCTATCTTTAGTAGCAATTTACATTTTCCACACAATTAAAGACTGTACCTAGTTCTGATTTGCACTTCAAGTATCCCATTTGGCTGTGATTTACATTTTCTTCTCTGTTTATCTGTTTGTATTCCTCTCAGTCAGAAAACTAAGTTTCAAATTTTGGCATTATCACTTAAAATCTGGGTAATGCTGGGCAAATTTGATTAACTATTTCAGAGGGTCAGTTGGCTGATATGGTAAATGGCAATATGATTATGTTTCAGGAATTGTTGTGGCTCTTGAAGGCATTGAGCACAGCCAGGCATGCAGTAGATATTGAACACATGCATATTCATTGATCTTCTAATATACTTTTTGTTGGGAGATTCAAAGGGTCTATAAGTAGGAATTCACTCGTGGAAGAGAAACAGCCATTCAGATATCATTACACCACCATGAAAGTCAAGGCCAATACATCCAAAAATTAACAGAATTTTATTGTGCCTCTAATGGTAATCATTTACATAAGTTCAAGCCATGGGAAAATGTGATCTTGTGATGTAGTAAGAACTATGTACAAATGCTCCTTGACTTACAGTGGTGTTATATTCCAATAAATCTGATGTATTGAAATATCTTGATAAGTTCAAAGTATTGTAAGTCAGAAATGGATTTAATACACCTAATCTATCAAACATCACAATTAAGCCTAGCCTAACTTAAACATGCATAGAACATGCATAGAACACTTACATTAACTCAAAGTGAACAAAATCATCTATCACAAAATCATCTACTGTAGAATGAAATGTGGAATAGCTCATGTCATTTATTGAATATTGTACTGTAAGTGAAAAACAGAATCGTTTTTATGTGTACCTACCACTAGCGTATACAGCTGAAAGCACACTGGGCCTGAAATACACTTGAAGCATTGAACTGAAATTAATTTTTGAACGATAGGGGTGCTATAGCAACAGGATCATCAATTTATATCTCTTCCAGTGAAGCTTAAGAAGAGCAGATAGAAGGCACTGGAACAAGGACACTTGTTTATGGGTCAGCAGCAATAGTGTACTTCAAGACAATACTAAGTGTCCCTTTGCTCCAGTGAGCACATGGCTGAATGGGAGCTACTGCTCGTTACCCCTGCTTAGCCTTGGTAGAGAGTATCTTACTGCATATCACTAGACCAAGAAGATATCAAAATTCAAAATGTGAAATATGGTTTCCACTGAATTTGTATTGCTTCTGCAACCATCACAAAGTCAAAAAATAGTAAGCCAAATCATTGTAAGTTGAGAATCAACTGTATGTTGGTCTTCATCTTGGGCTTGACATAGAGCTTCTAAAACCCTTGGAATTTCCTAAGGGATAAAAGCAATAAAGCATAGAAAGGAGCCTTTTGTTATTCAGAACAAGTCCCTTTCAAGGACACCTGAGTTAACATTGATGAGATGACTTTTGTCAAACTCCTAGATAAAGACAGGATGGGAGGTGGTTGCCAGAGGAAACAACCATGTGACTAAAAGGTCTGAACTTTCAGCCCTTGCTCTCACACTCCCCAATTTCTGATCATTTATTGAATATTGAACTGAAAGTAAAAAACAGAATGGCTTTATGAGTACCCACCACTAACATATACAGCTGAAAGCACACTGGGACTGAAATATGTTAGAAGCATTGAACTAAAATTAATTTTTGAATTTTTGAATGATGGAGATGCTACAGCATCCCCAGGAAGCAGCTGAAGAGGGGCTGAAGATTGAGTTTATCACCAGCAGTCAATGATTTAATCAGCCATACCTACTTAAAGATGTGACTATAAAAACCCAAAGGACAGAGTTGAGAGTTTCGACGTTGACGAAGATTTGGGGGTGCTGGGAGGGCAGCAAGCTGAGAGAGGCCAAGGAAGTGCTATATTCCTTCATCCTGCATCATCCTGCGGCAGAAGGTGGGAGGGCAAGGGAACATGAGAGCAAGTGAGTAAAATACGCTGAACTCACTTTTAAAACAAACCCACTCTTGTGACAGCTATTCCATTCCTTTGATAATGACATCAATCCATTCCTTCGGGCCGAGCCCTCATGACAAAATCACCTCTTCCGAGGCCCCACCTCTCAACAGGGTTGCACTAGAGATTAAGTTTTCAACATATTAATTTGAGGACATATTCAAACCATAGCATTCAATTCTTGGTCCCCCAAATGTGTGTTCTTACAATGCAACATACATTCATTCTATCCCAATAGTCTCAAAAGTCTTAACTTGTTCCAGCATCAAAAGTCCAGAGTCTCATCTAAATCAAATATAAGTGACACTAAAGGCAAAATTCATCTGAAGCAAATTATTTTCCATCTGTGAGTCTGTGAAATTAACAAGTTATATGGTTCCAAAATACAATAGTGAAACAGGCACAGAATAGACATTCCCACTTTAAAAGGGAGAAATAGACAAAAAGAAAGGAGTAACTGGTCCCAAGTAAGTCCAAAACCCAACAGGGAAAACAACATTCAATCTTAAATCTGGAGAATAATTTGTGTTGACTCCATGTCTGGAATCCTGAGCACAAAGAGGGTGGGAATTGGGCCCCCAAAGTCTCAGGCAGCCCCATGCCTATGGCTTTGCTGGGCTCAATACATCCAGAAACTGTCATGGCTTAAACTCTTGTACTTGCAACTGCAGGGTTCCTAGAGCTGTACTCTGGTGGCTTTATGGTTCTGGGGTTATAGGGGCTGTTCTACTCTCACAGTACCAATAGGCTTTGCACTAGTGGGTGCTGTCTGTGGTGTCTTCTCCTGTAACAAGTCTATGCCCCCAGACTGTCCAACACAACCTTTGAAATTTAGACAGAGGCCATCTTGGCCACATGGCTCTTGCATTTTGTGTGTCTGCAGAATTAGAATCGCATGAGTTCTTCCAAAGTTTATGGTTTGTAATTTTTGGAGCAGTGGGTAAACTCACACCTGGACTCACCTGAACCACAGCTGGGGTGGCCAAGGGGTGCTGGACCAGAATTCAGGGATGCCCAAATTTTAGATGTCACAGGGCAGCACGTTCTGACATTCCATGGGCACTTCTTTGAAAACCTTGCCCTTAAGTTTCTGGCTTGCCTGGAATATCTTTTGAAATGCTTCCAAGAACATTCTCTCACTGTCTTGCTAAATGAAATCTGGCTTCCTTCTATCCATATTAATCATTTTAGCAAATGGTCACTTAGCCACTCTATTAGTGTTCTGTCTCAAGCATTTTTTTTCTATTCCTGACATGACAATCTGAGCATTTTACAAATATTTTTATTCTGCTTCCATTTTAATGATAAATTTCATCTTTAAATCATTTCTGACTTCTATCACTTCATTAGAAACAGTTAAAAATAGCCAGGCAGGTCCTTCAATATTTTGCTTAGAAATTTCTTCCACCAGATATCTTATGAGATTGGTGCAGATGTAATTGTGGTTTTTGCCATTGGATGTAATGGCAAAACTGCAATTATGTTTGCACAATCTAAGAGTTCATCACTCTTACTTAAAGAATGAACACAGTTCAATCAAATCCTTTGTCAATCTATAACAAAGATAGGCTTTATTTCCATTGCCAATGCATTATTCCTTGTTTCTGTCTCAGACCTCATTAGAATGACTTTTACTGTCCATATTTCTACCAACATTTTGATCATGACGATTTAAGTAACCTTTAAGAAGTTTCAGACTTCTGAGTCCTTCCCACAACAGCCTTTAGTGTTCTGTTTATGGCCATCTAGGCTTTTCATAGCCTGCACTTCTAAATTGTTCTAACCCATGCACATTCCCCAGGTCCAAAGCTGCTTTCCCATTTTCAGGTATTTGTTACAGCAACACCACCACTTGTTCAGTACCAATTTTCTGTCTGAATCTATTTTATTTTGGTATAGCAGAATACCACATGCTGGGTAACTTATAACAAATAAAAATTTGTTTGGCTTATGGTTCTGAAGACTGGGGAGTCCAAGAGCATTTGAGAGCCTTCCTGCTGCGTCATCTCAGGGAAGAAGGCTTGGGGATGAGGGTGGGAGTGAGAGAGCAAGGGGGAGACAAACTCACTTTTCTAATAAACTTACTTCTGTGATAGCTAACCCACCCCATTGATAATGACATTCATCTACTTATGAGGGCAAAGCCTTCATGACCTAATCACCTCTTATTAGGCCCCGACCCCAAGTATTGGGGATTGAGTTTCCAAAATATGAATTTTTTGAGAGACGTTCAAACTCTAGCATGTATCTCCCATTTGTCAGTTTCTGAGCTGTATCTTTTGTAATACACTTGTAACGGTATGTAAAGCACTTTGCTGAGTTCTATAAGCTATTATAGAAAATTATTAAACCTGAGAAAGGGGGTTATTGGAATCCTGAATATATACTTACCAAGTCAGAATCACTAATGACACCTTAGAATGTGTTATTGACTTTTGAAGTGGGGGCAGTCTTGTGGGACTGAGGCCTTAGCCTATGGGGTCTGATACAATCTCAGGACAGTATCAGAATTGAGTTAAATAATAGGACACTCAGCTGTTGTCTGCCAAGAATTTAAAATTATCTTAGTGTGAGGAAGAGAAAAACACATATTGGATGACCATATGTGAAATAGTGATGTGGAAGTTGAGTGAGTATAAAGAAAAACAATTTGTTTTATCCTGTACAACAAACAAACATCATTTTAAAGATAATTATCAGGATTATAAAGATCATTTTGTTTTTCTGAAATATTCCAATAATGAAGAAGAAAAAGGTAGACAATTTTCTTGTCCTTTCTTCTTACACAAAGACAGATGCAGATGAAAGGTAATTTTCTTTAAAAAGTTCTACTAACTAGTTGAGACATTTACTTCTTTTTCTAAAGATGATTGTTAACTTTTTCAAGAGTTTGAAATGAGTATGTTCAGTTATCTATCAGATTTTTTCATTTTACCAAGATAGTTCCTTTAAAATTCAGTTTTTTTCTCTCTTTCAATGCAAATAGCCCTACTTACTATTTTTTTTCTAGAGAGGTGGAGGATGGCAAGATTGAAAAGGGCACAAAGAATTGTAAAGGTCAAGAGATAGCTCAGCCTTGCCCATCTATTTATTAAAATCCAGTCTTACCCTTATTCACAATTGTCAAAATGTAGAAACAACCCATGTCCTGTAACTGATTAATGAATAAACAAAATGTGACATAGTACACAGTAGAATATTATTTAGGCAAGAAAATATATAAAGTTCTACTTTGGAGGCCAAGGCGGGCAGATCACCTGAGGTCAGGAATTCAAGACCAGCCTGACCAACATGGTGAAACCTTGCCTTTAAAAATAAATAAATAAATAAAAATTTTAATAAAAAGGAAATATATGAAGTTCTGATATACATTGCAGCAAGGGCGAGCTTTGAAACTATTATGCTAAGTGAAACAAACCAAACACAAAAGAATAAATCTCGTATGATTCCACTTACATGAAATACCTATAATGGGAGAATCCACAGAGCTAGAAAGTAGATTAGCAGATACCAGGGGCTGCCAGAGGGAGGTGGGGAGAGAGGTTGGACAATGAAGTGTTATTGCTTAACAGGTATAAATTTTCTGTTTGGGCTGTGAAAATGTTTTAGAAATAATGGTGATGGATGTGCAACATTTTGAAAGCAATTAATGGCTCTGAATTATATAATCATACACATGAGGTTAAAATGGCAAATATGTTATGTATATTTTACCACCATGTGAGAGAGAGAGAGAGAGAGAGAGAGTGTGTGTGTGTGTGTGTGTTTCTGTGTGTGTTCCAAAACAGGGGAAAACATTAATGTTAGGTTCTATGTGAACTTTGTATTTAAATATGCATAAACTCTTCTATAAAAATTGAAAACCTATGCATCCCTGTTGCATGACAATTTCAGTTTCCAATTGCTGCATTATTTATCAGTTTATAGATGGGAAATAAACATGGTACTTAATGTGAAGGAGGCCTAATTACACCCACTTTTCATGTGCCTAACTCGTGACTTAGCTTTAAACCAAATAAATCATTTACACTTGTAATTTAAACTACTGCATACAGAGTTTTCAATTTCTCCTATCCTGAGAAGTACATTATTGCCTTTCTAAATCATGTTGTTCCCAATCTACCTGTGAAACATTCAGCAACACAACCTTACTGTGAATGCATCAACAGTCAGCAATTTCCAGGGTGGAAATTAACCCCTTGCCCTCCCTCTCAGTTCTGTTTAACAAAAATTCCTGATCATGGGTTGAACATAGCTGATCAAACTGGAGTAAGTACTAAATGGATGAGCTCCTTAATAGTAAAAAACAGATAGTATACTTGAGCTGTAATAAAAATTAACCAAAAGAATACATCAACAAGGAGTGAGTGTACTTTAAAATTCTTTTTGTTTTGTTTATCTCCATCAGGCACACAGGCTAAATTGAGCAGGTATTACTTTGTCTCAAATGCCAATTTCCTACTAGATTAAAAGTGAACAAATTTTATATAATTAGAAATAATACTGACTATATTTAATATTACATAGAGAAAATTGGACACCTTAGACTTTGATTTGATTCCTTCAATGATAGTTTAGTTCTTCAAAATAAGTCCTGGGCAACTGGGCATTCTCCTACTAGAGGACAGTAAATATTGGAAGTTCAAGGGATTTGGGGGCTGATCAAGAAATGATATATGATCCTGAAAGGCTGTAACACACAACAAGCTTTATGGGACGGTATTTGGACAGGGTTGCATATCAGGAAAGGTCCTTAGAGCAAGAGACTATCCAGTGATTTTAACAACATTCTGGTGATGTTGTTAAACAGCAAGGCTGGGTCAGAAAGCTCCCAAGGGTAGTAGCTGCTTCTTCTGGTTTTGTATTTACAAGGCCCTATCTTATAAATGGGTAACAATTGTCTGGTGTTTCCCAGAGTATGCAAAACAAGCAGGCTTCAAGTGGCTTGTTTGGGTTATATTTTAAATAATTGGATATGCAAAATATTTGACTTTGGAGCGAGTAGGGTTTTGAGCTCAGGGGTCTCAGCCTTCTGCAAAGAAATAAGCAACCCAGTAGCCAACACATAGAGGCCATCTTCGGCTCACTTAAATAACCATAAGGAACTACAGTGTCTGCCTTACATAGGAATGGGTGTTTCATCTTCAAGTGGACTGCTGTCAACTCAGAAGATCCATCAAATGGCTGTATTAGTTTTCTATTGCCACAGAAACACATTACCACAACTTAGTAGCTTACACAAGACAAATTTATTATCTTACCATTCTGAAATTTGGATGTCCAAACTCAGTCTTGGTGATCCAAAATCAAAGTGTTGTCAGGGATCTGTTCCTTCTGGAGGCAATGGGGAGAATGTTTCACAGAATCTTTTCTAGGTTTTAGAGTCCATTCTCATTTCTTGGCTAGTGGTCTCACATCAAATCACCTTCCTTCAGACTCTTAAATCACCTCAGCTTCCCTCAGGATTCTTGTGATCACATTTGGTTCACCCAGATAAGTTATCTCCCCATTGCAAGATTCTTACCTTCATCACACCTACAAAGTCCCTCTGCCATGTAAGGCAACATATTCACAGGTTCCAGGGATCAGGATGTGGACATCTATGGGGACATTATTCAGCCTCCCACTGGGTGCTGAGGAAGACACAGACCTGGAGTCTTCCTCCTGAACCTGAGGAGCCTCAGGTTCAGGACACTGATAAAAGGAAGATCAATGGACTCCCTTCAAGGCAGCCCCTTCACTGCACTGAGTGACCTCTGGAAGCAGGTATAGCTATTTTCAAACATACAGGTGTTGAGGATGCCATTTATGGTTTCAACAATTCAAATTCTTCTAGCTCAGGGAAGTGTTCTGACTCCTAGCCCTGGGGCAGTTTGAGAGATGGAGCCAATAAAATCAGACTTATCTTTCCCAGGTTTCTCCCTCTTCAGACCATATTGTTCTGCCTTCTCTTTTCAAAGTTTGCGGTTTTCTGCACCCTGAAGTCCCAGTAAATGAAAGATGACTCAGGTGCAGTCATTGTTCTGGTGGAGCCCATGGCCCAGTGGGAAAGACATAAATACAAATGGAGACGACATTTCCTTCCAGGATCCTGAGCATCTAGCCCGATCATTGGTTCTGCAGCCCATGGATTGACACATAAATGCATGTCTAGCCATTTCTCCTTCCAAGTAAAGTGCACAACCAGGTTCACTGCCCAATGTGCTGCCCACTGGGAGGTTTTCCCTTTGCTACTGTCCTTCATGGATGTCCTGGAAAGAGGCTGTGGTGCTGAAGCTGTCTAATTTGGTGGTGTCTGCATATTATGCAAAACCATCTGATACCAGGTTCAATTGTTCTCTTCCTCTCTCAACTGATCATAGGGTACTACCATGAAGCCACAGATGCAGGCTGGAAGAGAGAAGGCAGTGTAGCAGCAGCAGGGACCATGGGCATTTGGGTCACATCTTCATCTAATTTACTTATGCCTTTGGGACCTTCTTGGGCCTGAACCAGTATACAGAACTTCCTTTGGTGATAAAGTATTGTACTGCATGCCTAACCTCATGGCTTGGTAGGTCAGGTAACACCCAGTTCATGATAGGCAGCCCAGATAGCATGGATACTTAGTGGCCCATAGTCAAGCATCCATTTTTTTACTAAGGCCTAATAGTTGGCAGAGAGCCATCTTTCAAAAGGAGAGGATTTTCTGCAGATGACGGCAGAGCTCGCTCTGAAATCCTAAAGCCTGTGCTACTATTTGCCTATGTAGGCTACAAACATTTCCATCTGCTACTAACACTTCAAGCACAGGTTATTCTGAAGCACACAAGATGATTGAACCATTATTCTATAATTTGGATCTGAATGGTCTAAGGCTTGAGAATGTAGCCTCACCTGATGGAATTAAGGCAGTGTCACATGAAGGTTGAACCCACAAACGTAGAGTCAGGCTGATGGGTTCAAATCTCAACCTCTCTTCTGTCTATCTAGAGCGGAAATATCTCTAGATAGACTGAAGAGAGTTTGACCCTGGACAAGTAATTTGACTCCCAGTGCTTCATTCCATCAGTGTTAGAATGGTGATGATAATTGCAATCCCTCACTGGATTCTGGAGAGCTGAAGAATAATTTAATGTATAGAAAACTCTTTTTTTTTTTTTGAGACAGAGTCTGGCTCTGTCGTCCAGGCTAGAATGTAGTGGCACGATCTTGGCTCCCTGCGGCTTCTGTCTCCTGGGTTCAAATGATTCTTCTGCCTCAGCCTCCTGAGTAGCTGGGACTACAGGTATGCACCACCTGTCTAATTTTTGTATTTTTAGTAGAGACGGGGTACCATGTTGGCCAAGATGGTCTTGATCCACCTGCCTCAGCCTTCCAAAGTGCTGGGATTACAGGTGTGAGCCACCATGTGTTGCCAGAAAACTCTTAAGAACTGTTCTTCTGTGATTACATGATTGGTAAATATTCATTATGGTTGTAGCCTCACTTTAACTCTCTGCTCAAATACTACCTCACTATAAAGGCTTCCCCTACCACCTTATAACGTCTGATAACTTTCTATTTTCATTGTATTTGATTTGTCTTCATAGAACTGATCATTATTAGATATAGTAATAATATATACTTAATGATTTAATATTACTTTAAATGTTGTCTCTTTTGTTTTAATTTTTGATGTGCCAGGAACTATTCATGGAACTGGAGATGTAACAGTAACTAAAAGATAAAATTTCCTTCACCTTTTTTTCTGGTGTTGACTTACTGACCTTCACTATTGGGAACCTGTCTCCATGAGGGTAGGGACTTTGTGTTTTCGATTCATTGCTGAAAACTCAGAACCTAGAACAGTGACGATCCTAAAAAGTCAACACTTAGTGAACAAACAAATGAGTGAATAAATAATATTTTTACCTGGCACGTAGAAATTGTCACCTGGGAAGAAAAGAGGAGCAAATGTTGAAGCTCTTTAACACACAGAGAGCTGGGAAATGGAATGCATCTGAGATTTCCTCCTTATGATTCTGCGTGGTCTGTACTCTTTGTCTATTCTTAGTGTGGAAAGTGAGAGTCAGAGACGTCAAATGGATTCCTCAAGGACACACAGCTAGTTGGAAACCGAGTCAGAATTCTATCCAGGTCTATTTGACCACCAGCTCTGCGCTTTACCTACTATATTCATGCAGAAGAGCACTGAGTTACAGGCCAGTAATGAGAAGTAGTGAACGGCTGGCAAACACCTCCGTTACATAAGGAGTTTCTCTAGGCTGTGTGCATCACCCCACACTTCAGCTAAAATAGATGTTGGCGATTTTAAACATCTAGGGTTTAGATACCTGAAAAAATAAATCATTTTAGTGATTTATGGCAAAAGAAAGGAAGAAGCAGCAGGAGGAGGTGGAGGAGGAGGAGAAGGAGAAGGAATAGGAAGGGGAGGAGGAGAAGGAGCAGGAAGGGGAGGAGGAGTGAGGAAGGGAGCAGAAGAGAAGAGAAAAAATGAGTAACCAGGTGGACATTTAATTGGCCTTTTGCTCACATCAGTCTTTCATCTTTGGCCACCAACTGCACCCTTAAGTTGTTGATCTTCCTGGAGGGATTTCTCAATCGTTGATTGTGAAGGATTCCTAGCCTCTCCTCAGTGGACAGCCAAGAGCCTCCTCTCAACCGGGAGCTTCCCTCCCATTCACTGCAGTCTCCCTGAACTGCTTCCAGAGCCCAGCTTCTCTGGCCTGTGGCCAGGGGCTCAAACAAGCACTGTTCTCTCAGCACAGAAACACGGAAACCAAGAGCCTGGATACACACAGAAGGCTGCATTCTCTGGCTGGGATCTGGGAGGGATACTTACCCAACAAGGTCTTCATCGCATCTAAGCTGTTGTTTAGCTAGACAACACAAAAGCGGCTGTGGAAAGTGCTGCACAAAAGCTTAGTTCATCCATTTGCTGACGCTGTGATTAGTGGCAATGAGCCTCACCTCCCTGAGCTACAGATTTCCTTCTCTGAAAAAGCTCATAGAATTCGATTATCTTTAAATTTCCGAAAAATTTCAGAACATTATAATTTCTCCTAGGTATGAAAGAGGAACGTTTAAGAAAATGGGGTGGCTTTGTCCCTTTCCTCTTTCCTCCCTCCCTGCCTCCTTCCTTCCTTCCTTTCTTCCTTCCTTCTTCCCCCGCTACAATGTATCAACATTTTAAGTAAGTAACAGTGTGCTCTGGATGAAATTAGTACCCTGAAATTTTGAAGATGTCCTAGGTAGAAGCCAGAAATGTATTCTCTTAACAAACTGTAGACATTTTATTACACTCCTTACATGATGAAACTTGAGGACTCTTTTGTAGCCACCATGTTCTCTGTTCATTATTTACAAATCTCATTTCTTGAAATGTCATAGAGGAATTCAGTGGTGGGCTTGCTCTTGGGAACTTATTTTCCATTTTCCACACCACACTTGCCAGTCATTTTGGTGGTAGGAGTTGCAATGTCAGTGAGTGAACCTTGTCTTGGCCTAGAGCTTGGACCTGGCAAAAACTGGTGAAATTGATTTAAAATGTGTTCTCTGGTCTATACCGTATCATGGTAGAAATGGCTAAGGTTGTTTTTTTTTTTTTTTTTTTTTTTTTTTTTTTTTTTTTTTTTTGAGACAGTGTCTAACTCTGTCACCCAGGCTGTAGTACAGTGGTATGATTGCAGGTCATTGCAGCCTCAAACTCTTGGTATCAAACAATCCTCCTTCTTCAGTCTCCTGAGTATCTGGAACCTAGGCATACATTACCACACCCAGCTGGAGATGGTTTTTCAAAGTTTGTTTACTGATATTTATATACAGGAGGAAACACAAATGAAAGAGAAGCTGAAGACTAATTTCATGAGAGATGTCGCGAAGTTCTGGCTAGAAAAAGACTTCTCTGGGGTCCAGTGAAAAAGCAACTCCAAATGGGGCAGGGCTAGTGTCTGCATCCCAGCCTCTCTTCCTCCTCAGACACACAGACAGTAGGGGCAAGTGGCATGGGGGATAATTGTGCCAAGGTTGCCTGGATTCTCAATGGATTTTGTGTGAGCTAGAAACACACTTTTGTGTGTAAACCCTTTGGAATTTAGGGGTGCTGCTGTTGTTACACAGCCAAAGGACAAGGGCAAGAAGTGAGCTAATTGCAAGCACATGGTATTCTTTTGCAAATAGAAGAAAGAATTGGAAGATGCTGATGAGAGGAAAAGATACTCTGCCGTCAAGCTAGGTGGGCTCAATGTCACTATCCATTTGGACTAATGTTAATGTAACCTTGCTTGGACAGACGTAATGTCTTTGGTTTATTCTGTCTCCTTGAAGCTTAGCAATGATTCCTTAGAAAAAGATGGAGGCTGGGGTTTAAGCCAGGATTGTCTCACACCAAAGCCAGTGTTCTTTGGTGCACACAACACTGACTCTTTTTTCCATGTTGATCTGTTCTGGACTCTGTGCCTGCACAGGTATCATTTTACAATATGTATAATATTATCATGTGATGCATTTTATTATCATTGCACTACAGATAATGGACCTTCCTTGCTAAAGACTTTGACACATTCACAGGTTAAAAAGTAACAACACAATGGCAACTCATGTTTGAAATACTTCACAGTTGGTCCTTCTATTAAAAAAAAAAAATACTTTGGAATTTGAAAATCCTCCAGCTTTTTTTCCACAGCTGTGGGGGCTGGTAGGATTGAAAAGATTTCAAATGTAGAGGAATTTTTATTTCCTTGGCAATCTCATCATTCAAACAATTTTAAGTTTTAAATGTCACAGTTGTGATGTACTATAGGTAGTCATTAATAAACATGAATGGGTTTTTGAGGTTCAGAAGAACGGCAGTAAATAAAGGGAAGGAAACATTGACGCAGAGAGCAGGTGCATGGTGTAGGGAGCTCCACTTTCCTTGCTGGCTGACATTTGCACAGAGTTAAGGTCAGCCATGTTGGCTGTGATCTTCAGAGCTAGCAGGGGAGTTTTCTAAGAGTAAAAGGCTCATGGTGTCATTCCCCACTTACACACCTTGATGGCTGCCCATTGGTAGAAGGTCATTTTGCTTTTTTTGTTTCTCGGGTTTTATTTTCAATGTAGCACTAAAGGCCTATTGCATGCCTCGCCCAACTTAACCTTTATTGTCCTCTTTCCTCGCTCTTCTATACATTGGGCTGCACTTCAAGCACAGGCATGCCAGACACGTCAGCCTGTGTTCCCAAACATGCCATCCCTTTTCACTTCTCTATGCCTCGCTCAAAACATTTTCCTCCTCTTGCTTCCCAGCAGTGGCTTGCGTGACTTTCAGAGCCCCCCTAACACATCACCTCTTGGGATTGACTTCCCCTGGTACTCCACAATAGAAGAACTCAGCACACCTGTGGCATCCACCATTCACTTGACTCTCCTCTATAGTGCAGACTTTACCATTTTTTGTCATTGTCCTCCCTGGGCCTGGGTCTACAACCAGGCACAGAGCCCAGCAGCTACGCCTTCACCACCTTGTTTTATTGCACTTTACACAGCACTGACTCATAGTTGATGTTCAACAAATGTTTGTTGAAAGAATATTTAGATAGTCGGTAGATAGCTCATAGATATTGAGGTTCCTCTTCCTTCCTTAAAGACATGCCTTTTCCCTTCTGCCATTTTCTTTCTCCGCATTGAGCAGAAATTCACTTGTAAGTCCAGTGGTGTTCTGCAGGGCAGTGGGAACAGCCTTCCTGGGGTGCAGGCAATGAGGGGTGCAGTGTTTGTGTAGAGTTTAAAAACAGTAATAAAAACAATTAAAAGTGGGTCTACTTTTTGTTATTCCCATGCACTGGTAATGCTAATCAATGTCCGTGATAAAATATCCCCCTTTTCAGGCCACTCCTCTCCTCCACCCCTCCTGGTTAGGCCAGGGTTGGTATCTCTCATGATTTCCTCTCCTATGCAGAATCCTTCTGTCCTGCAACATACTTCTGTAGGGTTTTCCTAGGGGTCATTCATCCATTCATTCATTTAACAAATATGTGTACAGTTATTAATATAGAGCAGCATTGCTAGACAAAGATGAGCACAAAAGAGGTGCTCCTTCTCTCTTGGAGCTTGAATTGCATTTGGGGGAGACAGAAAATAAAATGAGTATGTATCGCACACACACACACACACATACACCCACTTTGGGGTGGTAATTGTTTGAGAACAGCAGCCCAAGGTGACATGATCATGATGCAGGAGGGGTGCCTTCAGAAGGGTTCTCAGTGGCAGCCATTGTGTCTGAGGTGGAGCAGAGTGAGCTGAGGTATAAGTGATGAGAAGGAGCCAGAGATGCAAAGAGCAGGAATAAGATTCACAGCAGAGAGAAGAGCAAGTGCGAGGACATGAGGTGGCAAACAGGTGTAACAGGAAAACATCTGCCAAGGACTCGCAAAGGCAACAGGTATTATGTTTCTGCTGTCTTTTAAATCTTATACTTAGACCTCTGTCTTCAGTTCACCTGTTGATATCATTTGGCTGTGTCCAAATCCAAATTTCATCTTGAACTGTAGCTCTCGTAATGTCCACATGTTGTGGGAGGGACCCGGTGGGAAATAATTGAATCATGGATGCTGTTCCCCCACATGGTTCTTATTGTAGTGAATGAGTCTCACAAGATCTGATAGTTTTGTAAGGGGAAACCCCTTTCACTTGATTCTCATTCTCTCTTTCTTACTACCGTGTAAGATGTACCTTTCTGCCATGACTATGAGGCGACCCCAGCCACATGGAACTGTGAGTTCATTAAACCTCTTTTTCTTTATAAATTACCCAGTCTCAGGTATGTCTTTATCAGCAGCATGAAAATGAACTAATACACTTGTGCTCTGTAAATTCTCCTGATTTTTTTTACCTGGACACGAGGTGAAGCCTGGCAAAGAGTTGGAATATGTTTTATACCAGTGCCTGTTTTTATGTGGCTGACTCTTGTCAGCAGTAACACTGGGCATTTGGAAACAGATGGAAGGATCTGTGTCTCTCCTCTCAATTGTCATCTCTGGTTCTCCATCACATGGTCCAGATGTGCAAATGATAGGAGTCCAATACCTCTCCATCCCCTCTCCTCGGTATTTCACTTCTGGAGTATGATTCATGTCATCTGGTGCCTTAAGTCAATAGATAAAGCAACTGAAGCTCAGAGAAGCTGAGTTGCTTGCATGGTGTCACATAGCTATGAAGTGGTAGTGCTTGAGTGAATAGTACGTATTACCCTTCCCTAAACACAAAGCATATGCTGAACAGTGTGAAAGTCACTTCACATAGACAAAGTCTTTTCTCAACAGTCTTAGATGTTAGAGAAAAAGAAATGAGATGAAGGAGTCCAATTAAGTGATGTTTATCAGACATTTCAATAAGAAAGTCTCCTTCTCCTTTCTGTATCTCATCTTGTCTCCAGATATATATGCTTTTCAAAATATGTAGGTGCATTTTTATAGGCACTTTTGGAGACAATGCTATGGAGATGTTAGATTTTTGCCTTAATATTTTTCAAGCATCAGACTCATCTACATAACATCTGTCACAGCAGGCTATGCTTTATTACCATTAATACCACAAGCTGTGGGTCAGTAATCATTTGTGTAACTGATTCAGCGTTAGCAGAGACCACTGACAATGCCAGAGAGGGTGGAATTGGAGCATTAGTGTGACACACCTTAATAACCACTGACCAGCTGCAAGCTGAAAATTCTCTTTCTGTGCCTGTGATGCTGTTTGTTCTCTTTAGTTTGAAAAGTGAAAAATGAAAGGGCTGTGTGGGTAACCTTAAGAAATATTTGACTAGAATAAAAAGACTTTCACTAATGCCCACTGTGCTAGAAGCAGGAGGGAAAAGTTTATACTCTCAAAAGCTAAAATAATTACTAAGTAAAGATATGCTTAATTACTCAGACACTCTAGTAATATTGCACAAGTAATTGTGATATAAGTGAATGACTTATACCTATCAAATTTACATATACATGTGTATATATATATATATATATATATATATATATATATATATATGTAGGGTTTAACACTGATGAGGATTTATCAATTGGCACATGAACTTGAATCTCAAGTTCAAGTGGTGAAAACATTCCAGAAAGCAATTGAACAATATGTATCAAGGTTCTTAATGAAGTATATAATTCTACTTCAAGAAATCTGTTTTTAGGAAATAACAATACCTGAAGGAAAGATGTATGAACAAATATTTTATTAATTGATAGTGTAAAGTGATACTAAAAGTAACTGAAGTATCTATTAGAAAAAAAATACATATATATAGGGTCTTATATGCCCTATAATTTTATATACATTTGACCCTTGAACAACATGAAGACTGAAGGCACCAACCCCCAGTGCAACCGAAAATCTGAGTATAACTTTTGACTCCCAAAAACCTTAATTACTAATAGCCTACTCTTGACCTGAAACCTTACCAATAACAATCAATTGACATATATTTTGTATGCTATATATATTATAGACTGTATTCTTATAATAAAATAGGCTATAGAAAAATGTTATAAGAAAATTGTAAGGAAGAGAAACACATTTACTATTTAGTCAGTGGAGAAGTGGACCATGATAAATGGCTTCATTCTCTTTGTCTTCACGTTGAGTAGGCTAAGGAGGAGGAAAAAAGAGGAGGGGTTACTGTTTCAAGAGTGGCAGAGGCTGAAGAGACGAAGGAAGTAACAGGGGTGGGAGAAGAGACAGGAACCCTCAGTGTAACTTAACAGAAATACAACCTAATTTCTACCTGATATTTTGCTTTTTCATGTCTCCATAAATGTTTCCATACAGTCCCAATCCTTCTTCTGCCATTTGCTTTAGTTTCAGTTCCTGCATTATAGAAGGGTGTATATCATAAAAAGAAAACAGAAGAAGTCTTGAATAACCAAAACTCTTCTTCCAGGTTATGTAATGTCAATTTGTTTTCTGGCACTGCTTTTTAAAATTATTATTATCTTCTTCCTCATAATTGGGCAATGGTTTGGGAGCACTCAGGTCCATCAAGTCACCTCTCATTAATTCCCATGGTGTGGTGACTATTAGCTCTTGAGTTTCTCTGTGATCCATATAGTGAAACTCTTCACAACTGTCACCTCCCTTCCTTTGCCATATTCACAATCTCTTTCATGATTCCCTTGACTGTCTCTGTCATAAATCTTGTGAAGTCAAACACGACATCTGGACACAGTTTTCCCCAGCAGGAATTTATTGTTTCTGGCTTTCATGGCTTTTCTCAGAGCAATGACAGTGTAATTCTCCCAGACTTTCACAATGTTCTCTGTCAAAATTTCCTTCCTTAGTGTTGACAACCCTTTCTACAGAGGACTGTGAGTAATGAGCCTTAAAGATTTGCATGGCCCCGACCTAGAGGCTAAACTAGGGAGGTTTTGTTTGCGGACAAGATCACCTTGGCCTCACCATCAGTGTTTAACTCAAGAGGTTTTGGATGGTCAGAGACATTGTCCAATTTCAAAAGAACTTTAAGACAGTCCTTTAATAGCAAGGTACTTCCTGACTTTAGAAACGAAGCTTCGAAAGAGGCAATCCAGAAAAAGAGTCCCTGTTGTCCAGGCCTTACTGATGCACAACCAAAAGACTGGTGACACTTTATATGGGTCCCATCGTGTTTCCAATATCTACAGTATTGCATGAAATACAATGAAAAATATGCAAGAACAGGAAAAGATCACTTTTTACTGTGATTTGCTATTTGCTATAGAGACAAACTGCTCAGTGGATATGATTCGTGTAACCCAGCATTTTAAGCTGATACTGGTAACATGTGAGCTTGCCTTAATGGCAACAGGAGGTGACTACAAAATTATTACAATGCTACAGTATTATGACTGTTAATTGTATGCAGTTATGACTTAATGCTGCATCTTTACATTGTTTACTTTTCTCTTCATTGCAAATGGGACCGTGTTTTGTCTGTGTGTGCATGTATTTTGCTAATTTTTAAATTTTCATAATCGATGCATATATCTTACAGTAGCAAATTATAATATAGACTAGGATTCACATATTTTTATGATTCGTGATATACCTAACTTTTCTTGTTTTCAATATTTCTAGGCAATGCGGTTGGTCTGTGAGTTTTTTCAAACTGTCACTTCAAAGCCCCCCAGAAATGTCCAATGTATTTATTTAAAAAGACCTATGTGTAACTGGACCAACACAGTTGAAATCCGTGAAGCTCAAGGCTTAACTGTCCTGCTTGAATGTTTTGCAAGCATCAGGCCCATCTGGCACAGTGTCTAGAACAAATCTTGATCCAGAGAAAACACTCTACAACCATTAATGTATTCTAAACCTTTGGGTTGGAATATCATTAATCATTTGTGTAACTGATTGAACATTAGCCAAGACCACGAATAACACCAGAAAGGTTGAAACTGCAACATTAACAGGGTTTGCCTTGAGGATAAAATTTTGCTGGCCAAGGTGTGGTTATGCAGAGATTCTTACACATTTCATGGTATAGACATTGATAATAGTTTAAATATTTTGATGCCTATGGTTAATTTCTGAGAATAAAAGCCAAAGGAGGAAAATGAAAACAAAGAGCAACAACAGAAAGTTTTCCTTGCAAGGATACACATTCTTAACATTTATAAAAGTCAAGCTTATAAACAAATCAAATATCAAGTTTTTAATGTAACAGAACTTGCATACAAACCAAATTATAAGACAAGGTTAAGTCACTTGTGACATAGAAACACAATGGCATATTGTATAGTCTTTATAACCACATAGATTTTTGTCTTTCCAGAAAGCTACATAAACTATTGGAGAGTATTTTAATGTTAATGAAAAATATGAAACAAAAAGGAAACAATTATAAGATGTAAAATATTGTTCTGTGCAGTAAGGCAATATGCTATTCAAAACACAGTTAACTGGGTAGGTTTATGTGGTGAGGCTGCAAATGTCTCTCTTTTTCCATCCTGCTGTCTCTTCCACTCCCCACACAAGCTCTTTGTCAGTCATTAGAAATGAAAGTATAATAACATTAAAGATGTATAGTGTGTCTTTAGGGGATATAAGTGATGGTCACTTAAGAACTCAGAAAGGTTGTCAGGGCTTTATCAATAACCTATTCAATGAACTCATAGAGAGCATCCAGCACTACAAAGGAATTCACAGATGGAGTGTGCTCTCCTACGAGGTAATGAGGACCTAAAACATAAAATAGATTACTAAAAGACTTAAATTTTTTTTGAATGAAAGGTGTACAAAAGATTGTTGAACTCAGCTAGATATTTAGAGAAAACGCTTAGCTTTTGAATTTGATTTTCCACAAAATGCCTCTCAGAATTACTGTCACAAAAGCCTCAAACTTGAAAGTAGCAGCATCCAGATTTTTCGGTTTCTGTTAAGTTCTGTCCTGTGGATTTGAAGAGCTGTTATTTGAAGAAATGGGTAAGACTTTTTATGTATGACCCCAAGGGGCTGCATTACCTCTCTGAGGAATACATTTTTATTAATTTACAACAGTCTGTGGAAGTGGGGATGCCAACAGAAAACAAAACAAATTTAAATTGAGATAAGTTGGCATGAGCTCATTAAAGAACTAATGACAAAGGTATGGATGGGCTATAGTGAACCACAGAACATATTGTGAAAACCTTTGCTAATAAAAGAAACAGAGTGGGAAAGACAGTTAGCAGCATTCAATGGCTTGAGAGTAGTAACTTCAATCAGGATTACACCTGGGACCCAAAGAAATAAGTAGCCTGACTTTCCTCCTTCCACCTACCAATATCCTTCTGGATGCTAACTAAATCCATGGGTCAAATTCAACTGGAAGCAAAAATGCAGTCCTGTCTCTCATTGATGGGCATTTGGGTTGATTTCATGTCTTTGCTATTGTGAATAGCGCTGCATTGAACATATGCATGCATGTATCTTTGTAATACAATGATTTATATTTTGGGGGATATATACCAAGTAAGGGGATTGCTGGGTCAAATGATATTTCTGCTTCTAGATCTTTGAGAAATTGACACACCGTCTTCCACAAGAGTTGAACTAATTTACACTCCCACCAACAGTGTAAAAGTATTCCTTTATTCTCCATACCTCACCAGCATCTGCTGTTTCTGGACTTTTTTTTTTAATTGCATTTTAGGTTTGGGGGTACATGTGAAGAACATGCAAGATTGTTGCATAGGTACACACATGGCAGTGTGGTTTGCTGCCTTCCTTCCCTTCACCTGTATCTGTCATTTCTCCCCATGCTATCTCGTCCCACCTCCCCACCTCCCCGTCCCTCCCCCATTTCCCCCCAACGGACCCCAGCATGTAGTGCTCCCCTCCCTGTGTCCATGTGTTCTCATTGTTCAACACCAGCCTATGAGTGAGAACATGTGGTGTTTGATTTTCTGCTCTTGTGTCAGTTTGCTGAGAATGATGGTTTCTAGGTTCATCCATGTCCCTACAAAGGACGCAAACTCATTGTTTTTGATGGCTGCATAATATTCCATGGCATATATGCACCACATTTTCCCTATCCAGTCTATCATCGATGGGCATTTGGGTTGGTTCCATGGCTTTGCTATTGTAAACAGTGCTGCAATTAACATTCATGTGCATGTGTCCTTATAGTACAATGATTTATAATCCTTTGGATTTATACCCAGTAATGGGATTGCTGGGTCAAATGGGATTTCTATTTTTAGGTCATTGAGGAATCGCCACACTGTCTTCCACAATGGTTGAATTAATTTACACTCCCACCAACAGTGTAAAAGTGTTCCTATTTCTCCACATCCTCTCCAGCATCTGTTGTCTCCAGATTTTTTAATGATCACCATTCTAACTGGTGTGAGATGGTATCTCATTGTGGTTTTTGTTTGCATTTCTCTAATGATCAGTGATGGACAGATTGTGGGAAACAATACACACTGGGGTCTGTTGGGGGTGCTGGGGAGGGAGAGCATCAGGAAGAATAGCTAATGGATGCTGGGCTTAATCCCTAGGTGATTGGTTAATCTGTGCAGCAAACCACTGTGGCACACATTTACCTTTGTAACAAACCTGCATATCCGAAACTTAAAAATAGAAGAAAAAAATAAAAATAATGCAGTCCACAGAAATCAGCCTCTTGGAGGAAAGTTCAGGGTGCTGAAGAAGGATCCAGAGAGACAGACAGAAGGCGGCCTGAACACAGCCCAAACAAGGAGGATCAAACCTCATAAACCATTATGTTTTTCATCATTGTCATTGGTGAAAAGAGGCTGAAGTATCATTTCTTTGGAAAAGCTAAACGGCATTAGTTTGTTTTCAAGCTAATTTCAAACTCGGGGCTGATAAAGACATTCCCGAGACTGGGCAATTTACAAAGAAAGAAGTTTAATTGGACGTTCAGTTCCACATGGCTGGAGAAACCTCACGATCATGGCAGAAGGCAAGGAGGAACAAGTCAAGTCTTACATGGATGGCAGCAGTCAAAGAGAGAGAGAGCTTGGCAGAACTCTCTCTTTTTAAAACCATCATATCTTGTGATACTTGTTCACCATCATGAGAACAGCACAGGAAAGACTTGTCCCCATAATTAAATTACCTCTCACCAGGTCCCTCCCACAACATATGGGAATTCAAGGTGAGATTTGAGTGGGGATACAGCCAAACCATATCATAGACAGAGCATGGTGTTGGAACCAGATGGCTTAACCATTTTCCATTTAATTGTAAAATTTTGTAATTCTAAGGTCTCCCAACTAAACCAGGGACAAATAAATAACCAGTGCAATTATAATTGCATATTATGGTCACCAACTCCAAGTCAGGAAAATTGAGCTTTTTATCCTTTTTATAGAGCAATAACCTTTTCTAGCATCCACACTGATTATCTCTGGAACACTTTTACAAAGCAATAAAACCAATGGTATATATAATTGAGGTATGGGTGTTGATCAACAAGCACAACTTGGGATGAATATGTAATGAGAGGTCTTTTCATATGCCACCCAAAGATGGGGATGTATAAGAAATACATTTTAATAAGAACTAACACAAATTAAGTGCTCATATGTGCCAGGCATGAGTCATGCACTTTATATTAATTCATTTAATCTGGTCAGGAAGGTCTTTAAGCACTTCTGTTGCTCTATCCTTACCTATGCAGGGAAGCATCCAGGGAAATGTGCTACTCAGATCTCTTGTGGTAGGAGGCATATTTTGCTTATAGTCTTGGATGCTGACCATTGGAATCCATTCTCATGATTGGTGAAACCACACTTCCCGAAGGCTGCCTCCAGACCAGTGGCTGAGCACAGCAGGGCCCTCCATTCTCAGTCCAGGTAGACGCAGGACTGCCTGGATAGTGTTGGCTTAAGAACACCTCTGAGCTGGGCCAAATATTTCTTGAAATTGTGCTGCAGTCAAAGATCTTTCCTAATAAAGACTTTTTCTTTCTCTCTCTTCTTTCACAGTTGTCAGACCCATATAGAGATCTGACAGCTCCCATACCCTTCCCTCCCTGCTATAGACTGAATTGTGTTCCTCCCTTTCTCAAGCCATATTAAAATGCTAAAGCCCCAACTGGCAATGTGATTGTAGTTGGTGATAGAGTCTTTATGAGATAATGAAAGTTAAATTAGCTTGTAAGAGTGGGACCTTAATGGAATAGGACTGTGGCCTCTCTCTCTGTCTCTTTCTCTTTACCATATGACGCCTTGGTGAGAAGGTAGGCGTATGCAAGCAAGGAAGATAGTTCTCACCAGACACTAAATTGGCTGGCACCTTGATTTTGGATTTCCCAGCTTCCAGAAGTGTGAGAAAATAAATTTCTGTTGTTTAAGCCACCTGGTCTATGGTATTTAGTATGGTACCAAAAGCTCACTAAAACACTCCTCTAATAAATGTCTTATGTGTTTATTCACATCTGGTACTGGCTCTCAGCAGACCTGAACAACCTGCATGCACCATCAAAAGTCCTAGGGGTTTGCCTAAATTCACCAACCTTGGGGGTGGCGAAGCTGAGTTGCAAAGTCAGGCAATGGAACTCATGAGTCTCCATCTGCTTCCTCACTAAGCTGTGTATCCTATTGAGTTATTCAATAGCTTAACTTGCCTGGAACACTTTTTTTTTTTTTTTTTTTTTTTTTTTGGAACACCTTCTCTCCCCATTTAAGCAAAGCATTTCAGCTTTTATCTTTTTTTTTTTTTTTTTTTTGTAGCCTAACTTGAAGTCAGACAACTGTTGTATCCTGAGACGTCTTCACTCCAGGAAAATGCCTCTGATCTTTTATTTAGTTCCTTGTGATGGCCAAGGTTTAGATGTCTCCTCACTGTCACTCACTGGACAGACGAGTTAGACAGATGTGCATGTAAATGGGCTCCAGCAGTTAGTTATCAGCTGTGAGAAGACCTCAGACATGTTGACTGCCATGAGCCTTTGTTTAATTATGTGAAAAAGCGAGAATAGCCATTCCTGACTCATGAGTCTCTTGGAGAACTAAGCGAGTTCACATTTAAGGACTGAGGACATTAGCTGGCACATAAAGACCATAAATAATATATCCCACTCCTGTCTGGGTACATCTTTTGATTTATTTGAGTCAGTTGCTTGTAAGTTTGTCTTATAGAAGTGAATGAAATATTCCCACTTGCAATGGTAGCCTTTTCTACTCCTTCCCCGAGATTTCTGAAGAACAGACAGGAAATCCCATTCAGAAGCTTTGTCTGTTTTGACATTTCCCCATATATTCCTGTGGACCAAGAGGAAAGGTTCTGATGTCCTAGCATGGTTATCTTGATCCCAGAATTACTTAGGAACTTCATTGTCAAATCCTGATTGGCCTGAGTTACTGTGACCGCCTATTTCTGAAGCTGCTTGAAGGGGAGAAGAATGAATGCAACAAGAAGGTCATTCTTTCGACTACAATTTGGTCTTCAATGAAGCATACTTCACTTTCAACTATTTCTAATTTTTCTTTGCTTAAACTCTTCATGGAAAGTGAAAGAACAAATTTCTGTTGTTGTTTTTACCATCTTTAAAATTGAATGATAAAGGCAGGGCTCTAGTCTCAGAACAGAATGGCCTTTACCATGAAGTGGGTAAAATTTGGTTATGCAGCTAATGAGCTGTGTGACCTTAGACACTTTTCTTAATTTCTCTGATTTCTTCAACTGTAATCAAGAATGATTTTCCTTTCTTAGGCTTTATTGTGAGGATTATATGAAATCATGAATGTAAAGGTCCATGTTGTTGATGTCTAGAACTACCTAAATAAATGGTCCTGTGTGAGCCTGATATTAATTAAGTTGCTGCCCTTACCATCTCTACTGTGTTTCACGTTATAAGTCCTGAATGATCTTGAGGGTTTTAAAAATCTTCTAGTAGAAAATTTCCAGTTTTGTTTATTTCTGAGAAAGTATAGATGACCCCTGGGAAGTTGGCAGTCTCACCTATAACTTATGTTATTAGTAGACCTTGTTATAGAAGTGTTATTTTTTGTTTTGTTTTGTATTTTTTGTTTAAAGATTTTTTAATTTCTTCCATCGAATCCAGATTCTGTTGAGAAATCAAATTTTAGGCTGTGTGATACCCCTCTGGCTGTGTTTATTTCCTTGTCAATTTGGTCTTTGAATAACTCCTTTGAAGTATGCCAGAACACCTGGAAAGTCTCACTGAATGGTCCCTTGGTTATTAACTGTATTATACAATACATCCAGCAAGTACCATTTCCTTTTGCTATAAATTCTGGAAGTATTATACCATTCTCTTATGAACAATGAATCTTATTGTTTTCTTAAAAGTGGTTTTGTTGAGTATTTTGTTATTTCTAAAAATTGTTTCTTTATTATTGTTCTCCACTTTATTTTGTTGTTGTCGAGAAGATATTTCACTCTTGTTGCCCAGGCTGGAGTGCAGTAGCGTGATCTTGGCTTACCGCAATCTCTGCCTCCCAGGTTCAAGTAATTCTCCTGCCTCAGCCTCCTAAGTAGCTGGAGTTACAGACACCTGCCACCATGCCCAGCTAATCTTTTGTATTTTCAGTAGAGGTGGGGTTTCACCATGTTGGACAAGCTGGTCTCCATCTCCTGACCTCAGGTGATCCACAAACCTCAGCCTCCCAAAATGCTGTGATTATAGGCGTAAGCCACCACACCCTGCTCAACTTCATTTCTTAATGCATCTTTGGGAATGATGTTAACAACTACGCAGACACAGTGCACCGTAATTCCTTCATAATGCTAAGCTTCTGTGGGGTAACAGGACAATCTTCATCGACTAGGTGACTGCATCGCACAGTGAGATGGGCCCATAGCTGGGTAAAAGGGTGCTGATAAGTAGCACAGCAATTGATTGCTTTCCTGAACCATAAGTTTGTGCTAATGGCTTTTCTGCATACCATAGTATACCATTTTATACTTCTTTTCTGCATGTGTCTTCCACTGAAAAGATAAACTAAAAGTTAAATAAAATATTAATTTGGGGATCCTGAGAAGCATCCATAAGTGTCAGTTCCTGCCTGTGCCTTTCTGACAACCCCACTCCTGAGTGGACCCCAGGACATCCTATTCAGAATCAGACTTATTCCTGAGTCTAAGCTATTTCTGCTTAAGGCAAGAAATATGTGAGCAGACTCAGCCCCCTACTCAAGTGGGAGTCTATCAGACTGTTAATGAGCCTGCAATTCTGGCTTCATCACTTGTTAACCATTTGAACTTGGGTAAGTTGCAAAACTTCTGCTATAGTCTATGTTCTTCCGAAAATTTATATACTGATACCCAGTTCTCAGTGTAGTGGTACTGGAAAGTAGGGCCTTTGTCCAATGATTAGGTCATAAGGTTGGAGCCTGCATGAATAGGATTAGTGCCCTCATTACAGAGGTTCCAGATAGATCCCTCTTTTTTCTGCCATGTGAGGTAACAGAAGATGGCCATCTATGTACCAGAAAGTATGCCCTCAGCAAACATGAAATCTATTGACACTCTGACCTTGGACTTCCTGGCCTCCAGTACTGTGATACACAAAATGTTGATGTTTAAGCCACCCAGTATAGTATTGTGTTATGACAGCCTAAATGAACAAAGTCAACTTCTCTGCCTCAGTTTTCCTAGTGATAGGATGAGAATGATAACACCCATTTCAACGGTTTGTTTTGAGGAATAACATGTGAAGTGCCTGCCCATAATAAGCCCGCAATAAATTTAACCTATCACTATTATGACATGTTTTTCTCTCCCCAGATAAACCCTATTCCTCAGTGGAAACACATCTGATCTACGGAAATGTGAATTTCCAGACTGCTCCTATTCTCATTCAAAGCATGAACATCTAGAGTCAGACTACATGGGGTCACACTTAGTCTCACAGCACCTTAGTGACTTAAGAATTCAATTTCACCTCCAACTTATTTTTCTCATCTATAAAAGGGGGTCTAAAGTCATTAGAGGTATTGTAAAGATTACATGAGCTAATTCATGTTAAAAACGTTTAACAAAATCCTCGGGAATTTATCTAAGCATGTGCAAAACTGTGCACATACACTTGAAAGTTCTGAAAGAACAATGTATTGGGTCTTCTCATTTAAGAATTCCATCTGTGTCCACCAGCTAATGTTAATTATCTTACTCCTACAGCAACTTGCTAATTCATTCACTAAAATTGTTTTTTTGTTTTTGTTTCTGTTTTTGCTCTGAGAAGTGGGGCCCTTGCTTTTTTTCTTTTAATGGTGAAATGTGCTTTTTTCCAAACAAAGACTCATGGCAGGCATCACTACTCCTGTTCTTACTGCTTTCCATAGAACATTAAAATTCATCTAAGGGCACTAAATACATTTAAATGTTAAAAAATGGAACTCTACTAAATAAATATTCATAAAGCGCAATTTACATAATGAAAATCTGTGCTTAGTGAATACATATAAAATAAAACCTCATTGAACAGGTACAGACTTTAACCAAGTTATAAAATTCATTAACCAGTGAACATACTCATTCATTAACAAATTAATCATCTTTCTCTATTTTAAAAATGAATTCTTATCTGAACGGCTAATTATACAGATCCTTCCTCACTGAAGACTATTAATATAAGAATATTGAATGTGGAGGGAAGAAAAGTAGTGGCTAATATATTTTTCCTTTTTTGTTTAACGGCCCTAATGATATTCTGAGTCTTCAGTGAAGACCCCAACATAAATTGTGCAATAGGTGAAAGTTGCAACCTTTTAATTTTGTTTTTCTATTTTTTTTGTGCACTTTTAACATTCAATAAATGTCAATGAACGTGTTTAATTTTCATAAGAATCCTGGTGGGGGTAGGAATCATTAACCCATTTTACAGATGAGGATCCTGAGACTTAGAGAGATTTTATTGGTTTAAGCAGGACTGAGTATCAAAAACAGACCTTAGAGCAGGGACTTGGATCCAAGAGTTGTCTGATTCAGAAGTCTGTTTTCTTCACTCACACCCTAGCAAGCAGTAATATTAACCTTAATAACAGCCATACCCATGAAAGTTAGCTGAACTTTAAAAACAAGTTCCTCTTTCAGATGTTTGCTACATTCATGCACTCGCTGCCCAAATCTGCTACGTACAATACCATCCTTGCCAATTTTACTGTCCTCTTCTTGTGAGCAAGAATATGGTACTTAGCCCTCAGTAAAGCATTAACATGAACATGGCTTTATCACACTAGAATTTCTTTAACTTACAGTTAAGGGAAACCCAGAGGCAATTTTCCTTAATACTAGCTAGAGTCAATCAAGTTCATTTTCTTGGAGAGAAGCAATGCATTCATTGAAGGAAGCTGAAGGAGACTGGGGTCATAGAAATTCAAAGCTTAGATCACATATTCTCTCCCCTCATTTTCTCAGAGGTCAAGAAACACACACCCTCTTTCTTATAATTTTTATTAGCTGCTTTGAGTGACTCAGAGTAAAGAACAGGGTTTCAAGCTGAAGTAACACCTGCTGTGAGCTAAATTATGTCTTCCCCAAATTCATGTTTTGAAGTCCTAACACCTAGTACTTCAGAATGTGAAGTTATTTGGAGATAGAGATTGTAATAGAAGTAATCAAGTTACAATGGGGTCATTAGGGTGAGTCTTGATTGAATGATTGCTGTCCTTATAAAAAGGGGGGATTTACACATAGAGACCCACATAGAAGAAAGATAATGTAGAAAGACACAGGGATAAGATGGCCATCTACAAGCCAGGGAGACAGGATTGGAACTGAAGCTTCACTCATAGCCTTCAGAGGAAACCAATGCCACCCACAGCCACATGTTGTTCTTGAACTTCCAGTCTCCAGAACTGAAAGACAGTGACTCTCTTGTGTATGCTGCTCAGTGTGTGCTGACTTCAGATGGCAGCCCCAGAAACTCATAGTTCAAGGCTCATGAATCTTGCCCCATCTGCCCTTCCCTGTCCCGATCCAGTCTCTTCCTCCACTCCCTGAACGTGAGGTGTGTGGATGTCTGCCTTGTCTTCCACCCCCACTGCAAGCCCCTCCTAACACTGAGCTTGTTCTGGTGTAGGCTTCTTACAAATATCGTGGAATGGATTTAACTTGCGAGGAGAACAACTGGAGTGAGACATCTTCAAGAAATTCATTGAAAGTCCACTGGTCTGGCCTAGGTCACACTTCAAATGATAAGTTTGCTAATTAGAGACAGAAACCTGGTCACTCTGCATCCTAGAAAACAATATTAAAAAAAAAAAAAGAAACTCTAGGAAAAGTGATTAACACTCTTCTGTTCTCCAGGTAGCTGTGCCTAAGTGACAGTGGAGGACAGAACGTGAGAGGATTAGTTCAGGCGAAGCTTACCTCCCTGAATCTCAGAAAATTATGTTTTCTAGAGTGACTAAATTTGGTGGGATTGATAAAACTTGGCTCATTAAAGCCTTTAAATCTAGAATTATAAATATACTTGGTAAAGTTTTTTTTTTTTTTTCATAGTGATAAAGCATACTTTCCTGTGTTCTAAGACAGGACACTTGGAAAAATTATCTTTATTTTTGTGATATCTCTGGGGACCATGATACATATCATGCTGCATTGAAATGCTGTTTAATTTCACGAGAAAAGGGAACTTTTACATGATGTTGATGAGAATGTAAATTAGTACAGCCATTACGAAAGTCAGTATGGAGACTCCTCCAAAAATTAAAAAAAGAACTACCATATGACTCAGCAATTGCAACACTGGGTATATATTCAAAGGAAATGAAATCAGTATATCAAAGAGATATCTGCACTTTCATATTTACTGCAGCATTATTTTTAACGGCCAAGATATGGAAACAACCTAATTATTTGTTAACAGATGAATGAATAAAGAAAATGTGGTGCATATACACAATGAATTACCAATCAGTAATAAAAAAAAATGAGGAAATGCTGTCATTTATGACAACCTAAAGGAACCTACAGGACCTCATGTTAATTGAAATAAGCCTGTCATAGCAAGACAAATACTGCATGATCTCACTCATACGTAGTATCTAAAAATGTTTGTCCCATAAAAGTAGAAAGTGGAATCGTGGTTCCGAGAGGCTGACTGGTTAGGCAAGAGAAAAGTTTGAGGAGATGTTGGTCAAATAATACATATTTACACTCAGATAAGAGGAATAAATTCAAAAGATGTATCATACAGCATGGTGACCACAGAAAATAATATATATTATACTCTTGCACAATGTTAAAAGAGTGGATGTTAAGTGTTTTCATCACAAAAATAATTGCTATGTGAGGTAAAACATTTGTTAATTAGCTAGATTTAACCATTTAACCATTTCCAAAGTATAAATCCTACAAAACATCACACATTTTACATGATAAATATATACAAATTTATACTCTGATTTTAAAAAATAAATTTGAAAAGAAGGAAAAGCAATGCAGTGGAATCCTAAGAATAGCTTTGGGTAAAGATTTTACCTTTGATTTCTGTGAACTACCATTCTTTTGAAATTCCAGGATTTTTGGAGACACTGTATTATGTTAGTTGCATATTCTAATACACATTCTTAAATCAGAAAGGTTTTGTTAGAAAGAAATGTTCTGTTATAGCTGCAAGTCATAAACATAATGCTTGGCACATGTTAGCTTACCTTTTCTTTAATCTGTTTCTTCCCTAACTGATTGGAAAATACGTGGTCACATTGGCTAGAACTCTGAATACAGTAATCCTTCACATATACTACCTGATGGACTGAGAGTGGTCCTTGGAGAATTGTACATAAGCTTTAGTTTCTGAAATTTTGTAGTAACTTAAAGGTGTGTGTGTGTGTGTGTGTGTCCTTCTTGGCTCTCAGCCTGCTTGTAAGTGGGTGATAAGTGCTGTGCTTTAGACAGACATGTATTGAGCCTTGCTGGAATGGTTGGCCAAAGCTGCTGTAACAAATTACCACAGATGGGATGGCTTACACAATAAAACCATGTCTCAGAAGTCCCCGATCAAGGTGTTGTCAGTGCTGGTTCCTTCTGAGGCTGTGAGAAAGACTCTGTCCCACACCTGTCTTCCAGCTTCAGGCAGCCCGCTGTCAATCCCTGCCAGTCGCTGGCTTGGAGAAACAGTGCTCTGATTTCTGCTTTTATCTTCACATGCACACTTTACCTTTCTTCAAATTTTATCTTTTTAAAAGGACACTATATTAAACTATGGCTCACCCTAATGACCTCGTTTTAAGTCTTGTAAAGAGCCTATCTCCAAATACAATGCATTCCGAGATACTCAGGTTTAAGATTTCTGCGCAAGATCTTTGGGGTGGGGTTCCATGCATAGCACTTGGCATCACCCATGGTGAACTCTGTCAGTAGAAGAGTCACTTGATTTTCTTTAATCTCAATTGCCTCACCTGTGAGAGAAGGTGAATATTACATAAACACGATGATCGCTGTGATAGTTTCTGAGGATATATAGACAGATGCTCTGTGACCGTCCAAGTGCTATTTATGGTTATGAGTCCCAGGAGGTGACCTCACACTGCAGTAGAGCATGCAATGTGGGTGCACAGAGCAGTTGTGGGGACAGCTGTATCTTAATTTCTAGTAAGTTTCCCAAACAACTATTGGTAAGCAACTACTATGTGTCTGCATGATTCTCATTGAACTGATGGAGAACTCAGGTTTGCCTAGCTTGTCTAAAAAGCGTTGAATGTGTTGGTCTGCAAGCATTTATTTGCTCATACTGGGCATCTTGCTTTTCTATCTTGACTGAAAAGTAATAGGGGGATGTTCGCTGTGGGTAAGTCTTGGGGGATAGCACAGTCTGTGGATTGAGCCCTTAGAAATGAAAGGATCTCAAACAGAATCAAAAGGAGTTCTTCTCTGGAAGCATGCAGAGTACCCTGGAGGCCGCACCAACCCACCTGAGGCACCTAAGGGAGCGGACAGTTGAGATGTCCTGGAAGACGTCTCACCAGCAGGGCCATGTTTACCTAGAAGGACAGCCAGCATGGGTGCCTTGGACCACACACCAGTAGGAGTGGCCACGGGCATCCTTGACTCTGATGCCACAGCTCATTATAAGCATCTGGGAAGCTGATATAAACATCCAAGAAGTAATACTGAAATGAGAGGTGAACTTTGAAGGGGACTGAAACTATATGATTGTTCTGGAAATTTAGATCAATTAGTGCTTATGGAATTCCATCTGTACTCATAAGATAAGAAGACTGGGGAGTATCTAGATTCCATATTTACAATTTAATTTCAGACTTATAAAAACCTGTGAGGTTGTTATTTTCTATTTTAAATATGAGGCAGTAGTGTCTTCTGTTAAGCTATTTGCCTGCTTAAGTGTTTCTCAAGCAATTCCTGTATCTTCTGTAAAGGTCAGACTACATGCACCCTACTTGTACTTTTATTGTACTTTCGTTTTTTAAATTGATTTCATCTTACTTAAAGTTGTCTTCAGAAACAATACATATATAACCAAAGGTTTTCTATGATATACATACACACATGTATACACACACACACACATATATATATCCATATATATATGGATGTATATATAAATGTATATACATATATGTATATACATAAAATTATGTATATTTTATGTACGTATTTAAAATATGTATATATTATGTATATACATAAATATACATACATATATGTATTTATATTTATGTATATATGTGTGTATATGTATATATGTATGTATATGTGTATGTATATATCATAGAAAACCTTGATTATATTGTTTCTGAAGATCATTTTAAGATGAATATGTGCCTGTATATGTGTGTGTGTTTGTGTATATATATATATATATATATATATATATATATATATATGCATATATACATATACCTATGTATACTTGTAGGTATACATGACAATTTTCTGTGACACATAGATGATATATTTAATTGAAAAGAAATTCATATAACATACACTTTGCTGATAATTGTCAGGTTGATTAGAGACGGGACGGAAAGTCTGAGGCCAGTGGCTTTGTGTGCACCTGTCATACCTGACAATCAGGAAGTCTGATTGCTGGAATCACACCTGACACACACTGCCAAGTCTCTCAGTTCCACAGAATGCTGGCTGTCGGTTGTGGGCTGCATAACCATGATCAGAGGGGAGGTGCTGTCGAAACAACTCTTTCTCCAGGGAGGTGCAGGAGTTCAGGAAGGAAGCTCCCCAGGGACGTGTCTCACCAGCTTCACTCAACACTGACTTCAGTTTCTTTCTTCTTCTTTTTTGTATTTGCATGGGCTCATTTCCCCTTATTTTAACAAAGCGTTCCTCAATCATATCTCCTACCTGCTTAGACTTCTCTCACTGAATTGCCTGCCTCTGCTTATTCATGTGCCGTGCACTCCTTCTCAATCCAGTGCAATATGAATTCTATCATTTTCTCCCCAAATGATCCCTGAGTTTCCACATGGACCTTGCAGTTGTTTCCAGCAGACTTTGGCCTTACCCACCACACCCTTGTGTTTGGAATGCTTCCTTTCCTTAGTGTCTGTAACACCTCCATCCCCGCAATAGGCTCCTCTAAGCAGAGTGAGGCAGGGAGGAAGACTGATTTGCTCATTGTTGTATCCCAGGCACTCTATAGTGCCTGGATCAATGTCCAACCTTTTAGGGGAAGGAACTAATGAATACCTGTATTTTTCCAAGTGGAAGACTTGGATTCCATTCTCTAAGATGCTATCAACTTTAGTGGCCTGCATCACACTTTAAATTCCCCTGGATAGTAGCCACACTCTGAATATATTGGCTGGAAATCTTTAAATGCACTGTGAATATTTGGTACAGACTGTGAATCTCCTGAGTACTAAGGAAGTAGATTTCTTTTGTCCTCAAAGCACTATGGCTAATAGCCACACTTGGGAATCAATCTGACCTGGGTATTAATTTCAGCTCTATACATAGTAAATGGTGACCTGGATCAACCTGAGTCTCAATCCTATAGCTCCAAATTGAGAAAAATAACACCCACACAATAAATACTGACATAATACCCACCTGTCTTAATTAAGCTAAACTAAATGAGATTATGTATTATCAATTTTGCTATGATGTGACTTAAGGGTTTCTAAGACATCATTGTAACTATGTAATTATATTGAAGAAACAGCAGTGTTTATAGTAAGAAAAATAGGGTTAGGGACACAATACACACAAACTATCATAGATACTTTTTACCTAAAAATGTAGAAACCTCATAAAAATAGTAACACAATTTCACACTTATTAAGAGATGGAATACTAATAAAGACGGCCCTTGATCTTGAACAGGACCTAGTGTTTGTGGCTTGTGCACCGTTGTGATGTGGAGGAAGGAAGGTTATAAGAACTTTGAAAGTCATCACACCAGATGTGATGGGCTTACTACACAGGCTGTGGATGGGAGTGACTAGGAGATGCTCAAGGGTATTGCCTGTGTACGTTGCATGTATTTCTACACATGCCAGCTCATGCGGGTGTAGTTTTCTTTATTTCTGTAGTGTTTCTTGTGGACAAAATCCTGCTAAGTAAACATTAAATGTCCATTATACTTAAACTGTCCCTGATAGATCACATATGCATGTGGGAACACATATGCATGACAAAAACAAACATATCAAAACTGGCTTTAAGCAAAGGACTAGTAGAGTCCCTGACTGGCAGGAGATATCCAGTACACGTTTTGTTTTCTCTGTTTAAATGTTCCATCTCTCTGATTTAAATGCTGATCATCTCAAAGGCAGGAGATATTCTGTCTACTTATGTGCCCCTAGTGATGGGCACCTATTAATCAATCCAATAAATAAGTATTGCTCGGCTGTTAGAGGCAAGGCATGACTGCAGTTTCTGGGGAAGGGGCTACTGAGACAGGAACTCAGACATAAGAGCTGATGCTCATCTCCTGACACCTGATGTCCCAAAGGTGAGAACAGGTCTAGAATCCAGCTGGCCCAGTGCTGGACCCCTGAGTATCAACCCAGGCTGGACCAGGCCTGCAGGCAGAAAGGCAAGTATTTCTTACCAAGGGAAGTGGAGGGCTCTAGAATCAAGAACTGGCCATGGTGAGGCAAATGAGAAGTCTCAGAGAGGTGACAGTGTCGCAAATCTGGTAAGTGGCAGAGTCAGAACTTGACCTTAGGCAGAACTGCCTTGTACCCCATGCTTTTCCCATTACATCACTACTTAACAATGCCTATGACAAAACTAGTGAAATCTGCAAAGCAGGTACCACCATAGCAGAGCCAACTTTATGCCTTACACTTTATCATCCATCTTATTTAATCTTCAAATTTATCTTGTGGTATAAGATTATGCTTTTTATTTTAAAAATGAGAAAAAAAATCTCAGAAAAAAAAATGTGACTTGTCCAAAGACTCAGGCAAGGATGTAGCATAGCTGGGAGGGTCTGGCTCAGCCTCTAGTTCTTTTATCCTCTTTGGGGGCTGGGCAAGAATGCTATGGGCTGCTTGTCCCGCACAGGGTAGGGAATGGAGGCAGGATGAGTTAAGGGAAGGATAATAAATTTCTAATGCTGTCTGTTCTTGGCAAAGGGCATTAACTATATCAATGCAGAACATCATTCTCCTCTTTCCCTAATGGAAGCATAAATATGGCCTTTCTCTGCAATGAGCAATTTCCTTGGCTCTGCTGACACAATGGGAAATATCCTCAGTGAGAAAATTAAATATTGGTGTCACAGGACTATTAGAGAAACAAATGGTATTACACATTTCTCCGCCTTCCTCCACTGCCTTGCCATCTTTTCTCAGGCTGGCATGAAGCCCTGAGTAGGGGCTGATGTCCCAGCCACAGGAGTAGAGATGTTTGAGATGTCTGCAACATGGCATTGTAAAGTCATCTGTTCATTCACTGGTGTGACACACTTTTATTCAGAACAACATGAGGTTTTAGTGAAAGACTGTGATTCGAATTTGTCAGCTTCAGTTCAGGCTCTGCCTCTGAGTAGCTGCAAACTTAGGCAGGTTACTTAATCTCTCTGAGCTCCAGGTTTCTCTCTGGGCCTGTTTCTTCATCTATAAAATGAGGTTTATCATTATCAATTATAATTGTCATCATGAAAATACCTCCTTCACTGGCTTGTTTCAGAATGAATTGTGTTAGCATCCCAAGTCTAGGAAACAGTATGCACAGAGCAATAATACACTCCACTCAGGAATGTGATTCTTTTTCTTTTCTAAAAGCTCGCAGGGTCTGTGCTTTGTGATGGAGGACACAGACAGTGTCAGGCTTAGCCCTGACCTTCTGGAGTTCACCATATAGCAGCAAGCACAGAAATACAGGTGCCTGATGCCACAGCCTGCAATTTGGAGAATGCTCACCATGTGAAGAGGCCTTTTTACAGTCTAAGCATATTGTAAACATGAGGGAAAAGTGCTTCTAAATCTAGAGTCCATAACATGACAAAAGACTATCATAAACTAATAAAAATTTAAAATATATTTAGATTGTATTCTACCAAATGTTATTAATATGCATTTGAAAATATATTAGAACTTATAAAGGAAAGGCATTTTATTTGGTCTGGAGACAGAACATGGTGCACATGGGGGTTCAGAGCTCTTATATTCACTCTGTGCCTCACGTTCCTAAAGCCTACAGTTTAAGTTATGCCACAAAACAAGTCCCAGAGGAACATCTGCCTCCTTTGCCCCTTAATGAAAAGTTAAAGTGACTGATACATTTGGTGATGAGATGAAACCCAGAGAAGGAACGGCATGTCCTAAGCTGTACAGTGCTACCCAGAGAGACAACAGAATTTAGTGCCTCAAAAGCACACACAGAGGGTTAGCAGGGAACGTAGGAAGAGAGGGTGGAGCTATTCCCCAAATGTATCATTAAGAGTCAATCCTGGGGGCGGAAAAGAGATAAGTATAGAAACTAATGCAATTTGGAAAGATCACAAAAAAATAGCTGATCCTCTCTAAAGTGAGTGTGGCATGCACTGCTCTGTTGAGGGAGGAGAAATGAAACAGCAGCAACACATTTCACAGTAGACTTATTAACTTTCACTTCTGCTTTTTCTCAATATGTACACATCTGCCAAAGCCTAAATTCTAAATATCTGTTGAAATAGAAAGCAGAGTTTTGGGGGCTGGGGACATAAATTCATCTGGAAATACATGTTGTGTTTTCACTATTGACTCATGCGCAAAAATGCTTGTAAGGAGGTAGAAGTAAGTATGGGACATCGTTTCTGACGGTAAAGATGTAACAGTCCAGGTGGATGTTTATGCTATACCTCAAAAGATCGCTTACAAATATTAGACCCTATGTGTTGAAGACATCACTCTCATGCCTAGTTCAAGCTAGAACCATCTCTCATGTGAATATAAGAGTAGCTTCCAAATTAATCTCACTACCTTTGTTTCTGCTGTGGCCCCATCATCATTCACCATCTATGCAACAGCCAAAACAAAGGGAGGTTGTTCAATGTCCGCATAGTGTCATGGCACCTTTGCCTAAATCCCTCCAATGCCTCTTTATTACTCTTGAAATCAAATAGAAACTCTTGACCTGACCTGCAAAGTCTTCCCTGATCTGGATCTTGTCTTCCTTGCTGACTTCTGCTGTGACCTCCATCTCTCTTGTTCACTGGCTTTCCTGCTGTGCCTTAAACACCCCAACTTTGTTCATCCTTCCCATCAGTTGGGTCTCAGCATCAGGAGCATTTGTTCTGAATGATTTTTGTTTTCACCACTGCCTCCAGCCTGCACTCATATAGGTCAGCTTCTGTTGCATCCCTTTTTAAGTCATTTTTTAAGTTATTTTTCCTAGACATTGGCTCTATCTGAAATTATTCTGCTTATTTATTTTCTAGTTTGTATAGAAACTAGAAAACAAATAAGCAGAATAAGCCTGCGGACACCCTACAATAACAGAGGTTCCATGACAGCCTGACTCTTATCTGTCTTGTTTATACAAAATCCCCAGGGACTGGGATGTAGGGATGTGCAATAAACATTTGTTGAATCAGTAAACAAACTTAATAGATCTACAAGGTTTTGAAATGGTCTGCCCACATCTCGGAAGCATTGATACAAGGAAAGAAAGTAAATGCTGACAGAAAGATAAATGGTTAACTATGTAAATAAAACGTGTTCCATGCCTATAATGGAGTCTTTTAACATACGTAATCTCACTTGACTTTTCACATCCACCCTATGAGGAAGGCAGATCATGAACACCATCGTCATGTCCACTTCATCCGGCATCCTTTAGGTCCCCAGGATTACGCACCTAAGACAATAAAAGAGATTGAGAGGAAGGGATTTAGAGCAGGGGAATGGAGCTGTCTTTACCATTAGTGAGGTTTCCAAGAGCTCACAAAGCTCTTCCATATCCATTATCCTACTCAGCCTTTGCAACAGCTCCGAGAGGTGTTTACTCTTCAGGGCAAGTGCAAAAGGTATGGAGCAAGGAACTTAGGTCATATCTCAGCTGCTCCCTTGATTTTGCCATGACTTGGAGAACTTAATTTAACCACTTTGTGCCTCATTTTCCTCTTCTATAAACGAAGAGGTACTTATTCTCAAAATGGAGCCGAGGATTGAGTAAATTTTAAAATATTTAGCATGGTGCATGGGAAGTGTACAACTCAAAGTTATTACATTATGGTTATGATTGTTTTACTACACCAAGGCTAAGGGAGTGATTTGACTCACTTAAGGTCATACAGTGAGAAAAGGATGGATTAAACTTAGATCTGGCTGACTCTAAAGCCAAATGCAGCCACAGAGCCGGGTGGCTGCCCTCCTCTAAGAAATGCAGCCACGGATAGTTCATTCCACAGATGAAAGTGTGGTTTATACACTTGGACGACTCCTTGTCATCACCATAAGTGCATATTCATTTTCCTCAGTGAGGCAATAGGCACTGGGAAGCAAGAATTGACTATCTACAAAGAAGAACTTAACACTGGGCGCTCAACCACATCTTGTCATTTCCTAGTCTTTCCCCTAAAGTTTGTCAGAAGCCATTTGCCCTCTAATTGTTCTACTGACTGTGCAGGTGAGTTTGCTTCTAAAGCAACACCGCTAGTGTCCCTATGTCATTCCTTGCCTTCCCAGGTATGGACTCAGGTTTTTCATCTCAATATGAAGGAGCTCAGTAAATAGGTATAGGTCTCCAAGGCCATCTCTGCCATTGACAGAAAGCACTGCTGCTGTTTGATCATCTTAAACAGCAGTTAGGTGGCACCTGCTCATCTGTGGCTTTGACAGTGTTTAGAATAACAAACCTGAGTTGAACACTTGTGTGCTAAGCATTAAGCACTTCAGAGGCAGAGACGGCTCCACCATCAAGAAAATATATTCTAAGGTAAAAATTGACACCCATGAGATAATTGCAAGAGAGTGAGTGAATTCCCATGGGAAAAAAAAAAAAAAAAAAAAAAAAAGAAGAATGGAAAGGGTGGCTCATGCCTGTAATCCCAGCACTTTGCAAGTCTGGGGTAGGGGGCAGATCACGAGGTCGGTAGATTGAGACCATCCTGGCTAACAAGGTGAAACACCATCTCTACTAAAAATATGAAAAATTAACCAGATGTGGTGGCACGTGCCTGTAATCCCAGCTACTCGGAGGCTGAGGCAGGAGAATCACTTGAACCCCAGGAAGCAGAGGTTGTGGTGAGCTGAGATTCGGCCACTGCACTCCAACTTGGCAACAAAGCAGTGAGACTCCATCTTAAAAAAAAAAAAAAAAAAAAAAAAAAAAAAAAAAAAAAAAAAAAAGGAGGCTCAGAGGAAGCACCTGGTAACATGGTAACATTAGGAAAGAAGAAATCACTCAGTGGTGGCTTTCTAAAGAAAGTAATGCTCAAATCAAAATTGGTGGAAGTAATAGCACTTACGCCACCTAATAAAGATAGAAAGATTATTTTGTGGGTGAAGGCGGGGGTGGTTTTAGCAAAAGCATGGAGTCCTGTTGTACACAAAAGGGGACAGGGTGAGCCATCACCTATTTTTGGTGCCTGGAAGATGACAGTCAGAGCACCAAGTATCAGGATGAGTCTCTGAGCCTCTTACATGCTGTGCTAGGGTGCTGAGACATTTTCCTGCAGGTGTGGGGGAATTCAGAAGACAACAGGGAGGCAATGCAAAGGCAGCAGCAACAGCAGCACCTCCTCATGCCAAGCACAGTGTTAAATCCTTCACAAGGATTATGCCATCTTTGCAAAAATCAAATGAAATGATGTGAATGGAATAAGAGCCTCAAAGATGCCCATATCTTAATCCCCAAAATATATAAATATATAACCTTTCATTTTAAACAGAGTAATTGAGAATGTGGGTAAGTTAAAGATCTTGAAGTGAAAGTATTTCCTGGACTTTCTGGGTGGGCCTAATTCATAAGGACAAGGTCCTTATAAGAGAGAGGAAGAAGGGTCAGATTTAGAAGCAGAAATTGGGGTGATGTGTGGTCATAAATCAGGAAATGCTGGCAGCCTCTACAAATCACCCACTGTCTTGCAATTATCTCATGGGTGTCAATTTTTACCTTAGAATATATTTTCTTGATGGTGGAGCCGTCTCTGCCTCTGAAGTACTTAATGCTTAGCACACAAGTGTTCAACTCAGGTTTGTTACTATAAACACTGTCAAAGCCGCAGACGAGCAGGTGCCACCTAGCTGCTGTTTAAGATGATCAAGCAGCAGCAGTGCTTTCTGTTAATGGCAGAGATGGCCTTGGAGACCTATACCTATTTACTGAGCTCCTTCACATTGAGCTGAAGCTGGAAAAGATTAGTAAATGGGTGAGCTTCCAGAAAGAGCCAGCTCTGCCAATCCAGTGTAGACTTCTGACCTCCAGAACTGTAAGATAATATACTTGTGTGATTATAAGCTGCTAAGTCTGTGGTGATTTGATATAGCAGCAATATGGTAAACTAATACATGATATGATGAAATCATCTTCATTTTAGCAATGAAGAAACAAAGCCTCCGTGGACTTCATTTGTCCAAGATTTAACAATGCTAAAAAAAAAAAAAGTCAGAACTGGTATCATAATCAAATTGTGCAAATCTGCTCTCCAGTACTGCTACCAACAATTTTTTTTGGCTGAATTGGAAGTAGGCTCTTGTCAATTTCTCCCACTTTCCATTCTTGGCAATCCCCTTCATGCAGCAGTTATCCCCACAAATGTGTCACTCTTTACAAAATAAATGAGAATGCAGAGATCTTTGACTCCTGCCAAAAACCTAAAGGAGAGGGGGGGAAACATGGGTTATTAACATCTCAGTGAGATTAGAGAATCTGAGCTTAAAAATTAGATTCGCTGATAAAAAGCACATTCTTCATAAATATTTAACCTCCGTCAGCATGACAGTAATTAGAGAGTTGAGCGGAGCACACTACTGGCAGCGGGCTGTCCCAGTTTCTAAAATGGAAGGCCTCCTTTTGCAGCTCCATGAGAAATAAATGATCAGAGTCCAAGAAAACAAAACACTGCATCAGCCACCATCATTTTATTGCAAATGCCACCAAAATGATGCATTTTAAACTGTTGAATTCCTAGCAAATCCGCCTTCTATTTTAAGGCTGTAATGGACCTCAGGCTATATATCACCATCTCAAACAGCTAACCTATCTCATTCTTCTATATTCATTCTCTATGCCTTTTGGGCAGATTGAATTCCAAAATGGCCCTGATCTGTTCATGCCTCCCTGGGTGCACACTGTTTGGTCATGCCCTTCGACATCGACTCTGACTCCAGGCAAGCATGGTAGCTCACGCCTGTAATCTCAGCACTTTGGGAGGCCAAAGTGGATAGATCAGGAGGTCAAGAGTTTGAGAACAGCCTGACCAACATGATGAAACCCTATCTCTACTAAAAGTACAAAAATTAGCCAGGTGTGGTGGTGCATGCCTCCAATCCCGGCTATGCAGGAGGCTGAGACAGCAGAATTGCTTGAACTTGGATGGCAGAGGTTGCAGTGAGCTGAGATAGCATCACTACACTCCAGCGTGGGGTACGGAGAGAGACTCCTCCATCTCAAAAAAAAAAAAAAAAAAAAAAAAAAAAAGACAGGGAGTCTAGTTGCCTGGTGACCATGAAGTTCAACCATATACTATCCAGCCCCAGAAAACCACCAACTGACTGACTACTGACTGCAATGATAATGTGAGTGAGAACAGCTCAGATTAGCTGAATCATCCCAGCCCAGATTACCAATGTGCAGAATCAAGAAGTAAAGAAACTTACTATTTAAGTCACTCAGTTTTAGGTCCACTTGTTATGCATTAAAGCATAACTGATCTACTTCCCATTGCATTCAGACATGCTCTTGTATCTTCATTCTTAAAATTAGCAAAATTAAATAATCCAAACAAAAGGAAATAAACTTACAGCTCATCTTTGCAAGCAGCTGCTTTGCAGCCACAAATCTACACCATTGCAGGGGAGTAACCTGGTCACAAGCTGTCTCTACCACTCTCCATTCCTCCTCTCTCCTAGCTTCTTTTATAGCCAAATATGTGTATATGTTTGCTCTTCTACTTCTTCACTTCCTCATCAATCTTTGCTTGCTTGGTCTAGTCTAGTTCCTTCTCCAACCCCTTCCCATCATTATTTATACTGAGGTATTTCTTAGGACTGTATTATTTGGTGACAACAGTATAGCAGAAATCAGAACCAAAATCAACAGGGTCTCAAACTGAATAAACTCACAATCTAAAATGGAAAGTTCTCATTAGGATATAGAGTATCTCAAAGAACCCAAGAATGGAGTCCAATAACGTATTAGCCACAACTAGAACCAAATTTTCTTCTCTAGGTGTCTTACCTTTGGGTCTTTCCGCATATTTTCTTCTCTCTTTTCTCTTGCTGCAGACTGACTGTCTCTATTCCTGAGCCTGAAAAACAGTAATAAAATGATGTCAGTCAGTAACATCTGAATTGCACCATTCTAGTGCAAAAGAACGGCCAGCCCTAACTGTCCTCTTTTAATGGAATCCACAATTCCCTGAAGACCTCTTCAGTTGGCCCAGCTTCAGTGAGACACCCACCTCTGCACTGACCAACCGTGATCAAGATTTGGAGTCATATTCTAATCACATAGAATCTCTCATGATAACCCTGTGGGTAGAACTGGGGGAGGGAGGGATAGATCTCAGAAAAGCAGATCCCAGCAATGTGGAGGACACTAAGTAGACAAAGGAATGGGTATCCACTGCCATTCACCTCTTGGTTCCCAGCCTTGTAGTCTTTCCAAAGACATATTTTCAAAATTTCCATACCCCAAATGATCACATCTTCTCATTATAGGTTTTGTTATAATAGCAGCTCCCAGAACTACACCTTTATTTTTATTTATATAATTACATGATTAGTGCATCTATGTTCCACTAGTTTATATTTATACAAAAACAGGGGCCAGTTTGTTGCTTGCTAAGGACTTGGCCCATCATAAGGACCTCATAAATGTTTGCAAATGACTAAATAAACAGAAAGTGATTTTAAGATTTGGAATACACAATTATGTCATTCCTTACAAATGGAATAAAATATGGTGGATATGGGCCAGCGACTGTGTTCTTAATCCATAATATATTATCTGTTTTGTGAAGTGAGGAGAGTGAGACATCAAAATGTTGGATAATTCTGCCAAGTTCATACCACTAATATGTGGTAGAGCCTGGACTTCAGTCTCTATATTTTTACTTAAGAATCTCTGCTTTTGACCATTCTGCTCTATAGATTTTTCTAAACCTGCTATTATACAGTGGTGGGAGAAAAGCAAGATAATGTCATTAAACTTCACCAATTTTTTTTTTTTTTTAAAGTTGATGCAGCATATGCTGGTCATTGATCCAGAGAATAAGTCACATTCTGTTGAACAAATATAGTAAGGTGAATGACAGGATGAATGGAGCTCATGAAGATGAATTCTCTGAATCACTTCTTTGATCACAGAGTGAAATTCATGGTCAGTCATGTGGCTGCACATGATTGTGCCCACTAAGAAGATTTCTTTTATGTTTATGCCTTTATAGCCCTGTGCTAGAAGTCTTTATTATCTAGTATAGAATCCTACCCTGGTCTGATCCATATTCTAATAGAGTGCTCCTTATAGATAATAGTTAGGAAGAGAAGATGAGGGCTATAAGTAGGAGTCCTTTGGAAAGGCATACTGGTTCACATTTTCTTAAGTCATCTGATTTCTCCCAGGTAGTCCTAATCCACATTTCTGTCATCACATCCAGTTACTTGGGGTCTCAGATCTCTAGTTAAGAGCAGAAAATCCTTGTCTTAATCAATGCATGTTCCAGATATCGAGTTAGCTTATAGAAGCTAATTAAAAAATAACCATGCACATAGTATCATGGCCTGATGAAATACCTTTAGTCATTAGTCTCAATGCACACATCTGAGATGAAAAATCAACAGGTTAGCTTCACCAATGAGTTCACTACAATGGAACAATTGCAAACTCCCTAGTCCAGAGTGAATCCATTCTCATTGCTCTCACTACTCATGACACTGAATTGAGCTCTGAACATCTGCTACTTATAACACTGCCTGCAGTGAATGTATGGTGCTGTGGTTAAGAGCATGAAGTATAGATGCAGTGTATGTGAATTAAGTGCTAGCTCTACATTGGTGCTCAGAAACCAACACCCCTAGATATGGTGCTTGGTAGATGCTGAATTGTAAAAGAGACCTCAAGGTCTCTCTGGCTCTGCCCCTATTTTTCACCCACCATCTCTCCCTAGGCATGGGATAAAGTTGTTATTTGAAGTTCTCACGTTTCCTAGGGTCAGGACCTTCCAGATAAGAAAATAATTACCCACACCCCACCGCCCCATTTCTTCTCTGAGTGTTCATTAACTGAGCACATATAGAAGGAAATAAGACTGAAGTCTTTCAACAAACATGGATAGACTTTGTCACAAACCATTGTCCACTCTGCAAGCCCAATAGACTTTGCCCCAGACTATTATATACCCAAGCCCATTGAATTCTCCTAAAAATCATTTACTATCCTCCTAAAATCAGCCACATTTCCCCATCTCCCTTTTCTCTAAGAGAGACGGTATATCACTATCTGTACCTCATTGAAACATTAGGCAATTATCCTGTAATTCTCTCCGTGAACACGGTAGCAATATATTTATAAAGACTTTTCTCTTATTAATCTGCCTTACTGTGAGTTGATTTTTTAGTGAGGGTGGAGGGGAAGTTCCCTTGACACTAATATCTGCTACTCATGGGCTGTATAACTTTAAATAAGCTATTTGACTGCTAGGACCCGAGTTTCCCCATTTACAATATCAATATAAATATAGGGTTATTGTCACGATTAAAGAAGATTAAACAGTAATGATCCCGTATTATCCTTTTCATAATATGTGATAGTTATCAATTCATATATTTGTTCAAAATACTCTTATTACAAATAACAAAATCCAACTTGACCTAGCTGAGACAAAAAGGATTTAGTGTAATCATACAGGTTTATGAAACCAAGACTAGAAGGATGGTAAACATGGAAATAGTTGAATGTAGACACTCATGCACCATCATACATTCTTCTTGCTGAAGACAGATTTTCTCTTTTCTATGGTCTGGATGGAACATAAATGGCCACAGTCAACTCTTTTTTGCTCTACTTCTCCTCAATTCAAAAAGCAGCCAGATTTAACTAAAATATTCATTTAATTCACAATTGCCAGTTAAGTTACTTCATTGGCATGGTTTTGGGGCAGCTACTCAGCCTTGTTCAAGGCACTGTGGCCAATGGATGGGATGCAGTTATACCATTGGACATCTCCCAGAGTAAACACATAGATGGAGTAGGGAGGATAGAAAATTTTCAAATTGATACAGAGGGAAGGAAACAGTTCCCAGTAAGGAAGAGTACTATGTGAGAAAAAGAACTATAGTTTTGTTGTTGTTGTTTTTGGGGCGTTTTGTACCTTAGGTTCTGGAGTACATGTGCAGATCATGCAGGATTATTGCATAGATACATACATGGCAAGGGAGTTTGTTGCCTTCATCCCTCTGTCACTTATATTTGGCATTTCTCCCCATTTATCACTCCCTAATCTCCCCATGCCCTGTGTGCTTCCCCTAGCCATCCCCCCAACAGACTCCATCGTGTGATGCTCCCCTCCCTGTGTCCATGTGTTCTCTTTTTTCAACATCAGCTGATGAGTGATAACATGTGGTGTTTGGTTTTCTATTCTTGTATCAGTTTGCTGAGAATGACAGTTTCCAGATTCATCCATGTCCCTACAAAGAACATTAACTCATCCTTTTTAGTGGCTGCATGGTATTCCATGGCATATGTGTGCCACATTTTCTTTGTCCAATCTATCACTGATGGGCATTTGGGTTGGTTCCAAGTCCTTGCTATTGTAGGCTGTGCCACAATGAACATAACATGTGCATATGTCTTTATAATAGAATGATTTATAATCCTTTCTGTATATACCTAGTATCAGGATTGCTGGATCAAATGGAATTTCTATTTCTAGATCCTTGAGGAATCGCCACACTGTCTTCCACAATGGTTGAACTAATTTATACTACCATCAACAATGTAAAAGTGTCCCTATTTCTTCACATCCTCTCCAGCATCTGTTGCTTCCTGATTTTTTAATGATTGCCATTCTAACTGGCATGAGATGGTATCTCAGTGTGGTTTTGATTTGCATTTCTCTAATGACCAGTGAAGATGAGCATTTTTTTTATATGTTTGTTGGCCTCATAAATGTCTTCTTTGGAAAAGTGTCTGTTCATCTCTTTTGCCAATTTTGAATCCAACAAAAGGCTAATATCCAGGATCTAAAAAGAACAGAAGCAGATTTACAAGAAAAAAGAACAGTACTTTTATACCAAGACTCTGATTTAATATCTTTGTGGCAATCTAAAAATCAGTTTTTAGTCTTCATTTATATGCCTTATCAATAATGACTGACATGACCAAAATTTCCTTGAAATTCTGTCTTTCTTTGGAGGCTGTGACATCTATTCCTGTTTGTTTCTACTCTTTTATTGCCCTTTCTGTTTACATTCTGGATATTCTCCTCTTTGATCCTATAGCTGAATATTGGAGTTCCTCAATACTTATTTTACCCTGGGTACTTTTGTCTTTGTGTGCTTTTTTTCTAGGTGATCTCAGATACCACCAGTTTCAGAACCCATCTATACACTGATGATTTGAGATTTAAATCCAGAGTTTCACACTCTCCACTCAACCTTTCCACTTCTACTTTCTCACAGGTGTCAAACTGAACATGACTAGAATGGAGCTCAGGGCTTCCCTTTTGAACTTGCTCCCGATCTGTTATTCTCCCACTTGATATTTTATGCATGCCCTCTAGAAAAAGACACAAAGGAGCATAACTTAATGTCTTTGGGATTTTTTGTTGTTGTTGGTCTGGTTAGGATGATCAATTTTGCTTGCTGGGCAGAAGCTATCCCTAATAATAGATTATTTTCAACTATCTTAGTTAAAGACACTATTGCATAGCCAGTGTAATATTTTCTTGATTCATCCATTAAATAAGAACCATCAGTGCACCAAAGCAAGTCAGTATTTTCTTTTTTTTTAAATTGCATTTTAAGTTTTGGGGTACATGTGAAGAATGTGCAAGATCGTTGCATAGGTACACACACAGCAGTGTGATTTGCTGCCTTCCTCCCCCTCACCTATATCTAGCATTTCTCCCCATGCCATCCCCCCCAACTCCCCACCCCCCGCTGTCCCTCCCCTATTTCTCTCCAACAGGCCCCAGTGTGTAGTGCTCCCTTCCCTGTGTCCATGTGTTCTCATTGTTCAACACCCGCCTATGAGTGAGAACATGCAGTGTTTGATTTTCTGCTCCTGTGTCAGTTGGCTGAGAATGATGGTTTCCAGGTTCATCCATGTCTCTACAAAGAACACAAACTCATCATTTTTGATGGCTGTGTAATATTCCATGGTGCATATGTGCCACATTTTCCCTGTCCAGTCTATTATTGATGGGCATTTGGGTTGGCTCTAGGTCTTTGCTACTGTAAACAGTGCTGGAATGAACATTCGTGTGCATGTGTCCTTATAGTAGAACGATTTATAATCCTTTGGGTATATACCCAGTAATGAGATTGCTGGGTCAAATGGGATTTCTATTTCTACGTCCTGAAGAAATCGCCACACTGTCTTCCACAATGGTTGAACTAATTTACACTCCCACCAACAGTGTAAAGTGTTCCTATTTCTCCACATCCTCTCCAGCTTCTGTTGTCTCCAGATTTTTTATTTTTTATTTTTTATTTTATTTATTTATTTATTTTTATTGCATTTTAGGTTTTGGGGTACATGTGAAGAACATGCAAGATTGTTGCATAAGTACACACATGGCAATGTGGTTTGCTGCCTTCCGTCCCCTCACCTGTATCTGTCATTTCTCCCCATGCTATCTCTTCCCACCTCCCCATCCCCCCGTCCCTCCCCCATTTCCCCCCAACGGACCCCAGTGTGTAGTGCTCCCCTCCCTGTGTCCATGTGTTCTCATTGTTCAACACCCGCCTATGAGCGAGAATATACGGTGTTTGATTTTCTGCTCTTGTGTCAGTTTGCTGAGAATGATGGTTTCCAGGTTCATCCATGTCCCTACAAAGGACGTGAACTCATCGTTTTTGATGGCTGCGTAATATTCCATGGTGTATATGTACCACATTTTCCCTATCCAGTCTATCATCGTTGGGCATTTGGGTTGGTTCCAGGTCTTTGCTATTGTAAACAGTGCTGCAATGAACATTCGTGTGCACATGTCCTTGTAGTAGAATGATTTACAATCCTTTGGGTATATACCCAGTAATGAGATTGCTGGGTCAAATGGGATTTCTATTTTTAGGTCCTTGAGGAATCGCCACACTGTCTTCCACAATGGTTGATTAATTTACATTCCCACCAACAGTGTAAAAGTGTTCCTATTTCTCCACATCCTCTCCAGCATCTGTTGTTTCCCGATTTTTTAATGATCGCCATTCTAACTGGTGTGAGATGGTATCTCAATGTGGTTTTGATTTGCATTTCTCTGATGACCAGTGATGATGAGCATTTTTTCATTTGTTTGTTGGCCTTCTGTATGTCTTCTTTTGTAAAGTATCTGTTCATATCCTTCGCCCATTTTTGAATGTGCTTGTTTATTTTTTTCTCGTAAATCTGTTTTAGTTCTTTGTAAATTCTGGATATCAGCCCTTTGTCACATGAGTAAACTGCAAAATTTTTTCCCAATCTGTTGGTTGCTGATTTACTATAATGACTGTTTCTTTTGCTGTGCAGAAGCTGTGGAGTTTGATTAGGTCCCATTTGTCTATTTTGGCTTTTGTCACCAATGCTTTTGGTGTTTTAGTCATGAAGTCCTTGCCTATGCCTATGTCCTGAATGGTTTTGCCTAGATTTTCTTCTAGGGTTTTTATGGTGTTGGGTCTTATGTTTAAGTCTTTAATCCATCTGGAGTTAATTTTAGTGTAAGGTGTCAGGAAGGGGTCCAGTTTCTGCTTTCTGCACATGGCTAGCCAGTTTTCCCAACACTATTTATTAAACAGGGAATCCTTTCCGCATTGCTTGTTTTTGTCAGGCTTGTCAAAGACCAGATGGTTGTAGATATGTTGTGTTGCCTCTGAGGCCTCTGTTCTGTTCCATTGGTCTATATCTCTGTTTTGGTACCAGTGCCATGCTGTTTTGATTACTGTAGCCTTGTAGTATAGTTTGAAGTCTGGTAGTGTGATGCCGCCTGCTTTGTACTTTTTGCTTAGAATTGACTTGACTATGCAGACTCTCTTTTGGTTCCATATGAAGTTTAAGGTGTTTTTTTTCCAGTTCTGTGAAGAAGGTCATTGGTAGCTTGATGGGGATAGCATTGAATCCATAAATTACTTTGGGCAGTATGGCCATTTTCATAATACTGATTCTTCCTAACCATGAACATGAAATGTTTCTTCATCTGTTTGTGTTCTCTCTTATTTCATTGAGCAGTGGTTTGTAGTTCTCCTTGAAGGGGTCCTTTACTTTCCTTGTTAGCTGTATTCCTAGGTATTTTATTATCTTTGTAGCAATTGTGAATGGCCGTTCATTCTTGATTTGACTCTCTTTAAGTCTGTTATTGGTGTATAGGAATGCTTGTGATTTTTGCACATTGATTTTGTATCCTGAGACTTTGCTGAAGTTGCTTATCAGTTTCAGGAGACTTTGGGCTGAGACGATGGGGTCTTCTGGATTAATAAAAGCTATTTATGACAAACCCACAGCCAATATCATACTAAATGGGCAAAAACTGGAGGCATTCCCTTTGAAATCTGGCACTAGACAAGGATGCCCTCTCTCACCACTCCTATTGAACATAGTACTGGAAGTTCTAGCCAGAGCCATCAGGCAAGAAAAAGCAAGTCACTATTTTCTATTGTCATTTCTTGAAGGTTTTGCCTAGAGGGAAGAAATGGGATGGTCAACGTGTTACAGTCATGAAGCATCTCGTTACAAAGGAGAGACAAAAGGAAAAGTGTAGTGGGGTTAAGGTTGTTTACAATGAGAGATGGTGAAATTAGAGGGAGATCATAAAAGATGCTCCTCAGGGGTGAATCAACTCATAGAATAACACTGACAATGATGAGACCTTAGGAGAGCTTCTATGGAATGTGGCATGTAAACAGTGAGTGAAGAAACCATAACAATTTCCTCAACTGTCCTTGAAAGCAGTGCAGTGGCTGAAATCACTCTCATACCTGGATATAGGCTATTAGCCACCGTGTCTCATTGCTGGCTGTCATATCCTACTCGTCTACTTTTATCTTCATGCTTTGGGAACAGGACCTCCCAAGGCATTTTATTTTCACATACAATGAGGTAGAAGGACACGCTGTAATTGAGATGTAACGCTTCTATTTTAATGAGAGTCCTGTTTATAGTCATTTTAGAAAGACGAAAGGGAATTCCTTAAAATCAAAATAATAGTTTAGCAGGGAAGAGTCCATCAAATGCCAAAGAGATTGTTCATTTGGGGTCTTTAAAGTGTATTTGTGTCTTCAAAGCTGAGATGTTAGCTAATAGCGTAAGTAAAGATAAGAGATGTGAAATCTAGTTGAGTATGTATGGACTGTAAATTTACGTGAAAATTCTTTTACATAAAAATGTTGGGCCATGATGTTCAGAGGTGCTAAGAGATGTAAATCACATATCTAGTAAAATTCAGAATTGGGAAAGTGCTATCCATCCAACTGCAAGGGAGGCATGTCCAACAAACACTGAGGGAGTCAATAGCAGGATATTCACAGGAATGTTGAAGTCATAGTTGAGAAAGTTCTCCAGCGCCTGTACCTACACAAGGTGTGGTTCTTAGCAAGAGCTCACTGCTTGTCTACTGAGTGAACAGGAAACCACTGGATCCTGCAAGTCCCTGAAATCCACTGTGACAGCCCAGGGACCCCAGTGAGGATAGACATGGAGGATGCCACAGGCAGCTGTCAATCTGGCATCTGGAGGGAGAGATCAATTAGAACTCTGGAGTATGCCTCTTTTTTAACATTTTTTTTTAATTCGTGGAAAACAGAAAGGAAAATACTTTTGCGTAGATCTCAACACATTTCTAAAAGCACCTAGAAAAATAGGCATGTAATTGTTGGGACCCCAAATGGATTTCTATAAAGGGAAATAAATATTAGCACTTAAATCACACTATTTGAATTCTCAGGTGAGAGAGTTGGAAGGTATTCTGGAAATCATCTAATTGAACTATCTCATTGTACATTTGTTAAAACAGACCAGAGAAGTGAGACCTTAGGACAAGTATATGTAGAGGAGGAGCTACCATGTCCGAACACCTTGTACCCCAGGAGACACCATCCAAATTTCACCCATTCTATCAATTTTGTTGGAGCAAGTGGTATTTTTTTTATTCCTTCATATGCCTAGCAAAGAAATCAATTTATAAAGAGAGTTACATTTTCTTTAGTTTTGCTTATTTTCTCATAATATATAAAAATAATTAATATATATTCATCATATCAACTGTAAAAATATATGAAGATAGGAAGATGATGATACTGCTAAGAATAAATTATCTTTGGTCCTATCACCCAAAGATAGTCATTATGATTTGGCTATATGTTTTCTTCCACTTCTACTAAAGGCATAAATCCAAAAGCATAGTTCAAGAATGTGGGCTTTGGTTTGAGGGAGACAAGACTCAAATCCCAGCCCCATAGCTAGCAGCTGTCTGGGTCTGATGGAAGCATGTTTTGACAATGTTAGGGTATTAACAGCACCTGTGTAATAGGGCTGTGAGGATTAAATTGTGAAATTTTATTTCAGTATGGGGTCAAAGCATACAGAATTCTTAGTTATATATTTTTATATATGCTACATAATCTACAATTAAAACATATAACACATTAATCTCTATCATATAAAATAATATATCTCATGTATGCATATCTAACACTACACTCAGATGCTCTACTTTGAGCTGTCATTTTAAGATAATAAATTTTCATAACATTCGCATTCAAACATCATTTTTATGGCTAAAAATAAAAGGATATGCGTAATCAACCCTCTTTGTTGACATTTAAGCTCTTTCAAGATTTTTGCAATTACAAATAATGTGATGAATATGTTTATATACTCTCTTTTTAAGGGTACATTTTAGAAATGGAACTATTGAATCAAATATTATGGATATTTATAAAGCTTATGATACATATTGCTGGATGATCTCCCAAGGGGTTGCAACAATTTACACAAAATTAGCAATGCATGAGATTTTGTCATCTTTCAGCACACTTGAAAGCATTTCATACTGACATTTCAAAAAAAATCTTTTCAAATGTATTTAAGCAATGAAATTTCATTGTGATGATTTTAATTTTGCATGACTTTGTTTACTGGTAGATTTAAACATGTTCTCATTATTTTTTAAGCAAATACATTTATACTATGGAAGAGCTATTCTTTTCTGATTTTTCTGTAAACTTCCAAGTATTTTCTTGTTGATTTGTTTGAGCTGTCTACTCATTATTGATAAAACTTTCTGCCATACATTTTATAAATATGCTTTCTCAGTAATAAACTTGCATGATCATTTTATATATCCTAGGGTTTCTTTGTTTTAATTTACATTAGAAGTCTTTTTTTTTTCATCCACCCCTTTTTATTTGAACCACTCCACCTGGGTTTAGAAGGAATGTCTGCCCCTACAGCAGTAATTTTCAGAGTATGATCTTTAGACTTCCATCATCAGAATGATCAGATGTTCTTGTTAAAATAGAGAGGAATAACTCTGAATCTTTTAGGGTAAGCTGGAAACCTGTATTTCTGAAAGCCCTTTGTAATTCTTATTTTTGCTGAAGTTTAAAAACCACTGCTCTAGAGATTTGGGCTGCTATTTTCCCCTAGTTTTTAGAAAATATATTTTAAAATGTATTTAATAGTTATTATGTTAGTGGTATGTGATTGGTATATTGATATTTATACTTTGCTTCATTTCTCTTTTTGGGCTTGGGTCACAATCATACAGATTTTTTATTTTTGTAGCTTTATAGTATTTTAATATCTGATAAGATTAATTTTCCTACATAAGACTTCTGTTTCAAAACAATTCTCTGCTATTTTTGCATACTTTGAATTAATCTTTTTCAGTTAAGTAGACAATCTGTCATGATTTTGATTGAAATGCACTCTACTTTAAAGCTATCTGAAAAGAAATAATAGTGTAGAGTCTTTACGTCTTCTAACTCAGAAATATGATCTGTATGCTAGTGATTCAAGTATTTGTCTTATATTTCTAAGTAATATTTTATAATTTTCCTCAAATGGCCCTGCATATTTCTTGTTAAAAATACTCCTAAGTATTTTGTTCTTTTGGTTGTAGTTAATGGAATATTTTCTGATAAAGATTTTTAAATTCAGTTTCTTACTAAATGTACATGTGTTATTTACTCAGTTTACTGAGTTTTCATTCATTATGGCAGTTCATTGGATAATTCCTTTGAGTAAAAAGCACCTGTAATAGTTATCTATGGAAACATGACAAGTCACTTTATACTGTGTGGCTTTAGACACAACATTTATTATCTCATGATTTCTGTGGATCAACAACTTACACAGTGCTTAGCTGGGTTCTTTCATCAAGATTTTCTTTTTCTTTTTTTTTTTTATTTGAACTTCACTCCTATGTTCATTGAAGCACTATTCACAATGGCCAAGATCATTAATTTGTTTAAGTGTATGAGTGTTTTTTTTTTTTAATTTAGCTTTTATTTTGGAAACGGGGGTACATGTGCACATTTGCTACATGGGAGTATTCCATGATGCTGAGGTTTGGAGTACAGATCCTGTCACCCTGGTTGTGAGCATACTATCAGATAGGTAGTTTATTAACCCATCCTCTCCCTTCACCCTCTGCTAGTTTACAGTATCTATTGTTTCCATACTTATGTCCCTTGAAAGGCTGTATTTAAGATGTAGAGAGGGCAACTTGGGGCATCTCAAGGCTTACCTGGAGAATGAAGCTATTCTAAGCTCATGCACATGGCTTCCTGTGGGATTCAGTGCTTTATGGGCTATTGGAAGGCCTTTGTAGCTTGCTGGCTGCTGACCACCAGCCAGGTTCAGTTTACTAACACATAGAGATCTCTGTAGACAGCTCTCTTCATAAGACTGAAAGGAGTCAGAGAGCAAGAGAGAGAAAGATTGAAGTCACAAATTTTGTGACTTAACCTTGCATGTGGCATTCTGTCATCCTTGCCGTATTCTTTTTGTTAAAAGTGAATCACTGGGTTAAGTGCAGCCCATGCTGAAGGGAAGAGACGCCCAATGAAAGAAAACAAAGAGAGTGAGGATCACTGGGTATCGGTCCTACAACTGTCTACTGCAGTACATTTTGAATGATTTAATAAATCAATAATTCCTACTATGATTTTAATTCCAATTAATTTGCTACATCTACTACCAGCTAATCATAAAAGCAGTTCACTCTCTTAGTAAAGACGCAAAATTAGACACCTGCATACAAGAAAACCATGGCTGATTGTCTGAATTTTTGTTTGCTCTTGTAAAGCTTCTAACTGGACAGAGCACAACGTTCTCAGACCCAGAGGATGGTCAGCCATAAAGTTATCACTTTGGACCAGGCTGCTCTTATGTATTCATAACCTTATTCCATCACACAATCCCAGATAAGGGAAATGAAGGTCAGGGTACATGGGTGGAGAATTATGTATAAAATTATAGTGTATGTAAAGTAGAGAATGATATTTGGATCCTCAATCTCCAAACCAGAGTTGGATTTTACTTTATTAGCGAAGAATTAGGTTGCTGTCTCTTTCATTTATTTTGAAATAGAAGAATGGAAGTTCAAGGGGTCTCTTCAGCTTTCAAATGTTTGCAATCCAGGACTTTATAAGTGCTACAGGAAATGACACTAATCACTTAAGGGATTTCTTTGAAACTGAATGCTTTATTCCATCTTCAAGGAGAAAGAAATGGAGTCAATGATTCCCTCTTGCAACAATAGACATTTCGTCCTGCACACAGCTGAAAGGAGAAAATGAAAGAAGTGTTAAGTGAGAAATGACAAGTGCTTGTGCTGGACTATCAAAGGAAGGTGATAATGAACTCCTGAGTTTTTACAATGTCTCCCTCTGTGGTCATATCCATACTCTCATGATGCATATTTCCTCAACCAAACACAGACACTAAGCCTTAGATTTTTCTTTGTCTCTTGAAAATTAGGAGGTTGAGTTTAGGAATAAGGAAAATAACTTGAGTTAGCAGCAAGACTATGTACTATGTATAACATAGAGTCTGGAATTTATACCTGTGCTTGAAACCAGCTGCTTAACTCTAAGGTCACAGTCCAAGTCACCTTGGAGAACTCTGCTTTTCTGAGTTGGTGGCTGCCATATTCTGCAATAATAATCCCTTGCTTATATATTAATCCATTCTTTCATTCAATACATATTTATGGAGAACTAATTATGTGCTAGGTATTATTCTTTATTCTAGAGATATGGTAGTTAAGAAAACACAATGTCCTCCAAAAGAGATATAAGCAGTAAGATGCATAAATAAATTCAGTAGTGATACATGATAAATTGGGTTAGTGTGATAGCCCTGGTGATAAGGAAAGGTTTCTCTAAGGAATAGAGTAATCTGTAAATTTTATAGATGGGGAGACGGAGGCCAGGAAAATATATAGGATGGGACTAAGATAACACAATGGGTTTTAGTTTAGGATATTCCACGTGCAGTTATATAGGGGCTCTGTATCAACCTCCAAATTGTACCACTGAAGATATTACCGGCACTTTTGAGTCCAGCTTTGCCCAGTTCTGGAACCAGAGAAACCCTGATTTGGACATTGCCTAACTCCTGGGGGAGTGTTTTCTTATTCTTAGATTTCTGACAATTCGCATATCCTACAAAGCTCCAGCCCAGAGCATGCAGGAAGCAGAAAATGGAGTGAGGGCCGTAGAGAAATAGACTAGGGACAATGGAGCCAGCCATGGGAAATCCTGCTGCAGCAGCCCTTTCCCTTCTCATGCATTCTCTCTATTCATCATTCTGACTCTCAGTCCTCATCCAGTCACTCCCCTGCATGGCTGGCTCCCCTTTCTTATCAGATAAAGCCAGATTCCCTCCATGAAGAGGCAACTTCGTAACCTGCGCTTTGGTCACCACTCCAACTTTCATCACTGCTCTTATCCCAACTCTTCTCGTAACATGCCATTTCATAAATGTGACATGCTCTCTCAGCCTCTGAACTTCATGCTTGTTTTTTCTATGCAGCTACAATATTCTTTTATTCTCTGATCGACTCAAAACATGTCTATTCATCCTTTGAGCCTCAGCATTGACATCACTACCTCTGGCCAGCCAAGAAAGACTCCCACAGCCCAGGGCAGGTGCTTAGCTCGGCTGTGTATTTGCCACTCACTGCATGCTTAGCTTCATCATAGTGCCTGTCCCCTAGCACTCGTGCACTGGCTTTTGTCTTTACATGTCTCTCTTCCTCTCTCATTAGATCATAACAAAGTCTCCTAGAGTCAGGCACAGTGGCTTGTGCCTATAATTTCAGCTACTCTGGAGACTGAAGCAGGAGGATCACTTGAGGCCAAGAATTTAAGGCAAACTTGGGTAACCTAGCAAGATGCTGTCGCTAAAATCACAATTATTTAAATAGCCCAGCACGGTGACAAGTTCCTGTAGTCCCAGCTACTCTGGAGGCTGAGGCAGGAAGATCACTTCAGCCTAGGAGTTCAAGGTTGCAGTGAGTTATAATCATGCCACAGCACACCAGCCTAAGTGGCAAAGTAAGATCGTGTCTCTAAATAATAACAAAGTATCCTGAAGCAGGAACTATGTTTATTTCACTATGGAATCCTAAGAGCCTTACACTGTACTGCAATGGAACCAATATATATTTGTTGAATAAATTGATTGATGAATGTTTGGATAGAAAACCATAGATGGAAGTCATTAGATCTCCTCAACATTTTAAGATTTTTTCTCCTTTATTGAGAAAAAATTAGCAAAACAAAATTTCGCAAGTTTAAGGTGGAAAACATGATGTTTTGATACACACATATATAGAGAAAAATTATCACTACAAGCTGATTAACATATTCATCTACTCACATTTTTCTTTGGTAGTGAGAACATTTAAGATCTGCTTTCTTAGCAGATTTCATGTATACGGTACATTATTATTAACTGTAGTCACCATGCCATACATTAGATCTCCAGAACATATTTTATATGGTTTGGATATTTGTTGCCTCCAAATCCATGTTGAAGTGCAATCCCCAGTATTGGAGTTAGGGCCTGGTGGGAAGTGATCGAGTCATGGGGTGGATCCATCATGAACGGCTTGGTAAAGAATTCATGTGAGACCTGGTTGTTTAAAAGAGCTTGGCATCTGTATTAGTCTGGTCTCACATTGCTATGAATATCTGAGACTGGGTAATTTATAAGGAAAAGAGGTTTAATTGGCATATGGTTCTGCAGGCTATAGAGGATCCATAGCAGCTTCTTCTGGGGAAGCCTCAGGGAGCTTTTACTCATAGTAGCAGAGTAAAGGAGCAGGCATTTTACATGACAGGGGCAGGACTGAAAGAGAGAAGGCAGGTGCCACATGCTTTTAAGCAACGAGATTTCACAAGAACTCTCTACTGGTGATGATAGCACCAAGGTGGAATGTATTACACGTTGAGAAACTGACCCAATGATTGAATCATCTCCCACCAGGCCCCACCTCCAGTACTGAGGATTACATTTCATCATGAGATTTGGGTGGGGACACAGATTCAAACAATATTATTTCACCCCTGACCCCTTCCAAATCTTGTGTCCTTCTCACATTGCAAAATACAATTTTACTTTTCCAATAGTCCCCCAAAGTCTTAACTCATTCCAACATTAACTCAAAAGTCCACAGTCCAAAATCACATCTCAGACAGGGCAAGTTCCTTCAACCTGTGAGTCTGTAAAATAAAAAACAAGTCAGTTACTCCCAAGATACAATGGAGGTATAGGACTTGGGTAAATACTGCCATTCTAAAAGAAAGAAATCAGACAAAAGAAAGGGGCTACAGAACCCATGCAAGTCTGGAACCTTAAAGCTCCAAAATAATCTCCATTGACTCTGTGTCATTATCCAGGCACACTGGCATGAGGCATAGGCTCTGTTAATCATCACAGCTCCCAAAGTCTTCGGCAACTCTGCCCCTGTGGCTTTGCAGGGTTTAGTTCCTGTGGCTGCTTTCATGGGCAGGATACAAGTTGCTGGTAAATCTACCATTCTGGGGTCTGGAGGATAGTGGCTCCCTCCTTACAGGTATACTAGGCAGTGCCCCAGTGGGGGTATCAACCCTACATTTTCTCTTCATACTGCCCAAAATAGAAGTTCTCCATGAGGGCTCTGTTTTTTCTGGGTGCTTCTGCCAGGGCACCCAGGTTTTTGAATACATCCTCTGAAATCTAGCCACAGGCTCTCAAGCATCAACTCTTGCACTGTGCATACCTGCAGGCTTAACACCACATGGCATCGGCCAAGGCTTATGGATTGCACCCACTGAAGAAGCAGCCCCAAATGTACCTGGGCCCCTTTTAGCCACAGTTGCAGTGGCTGGAAATGCATGGCAGAAGGGCTCAGAGCCTGTCCAACAAGCCAGTTAGTCCTCCTAGGCCTCTGGGCTTGTCATGGAAGGGACTGTTGCAAATGTCTCGGAAATGCCCTACATGCCCTTTTTCCATTGTCTTGAATATTAGTACTTGACTCCTTTTGACTTATACAAATTACTGCAGCCAGCTTGAATTCCTTCCCTGAAAATTGGCTTTTCTTTTCTACCGCATGGTCAGGGTGAAAATTTTCCAAACGTTTACACTCTCTTCCCCTTTAAAATATAAGTTCTAGTTTCAAGTAATTTCTTTGCTCAGGTATATAAGCATAGGCCTATAGAAACAGCCACCTCTTCAAAGGTTTGCTGCCTAGAAAATTCTTCTGCCAGTTACCCTAGTCCATCACTCTCAAGTTCCAAGTTTCACAGATCCCTAGAGCAGGGGCAAAATGCAACCAGGTTTTTTGCTAAAGCACAGCAAAAGTGACTTTCACTTCGGTTCCCAATAAGCCCCTCATTTACATCTGAGACCTCCTTAGCCTGGACTTCATTACTCATATCACTATCAGCATTTTGGTCACAATTTAATAATTCTCTAGGAAGTTCTAAATTTCCCCTCATCTTCCTACTTCTGAGCACTCTACGCTCTTCCAGTCTCTGCCTGGTACCCAGTTCCAAAGCTGCTTTCACATTTTCAAGTATCTTTACAGCAATGTCCCACTCTTCTGTACCAATTTCTTGTATTAGTCTGTTCTATTTTCTTAATTGCATTTTAGGTTTTGGGGTAAATGTGAAGAACATGCAAGATTGTTGCATAGGTACACACATGGCAGTGTGGTTTGCTGCCTTCCTCTCCTTCATCTGTATCTGGCATTTCTTCCCATGCTATCTCTCCCCATCTCCCCACACCCTCATCCTTCCCCATTTCCCCCCAACAGACCCCAGTGTGTAGTGCTCCCCTCCCTGTATCCATGTGTTCTCATTGTTCAACACCCGCCTATGAGTGAGAGCATGTGGTGTTTGATTTTCTGCTCTTGTGTCAGCTTGCTGAGAATGATGGTTTCCAGGTTCATCCATGGCCCTACAAAGGACACGAACTGATCGTTTTTGATGGCTGCATAATATTCCATGGTGTATATGTGCCACATTTTCCCTGTCCAGTCTATCATCAATGGGCATTTGGGTTGGTTCCAGGTCTTTGCTATTGTAAATAGTGCTTCAATGAACATTCGTGTGCATGTGTCCTTATAGTAGAATGATTTATAATCCTTTGGATATATACCCAGTAATGGGATTGCTGGGTCAAATGGAATTTCTATTTCTTGGTCCTTAAGGAATCGCCACACCATCTTCTACAATGGTTGAACTAATTTACACTCCCACCAACAGTGTAAAAGTGTTTCTATTTCTTCACATCTTCTCCAGCATCTGTTGTCTCCAGATTTTTTAATGATTGTCATTCTAACTGGCGAGAGATGGTATCTCAATGTCATTTTGATTTGCATTTCTCTGATGACCAGTGATGTTGAGCATATTTTCATATGTTTGTTGGCCTCCTATATGTCTTCTTTTGTAAAATGTCTGTTCATATCCTTTTCCCACTTTTGAATGGGCTTGTTTGTTTTTTTCTTGTAAATCTGTTTTAGTTCTTTGTAAATTCTGGATATCAGCCCCTTGTCAGATGGGTAGACTGCAAAAATTTTTTTCCCATTCTGTTGGTTGCTGATTCACTCTACTGACTGTTTCTTTTGCCATGCAGAAACTGTGGAGTTTGATTAGGTCCCATTTTTCTATTTTGGCTTTTGTTGCCAATGCTTTTGGTGTTTTAGTCATGAAGTCCTTGCCTATGCCTATGTCCTGAATGGTTTTGCCTAGATTTTCTTCTAGGGTTTTTATGGTGTTGGGTCTTATGTTTAAGTCTTTAATCCACCTGGAGTTAATTTTAGTGTAAGGTGTCAGGAAGGGGTCCAGTTTCTGCTTTCTGCACATGGCTAGCCAGTTTTTCTAACTAGTCTGTTCTTGCATTGCTATAAAGAACTACCTGAGATTGAGTAATTTATAAAGAAAAGAGGTTTCATTGGCTCACAATTCTGTAGTCTGTATAGGATGTATAGTGGCTTCTGCTTCTGGGGAGGTCTCAGGGAGCTTTCACTCATAGAGGAAGGAAAAACATGAGCCAGCATCTTACATGGCAGGAGGAGGACAAAGAGAGAGGTGCCACAGGCTTTTAAACAACCAGATCTCGTGAAAACTTGCTATCGTGACAATGCCAGAGGGGAATTATGTTAAATCATGAGAAAATGATCCAATCACCTCTCAGCAGGACCCACTTCCAGCATTGAGAATTACATTTCAACATGAGATTTGGGTAGCTACACAGATCCAAACCATGTCAGCATATATCTTGCTTCCTCTCTGACTGTCAGATACACATACTGCTGGCCAGGTGCAGTGGCTCACACCTGTAATCCCAGCACTTTGGAAGGCCGAAGTGAGCAGATCACAAGATCAGGAGATCAAAACCAGCCTGGCCAACATGATGAAACCCTGTCTCTACTAAAAAAAACACAAAAAATAGTTGGGTGTGGTGGTGCACACCTGTAGTCTCAGATACTCGGGAGTCTGAGACAGGAGAATTGCTTGAACCCAGGACGCAGAGGTTGCAGTGTGCCGAGATAATGCTGCTGAACTCCAGCCTGGTGACAGAGTGAAACTCCATCTCAAAATAATAATAATAATAATAATAATAATTTTTTAAAAAAGATACGCATACTCCTCTTTTATCTTCCACCTTGATTGGAAGCTTTCTGAGGTCTCACCAGAAGTAGATACTGACACTATGCTTCTTGTACAGTCTTTAGAACCATGAATAAAAATAAACCTCTTTTCTTTATAAATTATCCATCCCCAGGTATTTCTTGATAGCTATGCAAAATGGACTAATACAATATTCATCTTGCTTAACTGAAACTTCACATCCTTTGGTCAATATCTCTCCATTTCTTCCACTCCCCAAACCCTTTCAACCACCATCTCTGTTTCTCTGAGTTTGACTTTTGAAGATTCTATAAATACAGGAAATCATTCAGTATTTGTCTTTCTGTGCCTGACTAATTTAACTTACCATTGTATCCTCCAGTTTCAACCATGTTTTGGAAAATAACAGAATTTCCTCCTTTATTTATTTTTTAAAACTTTTTAACTGATACATCATGGTTGCACATATTTTTGGAGTACAAGTGGCATTCTCATAATGTATACAATGTGTAATGATCAAATCAGGGTTACTGGTATATCCATTACCTCAAATATTTATATTTTGTTTCTATTGGGAACATTGCAATTCTTCTTTTCTAGCTATTTCAAAATAAACAATAAATTATTTTTAAATATAATTTTCTTCTTCTTATCAAATACTAGAACTTATTCATTCCACCTAACTGTACATTATTGCTTATTAACCAACTTCTCTTTATCCCCATCTCCCACATTCTTTTTATTTTTAAAGCCAAATAATATTCTATTTCGGGTGTGCGTATGTATATGTGTATGTATTTCACATTTTCTTTATCTATGCATCCATCTATGAACACTTAGTTTGAGTCTATATCTTAGCTACTGTGAATAATATGGCAATGGACATAGGAGTGCAGATGTATCTATAACATACTAGTTTCATTTCCTTTCAGTACATACCCAGAAGTAGGATTGGTGGATGATATGATTTGGCTCTGTGTCTCCACTCAAAACTCATCTTGAATTGTAATCCCCATTTATCAAGGGAGTGACCTGGTGGGAGGTGACTGGATCACGGCAGTAGTTTCCTCCATGCTGTTCTCATGATAGTGAGTGAGTTTTCACAAGATCTGATGGTTTAAAAGTGTTCATTAGTTGCCCCCTGACTATCTCTCTCTCTCTCCTCCAGCCATGTAAGATGTGCCTTGCTTCCCCTTCACCTTCTGCCATGATTGTAAGTTGTTTGAGGCCTCCCTAGCCAAGCGAAACTGTGAATCAATTAAACCTCTTCTCTTTGTAAATTACCCAGTCTCAGGTAGTTCTTTAGTAGTGTGAAAACAGACTGATACAGTGGATCAGGAAGTAGTTATACTTTTAAGTTTTCGAGAAACCTCCATACTATTTTCCATAATGGCTGTACCAACTTACATTCCAATCAATATTATACATGGATTATTTTTTCCCACTTCCACATTAACACTTGTTAGATTTTTTCTTTTGGAAAACAGCCATTCTTACGTTTTCCTGAACAAATAGTAATATTGAACATCTTTTCATTAACCTGTTGAGCATTTATATGTCTTTATTTGAAAACATATTTTGGGGTTATTTCCTTACTTTTTTTAATTTTTTTTTGTTTTCCTGCTAGTGAGTTGTTTTAGTTACCTTATATTGTGAATATTAACTCCTTATCAGATTTATGGCTTGCAAATATTTTCTCCCATTCCATAGGCTGTCTCTTCACTCTATTGTTGGATTCCTTTGTTGTGCAGGAGCTTTTTACTTTGATGCAATCTCATTCAACTACTTTTGCTTTTGATGTCTATGATTTGAGGGGTCAAACATCACCCACACACAAAAAAAGTTGCCCAGACCAATGTCAAGAAGCTGTTCACGTATGTTTTCTTCCAGTAGTTTTACGTTTCAAAGACTCACATTAAAGTATTTAATCCACTACGTTGATTTTCGTATACAATATGAAGTAAGGATCAAATTTAATTCTTCTGCACATATATCCAGTTTCTCCAAAACCATTTATTGACTAGACTATTCTTTCTTTCTTCTGTATTTTTGGGACTCCTGTGAGAGGCCAATTGACCATAAATGTTTGAATTTATTTCTGGGCTCTCTTTTCTGTTTCATTGGCTTGTACATCTTTTTTATGCCTGCACCAGACCATTTTTATTGCTCTAGGGCCTTGGTGCCCAGCATCCCAGCTGTTCCAGTCGTGGCTGAAAAGAGCCAATGTAGAGCTTGGGCCATGGCTTCAGAGGGTGCAAGCCTCAAGCCTTGGCAGCTTCCATATGATGCTGACCCTGTGAGTGCAAAGAAGAATTGAGGTTTGGGAACCGCTGCCTAGATTTCAGAGCATGTATGGAAACACCTAGATGTTGAGGAAGAAATTTACTGAAGGGGTAGGGCCCTTATGAAGAACATTTGCTAGGACAGTGTGGAAAGGAAATGTGGGGTTGAAGTCCCCACACAGAGTGCCTACTGGACCACCACCTAGAGGAGCTTTGAGAAGAGGGTCACTATCCTCCAGATCCCAGAATGGTAGATCCACCAACAGCTTGCACCATGCATCCAGAAAAGCTACAGCAACTCAACCTTAGCTCGTGAAAGCAGCCAGGAGTGGGGCTATATCCTGCAAAGTCACCCAAGGCCATGGAAACCTACCTGTTGCATCAGCATGACCTGGATGTGAGACATGGAGTCAAAGGAGATCATTTTGGAGCTTTAAAATTTGACTGCCCTGCTGGATTTTAGACTTGCATGGGGCTTGTGACTTGTGGTCCCTTTGTTTTGGCCAATTTATCCCATTTTGAATGACTGCATTTACTCAATGCCTATACCATCATTATATCTAGGAAGTAGCTAACTTGCTTTTGATTTTACAGGTTCATAGGTGAAAGGGACTTGCCTTATCTCAGATGAGATGGTGGACTGTGGACTTTTGAGTTAATGCTGAAATTAGAAGAATTTGGGAGGACTGTTGGGAAGACATGATTGGTTTTAAAACGTGAAGATATGAAATTTGGGTGGTGCCAGAGGCAGAATGATATGGTTTGACTCTGTTTCCACCCAAATCTCATTTTGAATTGTAACTCTTACAATTCCCACATGTCATGGGAGGGACCCATTGGGGAGGTGATTGGATTGTGGGATCGGGTCTTTCCTGCACTGTTCTCATGATAGTAAATGAGATCCGATCATTTTAAAAAGAGGAGTTCCCTTGCACAAACTCTCTCTTTGCATTCTGCCATCCATGTAAGATGTGACTTGTTCCTCCTTATCTTCTGTCATAACTGTGAGGCTTCCCCAGCTATGTGAAACTATAAGTCCAATTAAACCTCTTTCTTTTGTCAATTTCCCAGTGTCGGGCATGTCTTTATCAGCAGTGTGAAAATGGACTAGTACAAACATGTCAGAGTGTTAAGAAAGGAATATTGCAATGCTCTATTCAGTGTCTTGGGAACACTTCTTCAGCAGGGCAGCACTTCAGTCAAGGCATAGGGGAATATGGCAGTAAGTCATGTAGATGTTTGTAGGAACATCAGTCCAGTCAGAAGGAACAGTAAATGCACAGGAATATACAGGGTACATGTCAAGAGAACAGGGGGAGATCTGTGTGGCTGAGCTGAATAGACAAAGGGAAGGGGCTTGGAAATTGAATTAGAGATGTCAGCAAGAGTACCCAGGGTCTGCACAGTCATGAATTAACTGTTTTATTCATTCATTCATTCATCCATTTATCTATTTATTTTTGAGACAGCTGTCACCCAAGCTGGAGTGCAGTGGTGCAATCATGGCTCACTGCAACCTCGACCTCAACCTCCAGGGCTCAAGTGATCCTCCTACCTCAGTCTTTGAGTAGCTGGGACTACTGGTTTGCACCATCACACCCAGCTAATTTTTAATTTTTTGTAGAAACAGGGTCTCCCTGTGTTTCCCAGGCTGTTCTTGAACTCCAGGACTCAAGGGATCCTCCTGTCTCTACCTCCTAAAGTGCTGGGATTACTTTACCCAGACATGAACTACCATGAAATAATTGTTTTTCATATTAAGATGGGGGAAACTACTGGAGTGTCTTAAAGGATGACTAAGATGATGTAGTTTGTATTTTCAAAGCATCCATCTGTCTCTTAGGTAGACTAGAGGAGAATAAGTTCAGAAGCAGAGAAACCAGAGCAGGGACTTGTAGCCCTGATCCAAGCAAGCAACTGAATGTCCTTCATTGAGTCGTTGTTGCAAGGAATAAATGAGTAACTATGCAAAGCATTTCCAATAACATCCTAAGTAAGTGGCACTTGTGTTTTTGTCTGTGGATAGACATCATTGTTGGTGATAATGCATTGTAAAATGTTCCTAGTAAGAAACCATAGTTTGATCTCCTATTTTCCCTCTTAGCCTTCCTCTCTCTCTCCCTTCTTTTATTCCTTTCTTATTTTATTTATTTCTCTTTTTTTCTTCATTTTCTCTTTCTTTCCTCTTCCCTTCCATCTTTCATGCATTGACGTATCCATTCAAGGGCAGATAGTTATAATGGTTAATCCTGTGGAGTGTGGGGTCATACAGACTTGGGTTGGCTGTGCCATTTAACATCTGTGTTACCTGGAGTAAGATTAAGATTCTCAACTCCCGGGAGCCTTAGTCTCATTATTTCTAAAGTGAGTACAACAATGGCATCTAATGTAGTAGGTGATTGTTTTGAAGATTGGGGTAATTCACAAAAAACTCTTAGTCTATGGCTTGATGCTATAAATTGTCAATAAAAGTTGGCTTTGTTATTTGTTGTTGTATTAAGTCTGTATAGCCACTAATAATTCATTGTGTTTCATGTATGTAGAGAGAGGGTACAATACATATTTACATAGCCCCAGCCCTCTACCAGTTCAGAACTAGAGGGGCCCAAGGAAGCAGCAGAGAGCAATAATAGATAAGTCATCTAGAACGGCAAAGCTGGGAAAAATATGGTGTGCTATCCAGTGGTATCTAATCTAGCCCATGAATTCGTGGAAGGCTTCCTGCTGGAGGAAGCAATATTTAATCTCAATCCTAAGGAATTAGTTGAAGTTAGGCAGAGGTTTCCCAGCATTTTAGGCAGAAGAAGAATCAAGAACAAAGATTCTGCGACAAAATATGGCATTATCTAGTTAGAAACTGTAAGCTGTTCCAAGAGAGATTAGTAGAAACTCCTTCTGAGAATCAGGTGAGTTTTAAACCAGTGAAATGAATTAAACATTTGAACGTCTTAAAGCTGAATTTCTTCTTTCACAATTATTATCTTTGGCCTCCAAAGGAACTCATGATTATAACACCTGTCTTAGCTAATGTCCAAATAATTATATCAATTACGGGGAGAGGAAAACACCTTCACTACTCTGCCCCACAGCCTCTCCTCCTACGCCTCAAGCCCCCACCATTTTTGTTATTACTATCAGCTCACCCAGCAACCAATGAAATTCATTCGTTGGTAGCTAATTTTCCATATTCCCTGGCTGTCCTTTTCATGCAAGTGTGTGTGCCTTCATTCACACACGCAAACAAACAGACATAAATTCACCCAACTGGATGTAGAATTCTGTCAATCATATCTTCTCTACATCTCCTTTTTCCAGCTCCTTTGAGTGTTATTGCTGGATCCATATTGCTACATCACTCAGCAGTAATGTTGTGATAGCCCAGCAACTTGTCTTCCTGCACTCCTGCTCCTAGAACAGGCCAGTGGTTGGAAGGCCATTGCTACTAGATTAATCTTTAAATCAAGGATGAGCAAATGTCTTCTGTAAAGGGCCAGAAAGTAAATCTCTTAGGTTTTATGGACCATGGTTTCTGTGTTGCAACTACTCAACTCTACCATTGTGTTTCTAAGACAGACACATGCCAGATATGAATGAGTGGGAGTGGCTATGTTCCAATAACACTTCATTTAAGGCCAGATTTGGCCCTGCTCTTAAATAAACTCTTACTTAGCAACACTCCACAATTTCTTCCCACCCATACCTTCTGTATTCATGTCCCCAACTTGAAAGTCAACATATTACTATCATTTCTCAGTTATCATTTCAATCACTTTTCTTCTGGTGATCCCCACATTCTCATTATAGGTCATTACCTTTCTGCTTCACTAAATATTCCCAATCATCTAAACATACCCTATTCTGGTGTGTTTCCTGCCAAATTTCCCAGTTAAACTCTTAAGATCTTTCAGTTCCAACTCTGACACTGGTTCCATCGCCCAGGGATCTTTACACTGGGAGTTCTTCTCAGAAGGTCAGGAGAAAGCCGTTAACCATTAATGTTCTTACTAGTAGACTTTAGTGGGAAAGAATTTTTTGTCATCTTGGCAGAGACATTGAGACCACTGTGTTTGACCCACAAATTCCTTGACTCTCTTTGCATTGAGACGTGGGGCATTTGCACTGAGAAGTTGGATATTTTATCCTTCCTTTTTGACCACAAGATATGGACAAAAGAATCTGTGACAGTTTCTAGACTGCAATCTTTCACTTTCTGCCTCTTAGAACATTCTCTCTAGGAACCCTAGACATCGTTTAAAGAGTGTGAGGTTTCTGAGACTGACTACCATACTGGAGATACTAGGTGTTGGTCCTCAAACCAGCAGTCTTAGCTGAACCCAGCCTTCAAGCCATGCCCATCAAAGCATGGGCCATGTGAGTAAAGTCATCTTGGACTCTATAGCCCATCCACCAGCCAGAGATTTGAGTAACCTCCATCAGCAGCACAGGGAGCAGGACCATCACCCAACCAAGCCCTGCCCAAATTCCTCACCAGCATAATCATGGGATAAAATAAAATGGTTGTGTTATTAAGCAGTTTCATATTTTTGGCTAGCTCATAACATACAGTAAATGAGCAGAATGTAGACTTCTAGGTGAATGAGCCTGTTATCCTCAATGCTTTCCCCAAGCCAGTAGGTTTTTCACATTCCTGTTTATTTTGCCATTACTCTCCTTCCTGCCCAGATGCACTTGTGCTGTGATTATTCTTGTGTAATCTGTCCTTTATTGTCTATTAAAATCCTAATTTTATTATTTTATATCCATGTATGATATTACTTCCCCAGGAAGTCTTTTTTTATTTCTCCAGGCAGTTATTGATTGATTCTTTAAAGTTCTCCAGGCACATGATTTATAGATTTATCCTTGTAGTGACTGATTTGTTTTCTAAAATTTCTTTTAATGTAGCTGCCTTCCCCACTTCAGTTTCTTATATAGTTGTTGAAAATTAGTAGCCACTTAATAAACATTTATTGAATGATTGAATACAAACGCTGGGATTTGCACTCTAGTAGTTGGCATATTGGGTTAAAGATTGAAGAAAACGTGATCATTTACTGACAAATCACTTTCCCTTTCCTCATCTTAAAAGAAAGGATAAGTAAGTTTTGATATTTTCAACATATATGTCAGAAAAAAAATATGGAGGCTAATTTTTGCTATGATAATAAGTAAACCCTAAATTTCATAGTTTAAGATGGCATAGGTTTATTTCTCACTCATGCAACAGTATAACACAGATTAGGATGATCTAACTCAGATGACGTAGGCTGTTTAATCTAAGGAGGACTCAGCCAAGAGGACTGGACTTTCTTCCATGGGGCTTCTATCTCCCAGTTTGGTGACAAAGGCTTCTTTACATCACAGTCTCAGCGTTCTAAAGAGCAGCAAGAAAGACCAGGTTCTAATAGGTAAGCATTTTTGGGCCTCTGTTTAGATCTGCTTTTCAACATCTTGTTGGCCAAAGCATTTCTTCTCTTTAGGGGAAAAGCTGAAAATGTGGACCATTTTATAAGTTAAAACAAAGATCTTGTGTGGAAGTTGGATTGGAGTTCTGTACTGTACTCTCAAACTCTGTGTAACAAATATGTGGAATAATTCAATGCATTACAACAATGTGTAATTATTAGCTCCTCTTCACATAGAACATTCACAGTGATTTGAAATGGTTTAGACTGGGCTATGATGTCAAACTGCCTGGGTTCAAATCCCAGCTCCATCATTTTGTACAGAACATAGAGCAAGCAGCATACTTTCTCTGCAGTTCTGTTTTCTCATATGTAAACTAGAAATAATGACAATAACAACTCCTTTTGAGAAGATACTGTGAGATAGTTTATGTAAACTACTGAGTACTCTCTGGAATATATTATGAGTGTAATAAATAGCATGTATTAATTGCTGATAAGTAGTGCTATTTCTCTGATTTTGGAAGGGAATGTGGAGGGTTTCTAACTCCTTTGATAAGATGGCAGACTTTCATTTTTTCCTTTTCTCCTATTCTGTCCTAGGTCACAGAAGAAGAAGTGGCAATTACGACTCTTTATTTTTAGCTTGTGATCAAGTGAGTGCTAAGACATCATTCTCATTCAAGTTCCTTGTGATTGGAAAAGACTAGAAGACACCTATAAGCACCTATAGGCACCATCAACAGTCTGAAAGCCATACCAGTGGAAGGGAATTCAACGTGTACTCCATCATGTTGGAGGGCAGAATAGATCTGTTGGGTGAGAGTTATTAGGAGTTCCAGTTTTACTAAACGTAAGGACAAATTTGTTAACAATCATGGCATCAAACAATGGATGTGCTGCTCTAGCATGTTAAGCTGGTTTCCCAGAAGCAGCTCCTTATATGATGATGTACATGTAAGTGATGAATGGAGAAACAGAAAGTAAAATGAAAACAGAAAAGAGACCAAGGAAATCTACCATATCAAGTAATGCAATATCAACCAGTGGAGGGTGACTTGGGCTCTATCCCACAAGGGAGCCTTGGAAACTGTGAAAACAGTTATAGTCACTCTAAGAATTTCTGAATCAGAGCAAGAGAACTGGGTATTTATACTCCTGTCCTCATCATTGGCTACGTTGTGAGGAGGAGTTGGTATACATACCCAGATACTTCTGGTTCTATGTATTGATATGTATGCAGGCAATGAGGGTCCTGGTTGTCTAAGCCAGCCTCTAATTGCTACCATTGGGAGCAGAGGCACACCAGAAGCTGACAGATGCAAAAAGGTAGTGAAAGAGGTTTGTGGGAGTATCCTTGCAGCAGTGACATCACCAGCTCTGCTTTGTCTGTTGTTACGTTCCGTTTCTGGAGAGATCCAGGCAGAAGGTGCCAGCTTCAACACCCTATTTTGACACTGAGAGTCATTTAACAAAGGCTTCCTTTAGAAAAATATATTAATATTGCTTGGTTTTGTTTGGCAACCTTTGAAAACAAAGTGCTTAAAGAAAACCTTCCCCCAAATATGTAAGTCTGGTCTCCAGTGGACTGATGTCTGACTGGACCTTCTCTGTGGTGACTCCGTAGGCTCTGACTTCAGACGGACTTGGCTTCTTAATCCTCCTTTGAGCTCTTCGGGCTGAAGGATTTTGAGCAAATCACCTAAAACCCTTGTTCTTCCATTATCTCACCTGTAAAATAGAGCCAATAATACTTACCTCCTGGGTCTAATAATATTTATCTACCTGGTTCACAATAGATGTTTTTATAAATACTGTAGGCATTTCTTTATTCTCAATTTAAAACAGAAGAATTGAAGGGAGAAAGATTAAGTTGCCTCTCAAGTCAAGAGAGGGGACAATGGAGATTATGAATGTTCTACTGACTCCTTCTCTAGGCACAGTTTCTACTATATCATTTTATATGGAAAATGAGATAAAGCCAAATAGAATATAGAAAAATAGATCAAAATCTAGCATCGGTGTTGATGTTTCTACTGTTGTTATCATCCATCTGTTGTTGTTATCATCCATCTTTGTAAATATTTGAACTTAATAAATTACTTACTTATGTTCTTTGTGCCTCAGTTCACTCTGATACAAAACATGAGCACTGGGCTACATGGGCATAATGTCCCTTCCCAGCTCCAACTACCCACCATTTAGGAGCTTGTGTTAGTCCATTTTCATGCTACTGATAAAGACATACCTGAGACTGGGCAGTTTAGAAAATAAAGAGTTTTTGGAGGTTTTTTTCTTTTTTCTTTTTTTGGAGTTTTGCTCTTGTCACCCAAGCTAGAGTACCATGGCACTATCTCAGCTCATTGCAACCTCCGCTGCCCAGGTTCAAGTGGTTCTTCTGCCTCAGCCTCCTGAATAGATGAGATTGCAAGTGCCCGCCACCATTTTCAGCTAATTTTTGTATTTCTAGTAGAGACAGCATTTCGCCATGTTAGCCAGACTGGTCTGGAACACCTGACCACAGGTGATCTGCCTGCCTTGGCCTCCCACTGTGCTGGGATTACAGGCATGAGCCACTACACACAGCCAGAAAGAGGTTTAAATGAACTCACAGTTCCACATGGCTGGGGAGATCTCACAGTAATGGAAGGCAAGGAGGAGCAAGTCACATCTTACATGGATGGCTGCAGGCAAAGAGAGAGCTTGTGCAGAGAAACTCCCGTTTTTAAAACCATCAGATCTTGTGAGACCCATTCACTATCACAAGAACAGCATGGGAAAAGACCTACCCTCATGATTCAATCATCTCCCACCAGGTTGCTCCCACAACAGGTGGGAATTATGGGAGCTACAAGAGGAGAGTTGGGTGGGGAAACAGAGCCAAACTGTATCCGAAGTAAAGATGAAAAGAGAGCATTTAGGGCTTAGAAGTCAAAGTGATATGAGTGGACTTGTGCTTAATTAGTAGGTACTGAGGCTCCCCTGTGCATAGGAGGGAGTGAAAAACACAGCCCATTGCCAATGGAACTTGCATTATCTGGTGACTGGTTACAAATAGTGTTTATTTATTGGTTTCTTTTTAAGATTACTTTCAATCTGAGGTTTGAAGGTTTGGTAATGATTTTAAAAGTTATAATTCTAATGAAGGTTACCTGTCAGCTGCTGAGTATAAAAGAAGGAAAAGCAGCCACAAATCAAGCAGAATATTGTGCAGTAAGCAGCTCTTCCCACGAACACTGGGAGGTTACAATAATGCCACAACTGAATAGCTCTTTGAAATACTTCACTAAATTACTCTGTTGGGTACCCCTTATTAAGCAATCTGCTTCAGAAAGTTCTTTATTCTCCAGGACTGGCAAAGTCTCACAATTTCATTATGCTGAGGGGCTTGGTGCTGTCTCTTCTGAGAAATTTATCTGCCTGGCGAGTGGCCCATATTACCTTCCTTGTTGGGCCTTGATAAGTGTCTCTGAACGAAGGGAAAACAATTTGTACAACTCTTCCAGTCAATTGGAGGCTGAACAGTGGGATGGAACAAAGCTCTGTTCCGTCCCACAGTGCCAATTTGCCCTTATCAAGCGCAACAGAGAAAATGTGGTGGCATGTTACTGCGAGAATAGGAAAGCACTCCCAGCAAAACGAGAAAACAGTTATTGGACTCGTTTTACCAACCCAGGGCTAACTCTACAGCAATTCTTACACACTTATGCCACGTTAGAATCGCCTCACCATATGGCTGGGCATTGATCATTTTGCCGTGATGATAATTTAAGATATAGTGTGGATGTTCACTTGCTTTTTTAATACAATTTTCATTTTGGTGTTCTGATTTCATCACAGAATGTCATGAGCATTGACAGAGTTTTTTTAATAAAAATTGTTAGCATTTGTAGAATAAAAATCTCCTTCACAAATGTCATGCGATCTGCATTTTCATAGGAAACCTGGAGAAGCTTGGGCTGGCTTCATTTAACCTCAGGAACAGAAGGACTCCCTGAGGCTGAGCCGTTCCTAACGTGCCCTAAGGCCAAACCAGCAGCAACATGAAAGCCAGGCTTCAGTCCAGGGCAGTTTTTCAGCATGATATCCTCTCCATGCTGGGACACTGGTACTCCATTAGTTGCATACTTTGTGGGGATCCTATTGTAAAATATTCCTTTCAAGACATCGCAACCTATTGAGAAAACACATGTGTAATTAATAACAGAAAGTCTTCTTGCCCATGTCATGAGCTCTCCCAGGCAAATCACATACCCTGCAGGCCAAATACCAGTTCATGTAGATAAAGCAGTCACTGAGGAAACATAAAGATACTATATAAAAAGCTAAACTGGAGGGCTGAGATGCTCTGGTTTTTAAATTGCCTTTCCCAGAACTTCTAGGGTTTCGTACAGGTATCACAGAACCTACCGCAGGTGCTGAGGAACAGGATTTGGGGCTTCCTTCTCTCTGCCTCAGATAATGTGGTTCCACTAACACCTGTTTTTAAACACAGGATTTTCGTGAACATTTTCCACTGGTAAGAAGATCTAATATTGGACAAAATTTTTGCAACGACAGGTCTAATTCAATTAATTCTCTTTTTAAAGATGAAGAACTCAGATCTGCAGAGGCTTTGGAACCTGCCCAACGAGAGAAATCTTTTTCCTTCAAGAACGTCTTATTTCCTGATTCCCAGTTTCATTGACAGGGTTAGCATGGAGACCTGGTTTCTGAATACCACTGATTTTAGATGCACTTCAGCTTTACACACAGGTTTATCTAGAGGTTGAAAGTACAGAGTTGCTGGAAAATACATCGTTCATAGTGAAGCAAAAGAATCTATAATTTGGGGGAAAAGGATAGTAATTCCTAAGTACTGGTTATGTCTCTAAGGTCATTTTTCCCACTAACATTTTATTATTAATGAATTTTATTATTCCGTTGATTTTTATGTGTCTGTCCATTCCTACTGCCCTCCAGTTATCTGGTCCCTCTGCCCTCTGTCTTGCTCTCATCAAATTCATTTTACTTGCAATTCCTAAAAATATCTTTCTGACATGCAAATCTAACTATGTTTCTTTTTTTTTTCTCTTTTTTTTTTTGTTTTCTGTTTTCCTTCTATTTTATTAACTCTATGTTTCTTTTATACTTAGAACCTACTTTTTCTCTGACATGGCAACATCCTAATATCTCAGGATGACTCTGCCTCCCTTATTTACACATCTCTGGCTAGATCTCTTGTTCTACAAACTCTAGTCACGCCATGTATGTTTTTCCTCTTCACACTCATAACTGCTTCACACATTGACACCCTGGCATAACCAATGCCCCCTATCTAGAATGTCCTTGATGTACTTTTTTTAATCTGAAAAACTCAAGCTTCAAGATTTATCTTAAGAATTGCATATTTTCAGGTCTTCGCTATTGTAAACAGTGCTGCAATGAACATTCGTGTGTATGTGTCCTTATAGTAGAATGATTTATAATCCGTTGGATATATACCCAGTAATGGGATTTCTGGGTCAAATGGGATTTCTATTTTTAGGTCATTGAGGAATCGCCACACTATCTTCCACAATGGTTGAACTAATTTACCTTTGTAGGGACATGGATGAACCTGGACACCATCATTCTCAGCAAACTGACACAAGAGCAGAAAATCAAACACCGCATGTTCTCACTCATAGGCGGGTGTTGAACAATAACACATGGACACGGGGAGGGGAGCACTACACACTGGCGTCTGTTGGGGGAAAATGGGGGAGGGACAGGGGTTGGGGAGGTGGGAAGAGATAGCGCGGGGAGAAATGACAGATATACGTGAGGGGAAGGAAGGCAGCAAACCACACTGCCATGTGTGTACCTATGCAACAATCTTGCATGTTCTTCACATGTACCCCAAAACCTAAAATGCAATAAAATAAAAAAAGAATTAAAAAAAATTGCATATTATTTCAGGAAACTCTTTTTTTTTTTTTTTTTTTTTCCTATACCCATCATGTGTTAGATAAACGTTCTCTATAACACACCTTTATCTTGCAATTGTTAGCGTCTAGACAAATCTGCTCCTCGGAATATATCTCCCATTATTGAACATTTATAGGGCAAAGGCTGTTTTTGTTGTTTTTACTTTGTCAATCTTTATAACACACAGTAAAGAGTGTGACATATAATAGGCACTTAACAAATTCTTGTTGAACTTAAATGCATCTATTTCTCATCTAATATATTAGTTAAGACTTCAGTTTTAGGTTAATAACTTTTCTTAAAAAATTAGCAGCTGATACAAACTAAAATCAAAAGAAGCTCTCAGTGAGGGCGTGCAGGGGTATTTTATAATATTCTTGATAGGGAAGTTTAGATGGGCTTCATGGGGATCAGAACGCCAACAGAACAAAGTCCCTTCCTCTCTTGGGTGCCTCAAGCTCTCAGCCTTGCTTCTTTCCAAGGATCTGCTCAATTATTTGCTTGATTTCTGAGGGTCACCTTTATCTGCTTCCAAGTACATGCTGAAGGAAAGAATCCCGATAGCCTTAGCTCCACCTACCATCTGAGCTCACCCTAAAACTTCTGAGTCTTGATTTGAAAGGGAAAGAATATGACCATTTCTACTAATATAACTAAGCGCCGCCCAAGGGGCAGGGATGGTCCAATGTGGTTACTAATATGGAGGCTACATTCACCCACTTATTTAGGTCTGTTGGAAGAGAAGGGGCTGTGGGCTGCACGGGTACCTCCAAAACTAACATCTTGAAGCACGTGACATGGACCAAGATTAGGCATTCTAGAGAAAGGCAAGCATTTCCCCCAGTGTCTGTACAGAATATTAGTTCCACAGGGTGATAATAGCTGGTAGGAGAGAAACAATGCTGTAGTCCAGCAGGTTTGAAAAACGCTGAAACAAACTTAAAGATGTTTCTTTACTGAAAGACTTCTCAATGACTTTATCATGCAAATGTGATTTATGAAATGGAAAAAAGAGAATATCATCTGTTGCTTTCTCCAGCCTGTTTGCTCAGAGAAATATTTTTTTCTCCCCCACAAAACACTTTGTAGCATTAGGGTTCTGTGGCATAGACTTGGGGAACACTGAAGTCATTATATACTAATTATGTCACTCCACTGGCGGAAATACATACTAATCAATATGTTATACTTCACCAATTTAGAGTAATGGCATTTCCTGAACTGTATTTAATAGTCTTTGAGGAACTTTAAATTCTTCTTCCTCTCTTTCCTCCTTTCAGCAATTTTGAATCATGATTTCCCCAGTGACCATAACTCAGGTGGAATTCTCTCTCTACATTCAGCTGTATGACTAATTAAGTGACTGCTATGTTTTTAACAGGTTTGACTTAGGAAGTGAGCACTAGTTCTCCTGAAGTTGTTTTGGTAAATAAAATTGTATTGGGAAAACAAAAGCCATCCAGTTTTACAGGGGCATATCCAAAGGTATTTGCATAATGTTTCCATGTTAATGATTGGTTCAGACCCATTTATTGAGTACTTATTGAGTGTTTGCTTGATTCTGGGCTCTGGACTGAGCATTGCTGATGCCAAGACTGATAAGCCTAGGACATAAACTAGAGTGGCTCAGGTTTTAGTAGAGGAGACAGACGTGCCTGCAGATAACTTCTGAGTGCGATAAATGCCTTGGTAGAAGAAGGAAAATGATAAAGAGCTAGCACAGAAGAGAGATAGATTTACCTTGGGGGAGGTTGCAGAGAACACTCTGCAAAGAAAGTAACATCTATTCTTTGTTTTGATGAAAGAGTAAGTGTTCTTGATGAAAATAAGAAAAGCTTTTTTATGCAGGAGAGAAAAGAAAAGTGAAGGACAAAACCCTGGATTATGCTGACAATGAAGTGGCTGTCAGAGGAAGTAAATCCAGGGCAGGAGATTGAGAAGGAATGGCCAGAAAGCTGGGAAGAACAAGGAAGAAGGATGTCCAGGTAGACAAAGTAGAAGAGGGTTTCAAGAACAAAACAATGATGAAGACAGGATCAAAAGGACCAAATGCTACTGTAGAAAATCCAACAGGATACCAAAAATGATTAAAGGTTAATATTCCCCAAATTTGGGATTGAGTACATTGTGGGGCTCCCAAAGACAGCAATTTGGGATCCTGTCAACTGTTTCCATTGTATGCCCCCAACGAAAACCTCACATTTATCCATGATAAAATAGTGTAGGCTGTTATTCCTGAGTAAATGCAAACTTACATGACACAAATATCTCGAAGCCTGAGAACAAAGGAAAGGGATGGAAAGCAAAGGGGTCTTTGATTTGATCTTTGGTATTAGACTTTCCTTCAAAAAGCATGTGGTGGTTGTTAGGAGGCCTACAATTTATTTCGGATTCTATAACGAAGCAATTGTGTGAATTTAGAACAGTTATTTCGTCCTCTGGACCTGGGTTACCTATTCAGCACTGAAGTTTGGCTTCTTCCCGAGAATCAAAGCTGCCTGTGATGCCTTATGTGGAGTGATGGGAACTTCATACTCTGCTGCATGCCAACCTTTACAAGGCACTCTTTCTCCCTCCATCTCCGTTCAAAGGGGAAGGAGAATTTCAGACAAATATTGAAGATATCTTTCCAGAAGGCTGAACCTAGTTGGGTGTAACTAGGGACTGGAGAAAGGAGAGAAGGCAGGAATTCTTTTCCCCCTTGCTGATGAAGAGGCGGCTGTGACTTGCTCGCTTGCCTCAGGCAACTTTCTTCAATTTTGCATAATAGGTATGTATTGGTGCATAGCTGATTGCCCCAACATTTCATGGCTCAAAACAAAAACACACATTCATTTTCTTTTACTACTTCAATGGGGGAGGAATTTGAGGTTAACTTTTCTAGCTCAAATTTTTCTTGAGTTTATCAGATATTGGCCAGAGAAGTAGTAAAGGCTTACGTGAGACTGGAAATCCATTTTCAGCCTAGCTGTCTCACATGGCCACTGTTAGAGAGAGGCCTGAGGTTTTTACCACTTGAACCTCTCCCCTAGGCTGTTTGACTGCATCCCCAGGACACAATGGATGGCTTTTCCCAGAGTGAGCAATTTGGAAGATGGCCTAGCTCCAGAAGTCACACATTTGCCTTTGCTGTATCCTATCAGTCACATGGGCCAGCCTGAATGTCCTTACACATTAGCATGCATATCCCTAGGAAGGCATCACTAGGGTCAAGACTGGCTACCACACTCTGTACACTTTACCTTTTCATGCTAAAATTAAGATGATGGCACTTAGTTCTTCATGTCTGTGCTGCACAGAATATGCCCATTCAGGAAGTGTTGTTTGTCTCTTGTCTCTCTCAAAGCAGAATTCAATAAAAGCTATTATGCAGATACAGAGACACTGCTCTAGGAACAAGCAGGAGGAATTCCCTTCTGGTTGGGGAATGGCTCCATGAAGAAGATGGAATTTTTGAACTAGGCCTTTGGAGACATGCAGAGTTTTAACAGTCAGAAAATATTGGGATGGAGTCGAGTGGTGAGAAAAGCCATTCTAACTAAACTCTGGGATGGGCATGAACAGAAGCTCAAAGGTAAAGGAATGTAAGAATTATTTGGGAAAGTGGAGCTTTCCTGAAATGGTGGGTCTATGTGTTTGTGTCTGCACAACATGTCAAAGCCGTGAAGAAGAGGAAACAGGAGCATCAGAGCTGGAAGTACAGTTAAAAAACGTACTACACAGTGAGGTTTCTAAATGCCAGCGTAGGGATTAAAGGCAGAACTTGTTTTCTGCACTAATCTTCCTTTCTGGAGATGGTATGTTTAGTAAGTGCATTCCCAAACTTTAATCATTTGCATGTAATGACTATAATGTAATTGCTGTAACTTTTCTCATACACAGGTATGTGGTGGGCAGCCTCTAAGATGTCAACTGTGACCCCTACCTTTTGGTAATGCCCTCCTTCATGCATGTGGGCTGGATTTAAAGACTCACTTCTTGTGAATTGAATGAGCTGCACGTTGTGAGCTGCCTGATGGAGATGCTTACATGGCAAGGTACTGACGTCCTCAGGCAACAGCCGGTACCAGACAGAGCCCTGCAAGCCACCCTGGATAGAGAGATTGGAAGCTGAACCTGCAGGTCAGGGACTGGGGAAGAGGGTAGAGAGGTATAGGCCAGATTTGGAAGGACAAAGACCCTTCCCAGTCCACAATGACACTTTGAAACCAGCACCATGAGAGACTCTGAACTAGGGACGTCTGCTAAGCCACATCCCACACAGATTCCTGGCTCACATAAATCATGAGACAATAAATGTTTGTTAAGTGTCTAAATCTGGGAGTAATTTGATATACAACAATAGATAATGAATACACATGTGTCACCCAAACAATGTTTGCTTAAGACATCTGTCTTCAGATCAATTTACTTTTTATATAAATGTATTTATTTAAAAGGGAAACTTTAGGCCAGGTACGGTGTCTCATGCCTGTAATCCCAGCACTTTGGGAGGCCAAGGTGGGTGGATCGTGAGGTCAGGAGTTTGGACCAGCCTGACCAATGTGGTGAAACCCCATCTCTACTGAAAATACAAAAGTTAGCTGGGCTCAGTGGCATGCGCCTGTAATCCCAGCTACTCAGGCTGAGGAAGGAGAATCGCTTGAATCTGAGAGGTGGAGTTTGCAGTGAGCTGAGATAGCACCATTGCACTCCAGCCTGGGCAACACTGTGAGACTCCGTCTCAAAAAAAAAGGAAACACTATACTATATTTCAAAGTAAGAGATTGATATAAGTTTCCATAAATACGTTAGTATGTGAGACCTAGAATCATCTCTTTAACGCTAACTACTACATACACTAACAGTACTAACATTCCTTGAGAGACATGAGCTGAATGAAAGACGCTGGGTTTGAATTCCATGTTCCCCTCTCATTAGCTCTGTGACATTAGGAATGTCCCGTTAATGGTTTGAGGCTTTGTTTCTTCATTCTAAAAGAGATGATTTGACTCTATTTTCTAGTTTTTTTTTATTTTTTTATTTTTTTTTATTTTTTATTTTTTATTTGAGATGGAGTTTCGCTCTTGTTACCCAGGCTGGAGTGCAATGGCACGATCTCGGCTCACTGCAAACTCCACCCCCTGGGTTCAGGCAATTCTCCTGCCTCAGCCTCCTGAGTAGCTGGGATTACAGGCACGCGCCACCATGCCCAGCTATTTTTTTTTTTTTATTTTTAGTAGAGACGGGGTTTCACCATGTTGACCAGGATGGTCTCGATCTCTTGACCTCGTGATCCACCCACCTAGGCCTCCCAAAGTGCTGGGATTACAGGCTTGAGACACCGTGCCCGGCCCTCTAGTATTTTTTAGGATGAAACGAACGATTATTGTGAAAGCACCTACAAATAATAATGATGATAATCATGATAATTGTCATTTTGTATTGTCTTTAACCATGCACCAAGTGCTACATTTTGCCATTCAGGAAAAGTTTCCCAGAGGTTTAGTGACTTGTTCAGGATCACAGCTGGTGCCGTGGCGAATGAGAATTCAAATCCGGATCATTTTCACTGTGAAGCTCTTACTCTTAATTATTGCAGATTACAGACCACATTCAGTTAGCAATATTCAGACCGGGTTGGTTCTTTTTTCTTGCTTAGAAATGAAACTTTGCAGTTCTCCCGCATAGACTTTAAAATAATATAGAACTTTTGTTCTCTGCCGGGTTCAACTCCATTCCTGGGATTACTCATTGTTTACTAAGGAGGTTGTTGTCAGGACCTAATTTTTTTAGGTTCATAGCAGCTAGTCAAACATCACTCTAGGTCAATTGGGCTGTCTGTAGTAATGATAAAATCTATGCCTTCTATTTCTTAATTAATTAAATACAATGAAGTCTTTAAATTGATCAAAGCAGGGTCTCCTGTGGAATTAATTAGAAAATTATGGGGGAGGACTTGATGATTAATCCAGACTTCATAAACCTACTGGGAATTGTATAAAAGCTCAAAATAAAACACAGACTTATGTTAAAAATTTATTTATAATGTGATAACCATTTCAGGCTTTTTCGTGACAGGGTTGGTGGGGGTGGGGGGCAGGCAGTGTTCCAGCCTACATCTCAGGATGCTGTGTGAGGCGTGCTGTCACTGACATTCTGGGATAACACTGAGTTTTGAAAACTGCTCAGTGGCATTGCCATGGGCAGACAGATGGCGGTCTTTAGCAAACTCCATTAGCAGCCTTCCACCAGCAATCCCTGCGAACACCACTATTGACACCATCATTTTCTATGAGCAGTTTCCATTTGTTTAATCTTATAGAATTATAAATAAAAGCATTCGTAGAACAATGTATCTGTCCTCTTACAAAGCAGTATGCAAAACAAGAATGCTTAGTATGGCTGGAAGAAAAGTCCCACAGCCTCTTCACTGCAAACTGAAAGCACCTATGCATACCCCTTCTATATAGGGTCCTGCATCTGGCCCTCTGAAGGGACTATGGCTAAGGTACATGTTTATGCCTTTGTGTTAGTCCATTCTCACACTGCTGATAAAGACATATCCAAGACTGGATGATTTACAAAGTAAAAGAGACTTAATGGGCTTGCAGTTCCATGTGGCTGGGGAAGCCTCATCATCATGGCAGAAAGCAAAAGCCACATCTTACATGGTCTCAGGGAAGAAAGACAATGAGAACCAAAGAAAGGGATTTTCCCCTTATCAAACCATTAGGGCTCCTGAGATTTATTGACTACACTGAGAACAGTATGGGGAAAACCAAACGTCCCCCATGATTCAATTATCTCTCTCAAAACACATGAGAATTATGGGAACCACAGTTCACGATGAGATTTGGATGGGGACACAGCCAGAGCATATCAGCCTCCTGGGAGCACACAGGTGAGCAGAGGATATGGGCATGCACAGGGAAGTCCAGGAAAGTGGGTTTAATGTTCAGAACAGCAACTGTGTGGACCCATGTCAGCACATAGAAAAATGTGATTATTTCTACCCAGGGACCTGAAAATCTTCTCTGAGGGGCCGAGGCTTGAGCTGAGTTGTGAAAGAGGAGAGACTGTCACCAGGCAAACTTGAGGAAAAGGCATAAACCTACAGGACTGAAGGACAAGGGCACATCCACCCATTAAGGGTCCATGGTGTCTGCAGTGTCTTTTTTCTTGGGTCTTGACACATTAGAAGTGATAATTGTTCTATAATAGCACTTCTGTTGCATTGGTTAAGCCAGAATCTTTGTGGTAGTGAATTAAAAATGCAATTAGTATAAGAAAAGCAATTAGCTATTTTACATTGTGTTCACATATGCAAATTAAGAAGGAGACTTGATATAATTATGTAGAAAAAACAAAGGTTAATAAACAGCAGGCTGGGCTATTATTATCCGTATATTCCTGGAGAAAGGTAGTTTAGTGTATGCATCAATAGGGTAAGAGAAAAGAAGGGCTGTGTGTCAGTTACTTGGCTGTGACTGGATTGCACTTGGCGTGATACGATTCCAAAGCTTATGTTATTCCTTTTCCCTCCACTTTGTTTTATTATTATTTGAGTTTTTGGTGATTTCAGGGTGCTGTGATTCCTGGATTCAAATACTAACAGATGAAAATGTATTAATGGTTATTTTGGTTTCATGTAATATAGCTAACAATGCACTTCATTAATACGACTGTCAACAGTGGTAGTACTGTGTGTACAACTTAGAGTATCTTATTTTTATAATCTTAGTGTTAAAAAATCTGCCAATTAATTAAAAGCACAAAACTTAGCCCACTAATCACTACCTTTCAAAATTAGAAATTACCGAAATTTACAACAGAGAAAACTGAGTAAATTATGATATATAGCTATTATGGAGTATTAAATAGCAAATAAAAATAGTGTATTTGAAGAATATTTAACATACTCCCCAAAATGAAAGAATTCGCTATGAATGCCGTTTTTGAATTTTTATATATTAAGCAAGCGTTTTTAATAGGAAATGTATTATTATTTTAACTGAGCAGATATATAAATACTTCATAAAAATTTTACATTTTCTCCTATTCGAAATGGGATCCTTTTACTTTAAGAACAAAGGCCAGTAAGTATTTCTAAATAATCACATCAATGCGTAATTAATTATCCTCTCATTTATACAGCTTAGGTGAGTAAATTCAAGGATATTTGTAGCAAGAGTGGCAATGCAGGCTCTGGGATGAGCTCTGAAGCAGTCAATTACTGAGACACCTTTTATTTTCAGCTATGGTTTTTGCATTTACTTTTGTCACTTTCTCTTTGCCCTTTGTGGCTCATCTTTCTTTGTGCAGACTTGTGCGATGCCCCATCTGCTGTGATTCAACCCATTCTAATTATGCAGCACACATCCTGTCGCCATGAACCAAAATTTTATCAGTTTTTATAATTAATCAGAGCCTTGCGGATAAAAGATGCAAATGCAACATTTTAAAAAGAGATGTTATTGCTGAGAGTAACTCACATGGGCCTGAATGCATTTGATACTTGTGATGACTTGGGAGAGAAAAAGAATTCACATATTTAACTCTCTCGGTTTCTGGGAAGGCTGCTTGGCCCACAGCAAGAACAGAAGCCCTGAAGTCAGATCATTGCAGTTCTGCCTTTTACTAGAAAGGAGATATGGGCATGTCACTTAACCTTCCTCACTCTCAGTTTTTTCTTCTTTATTATGAGAAATGCACCCTGATCTTCCTCCCAGCTCTGTGAGCCTGGCACCTCCTACTTAACTGAGTCACTTCTCCCTTTTGATGCAAATGAACCATCAGTTTGCCCAACAGCTGTTATTAAGCACCTATTTATATGAGGCCCAAGATTTGGAGACCTGGGGTCCAGTTATATTCTGCTACTGAACAAGTAAGTCAGGCCTGACACTTCATTTTCCTAGGTTTCTACTTCTGTAATTAGCAAACATTTAATATAACATTTATGAGGTATCAGCAACTATCCTAAGCACCTTATAAACTTTGATTTATAATCTCCATTTTACAAATAAAAAGAAACTGAGGCAAAGGAAAGTCCAGGAACCTAACCAAAGTCACATGACTAGCAAGTGTTGGCACGGGGATTGATCTATGCATTTAATTATGGCACAATGCTGTCTCTCAATGATATCAATACACCTTCTGCATTACCCCTAGTATGGGACGGTAGAATGAGCACAATTTTCATAATGAAATACACCAGGTACTAATTAATTCCTGCCTGGACAATCATTAGTTGTGTGACTTTGGTCAAGAAGCAGACATTCTCCATACTCAAATTTCTCACCTATGAACTTGAAATGATACCTTCCTCATGGAATTTCTAGGTGAATTAGGCAACATAATATCTTTGTAAAGAACCTGCTAGTGTAACCAAATCCATGTTTGGCTGCTTGCTGCTTGAAAGCCAGACTCAAGACAAGGATTGGTGAGAGGAAAAGCAGGTTTATTCAGAGAACCGGCAAACCAAGCAGGTGGTAAACCAGCATTCTAAAGTACCCTCTTAAGTCAGTACAAATTTCAGGCTCTTTTAACATTAAGTTCAGGGGGAAGAAAAGGGGGTTGGGATCAAGGTGACCAACAATCACAGATATCTGGATGACTGTGAGAATCCAAGGAGATTAGAAACACCTTTGTCCTTGGTCAGGTCACAGTGTTCCCATAAATCTTCAACAAACATATTTGTTTAAATGCTTCTGCTTTAATCCCAGACTTAGTTTTAAAAACAACATGATTGCTGTTTTTTATAGAATCTCGGTGTCCTAAAATCATTGTAGGCTATGTACAGGAATGGGTAAAGTCTCCCTAAACAAAATAGAGTTAGTTATGTCATTCTTTTGCTGTTTCCCTGTTCTGCTAGGGTATGTGAAACAAATGCCATTCCCCTTCCCCTCTCATGAGTTAATGGAGATGGAGGAAAGATAGGGACATTTCAGGTCTACAAGGTCTACAAAAAGCATTGCTAATCGTCACTGCATTATATTGTACACCTTCTACCTGCCAAACACTTGCATATACCATCTCCAATTTCCATGAGACAGCTCAGTAAGATTTGTACATTTACCCCTATTTAAAGCGCAGGAGATGGAAGCTCAGAGAGGTTCAATAACTCACTAAGGTCACGGAGAGTGCCTGACAGAAGGATTTGTCCATGATGTTTCTTATGTTAAAACCTCAACTCTTGCTGTTGTTCTGTTTTCTGTTAGATGCCGTGCTTGCTACTGAGAAAATCCATAAGCCTCCTGAGGCCAGAAACTGTATTTAATCATTTTTGTGTATGGCTTTCATTCTATCCAACATTATGAATGGGATAGACACACATTTAATAGTTAAATAAGTGAACAGGCCAGGTGTGGTGGCTCACTACTGTAATCTCAACACTTTCAGAGGCTGAGGCAGGCAGATCACATGAGGTCAGGAATTTGAGAACAGCCTGGCCAACATGGTGAAACACTGTCTTTACTAAAAACACAAAAATTAGCCAGGCATGGTGGCACATGCACATGTGTGTAGTCCCAGCTACTCAGGAGGCTGAGGCATGAGAATCACTTGACTCTAAGAGGCAGAGGTTATAGTGAGCTGAGATCATGCCACTGCATTCGAGTCTAGGCAACACAGTGAGATTCCTTCTCAAAAATAAAATAAAATAAAATAAAATAAGGAAGTAAATAAATACATCAAAGATGCTGACTGTGCTAGCCTCAGATTCTGCTTGGTTTCTCAGGTGAGTAGAGGGCATGGCCCTGAGCTGATCGTAAATCTCTGTTGGACCATCTGGAATGGATGTGGCCACCTCACCAGAATGAATGACAGGCCCCACCAACTGTGCTCTAGAATCCACCTGATGCAGCAAACGAGGGAGAGGGAGAGGGAGAGGGGCTGTCTGGCTCCCACCAAGCTGAAGCCCCACCACATTCATGCTGCCCCTGAGCTCCCAGCTGTTAAATCCTCCAGTAAGTGATAAAATAGGAAACTTCCGATGCTCCTCACCGCAACACCTCAACACTTACTTTTTAATATTCAGGATCTCTGGCCTCCCACCAGATCAATACAGCGTGATCTCTCACAGAAAATCACTTCAAAATGATGCCCCACTGGCAAGGTAAGCAGCTGATCAGATGCTTTGAAGATCAATGCTGTACCCTCAGGAAAACAAGATGCCTTGTTTCCGTACTGCAATTTGAGGATTGTACTTACCCTTGCAAGGAGGGTACCCTTGAATGCATAAGTAGGTGGCTTTTGATCTGGGTCTCGAAAAGGAAGAACTTTGCAAGGGAAGGCAAAATAGGCTGGGAATTGCAAGAAGAAGGAACACCATGTGCAAACACATACAGGTGAGAGCCTGAGCACTGAGGATTTACTGAGCATCTACTTTGTGCCACATACTATGTGAGGAGGTTTACATCCTCAATGTAGTTCTTTTTATCCACAGTTTTTAGAAGGAAAATCTGAAGCATAGAGAGTAATGTTAAGCAACTTACCTGAGATGACCTATCTCTGCATTGACAGAGTGCTTCCATGAAGGGTTGGCTGATTCATAGCATGCTCTTTCCAGAAGGACAAGCAAAGTACAGAGGCTGGCCTTGTAGCTCTCAAGCTCTGTTCTCAGACCCTTCTTTATGGGAGGACATTTTTGCTTTGTCATTGCATTTTGCTTTTTAAGTGACCGTTTTACAACTTGGTGAGTGGTGTGGTGTGGAGTTACAGGTTGCAGGGGATTTAGAAAGATTTATCTATTGATTGATTTACTGTATCTATCATTTTTGTAGAGACAGGGTTTTATCATGTTGCCCAGACTAGTCTTGAACTCTTGGGCTCAAGTGATCCTCCTCCCTCAGCCTCCCAAAGTGCTGGGATTACAGATGTGAGCCACTGGGTTCAGCTAATTTAAAAATTATTTAGTCGAAGTGGTAGTGGCTATGTTATGTTTGTAGTCCTTGGAGAAGCTGAGTACTCTTATGGGGTTAGGAAGAGACAATTTCAGACATTGAGATGGGATCTTAGTAAAAAACACCATATTAGATATCTGCCTCTGAGTGTGAACTGCATCTCCATCCAGTAGGACATAATTTTTTCATTTATTTATTATTTATTCCTCAAGTAAACACGTAGGCCAGGCACAGTGGCTCATGCCTGTAATCCCAGCACTCTGGGAGGCTGAGGCAGACAGATCACTTGAGGTCAGGCGTTTGAGACCAGCCTGGTCAAAAAAACACTGTCTCTACTAAAAATACGAAAATAACCTGAGTGTGGTAGCGCACACCTGTAATCCCAGTTACTTGGGAGGCTGAGGCAGGAGAATCACTTGTACCCCAGTGGTGGAGATTGTAGTGAGCCTGTTGCACTCCTGTTTGGGCAGCAGAGCTAGACACACACACACAGACACACACACACACACACACACACACACACACGTATACAGATTTTAAAACCGAATTTTCTCTGTCGTTTTGTTTCTCTCTTACTCTCTCTGCCCCTCACAACCTTTTCCCTCATCAATCTAATGCTGAAACCAATCTTCTAGGGCTATCAGAATCCCTGGGCCAGGCAATGGTCATCGTGCAGTAAAAACACCTTCTTTGCATGTGCACAGGGCTTTACAGTTTAGAAGGAAATTCTCACTTTCACATCAGTTTTCTCCATTAACTCTGTTCACAGCCCTGGGAGGGAGGGATTCAGTCTTCCTTCAGTTCAATCTGTGCTTAGAAAGTCTGCTAACCACGTTTCATGAGGTTGCTGTCAGCATGGATACACCTAGTGATTTAGATGTAAGGCTTCTTTAGCATGCCTTAACCACCACCTAGAAACTTGTGAAAATCCAGATTCCAAGACTCTTACATGGGATACTCAATTAGCAGATGCTAGGAATCTGCATTTTAAGGAGCTCTCGGTGATTCCAATGAAGGCGACCTAAACTTAGAGAAAAGTGCTTGTCTTAGTCCATTTTGCATCATTAGAATACCACAGACAGAGTAATTTATAAAGAAAAGAATGTACTTATCACAGTTCTGGAAAATGGGAAATCCAATATCAAGGCACCAGGATCTTGCCAGGGCCTTTGAGCTGTGCCATGCCATGGCAGAAGGTGGAAAGGTGAAAGGGTACCCACATGAGAGTGCAAGAAGAAGGGAGTTGAACTCATTCTGCTATCAGGAACCTTCTCCCATGAAAACTAACCCACTCCTGAGATTACAGCGTTCATTCATTCATGCAGGCAGAGCCCTCATGACCTAATCACCTCAAGAAGATCCCACTACAATATTGTTCTTTGGGGATTAAGTTTCCAACACCTGCTGTTTTGTGGAACACACTTGAACCATTAGTGTGATCCAGTGCAACACTTCTCCAACCTTGACGTGCACAAGGGTTACCTCGGATGTTGATAGGACGCAGTTTCTGAGTCAGCAGGTGGGGCCTGAGATTCTGTGTTTCTAACACAGAAAAGTGCCCAGGTAATATCAATGCCACTGGTCTAGGGGTCACACTGGGCATAAACAAAATCTAGTTATTTTTCTTCTTTATTTTGCAGATCTGGAAATCATAGAGATAAAGCTGGACTCAAGGGGGCCATGTTGTTTTACTTACTACATGGCATAGAAATTGCCCATGGGTGACACAGGAAATTATGAGAATATGCGGCTTTTGTATTTGAATCCTGTGAAAGACACAGGATGGAAACAGGATAAAAATTTTCCAGCCTTTTGGAAGTGCTGCTCACTCACCTCTTCCAGTCAGAGCGGCCCACTCACCTGCTATGTGGGCTGTCACCACTGTCTTCCTTCCCCACGAGTGGCCATCACTTCACTCCTTAGGAAACCCAGAATCAGCGAAAGCATATGGCAGATAGAATCCCATGTGCCAGAGTTAAAATATTGGCCCTGGCAATTCTAATCATGTTAATACAACATTGAGAATATTAATGATTAAGTCTCATTGCATTTCCCTGAACCTCAGTTTTCTTCTCTGTAAATTGAAGATTATCTCTGCCTCCCAGAATAGCATAAACATAGACATGGAGTCAAGAAATAGGGTAGAAAGGAGAAAACTCTTAATGTGTAGCTCATACCCATGTGGGAGAAGTGAGGGTAGAGGTCTGAGCCCCACTAAGTGAGGGTAGGGGTCTCAGCCCCACTCACGCTGCTGCTGGAGCCAGGAATCGAACTCAGACCCTCTGTTGTGGGTCTTTTGCTTTTTATTGTCTGTTTTTCATTCACTGTGAGCTCTTGAAGGGCAATCACTGTGAAGATTCATAATGATAAAAGCATGTAGCCAGTTTGGGGGCACGTGAGAAGTGATTAATATAGTTAGCATTGTCCTCATCATCATGACTAATAAGATTTACCTAGTTTTCATACGTGGTACCTACAACCCAGCTCCATAGAAGCCCGCTGCTGGGGCTGGTGCAGTGGCCATAGAATCAGACCAAAAAATGTTAAATGTCTTCAGGGCCTATTTCCATTTAATTCCAGGGCATTGAATGAATTGTCCTTGGCGCCATGTATTACTATTTAGATTCTGATGATCTGAATTTGAACGGCCTCTTTCCAGACAACTTGGAGACTTGCTTCTTTTCATTTACATCTGTGTTGTCAGTCACTCTTCCTCATGGCTGGGCAGTCCAGCCCCAAGACTGCAGCTATCCTGTTCCCAGAGAGTTGTTTCCTTTCCCTGACTCTTCAACAGGCAATCTTCCAGCCCATGTGGAGCTAATGCCCTGCTCTCCATTCCTATTTGAAGCATACCTAGAATAGAAGCACACCTTTTTTCCCTTGTTTAGCAACAGGACAAATGCACAGGCTGGAGTGCAGTGACTGTCATACTTCACTGTAACCTCAAACTCCTGGGCTTAAACAATCCTCCAGCAGCAGCCTTCTGAGTATCTAGGACTACAGGCATGCACCACCATGCCAGCTAATTTTTAAATGTTTTTGCAGAGATGGGATCTCATTATATTGCTCAGACTGTTTTGAACTCCTGGCCTCAAGCAATCCTCCTTACTTAGCCTCCCAAAGCTTTGGGATTACATTCATGAGCACCATGCCCAGTTTGAAAGCTTTCTTTAGACACAGGCATAGAGGAAGCTAATTAGAAGATCCTGTGGGTATTTCTGTTTTAACATCTTTCAATTGTGTAATGAGTGTCATTCTAGTTCCTTAGATACTTTTACGTTCTTCTATGGCAAAATTCAGATGATCACATCCATCTACCATAGTAAAAATGGTGATCAAATTATAATGAAAAAAAAATTAGCAGAGACTACTGGATGCTCAGCCACTGTGCTAAACTCTATGAGGATTCTGTCCATGAATTCTAGAAGTAATTCTATTATCTGGATAGAATTGTTAATTATTAATGCAGATAATTCTATAGATGGGGGAATTAAGGCAAGAAAAGTTATGTAACCTCCTCAAGAGCACACAAGTGCTAAATGCCTTTTGGCAAAAATCTTCACTCATATTTTGCAGATAATTGGTCTCATTACTCTTGTAACAAAAGCAAAATTCCAGCTCTTTGGTGCAACTTACAAGGTCCTGCATGAGTTGGCCTATGCTTGTACCTGTAGCCTTGGCTTCTGATATTTCTTCGTGCTGCTTGAGCCATGATGTTCACTTGGCCCGGAGCACCAGTTTTCTGTTCCTCTCTCTCCAACCACACCCTTGGCCTGGTTACACAACTTTTATTAACTGTAGAAGCCTAGTTTGTTTTTCATGAAATTTTTGCTTGAATCCCACCCCTGCAAGTAGAATGCTCCTGACTAGGGATTCTCATCCCTATCCATGTTTTCCTTTCACTAAGTAGAGAGCTGCATGAGGGAAAGATCTTTATCTATTTTATTTGTAATTTTACTCCTAGTGCCTAGCAAAGTGCTTGGCCGAAATATGCATCTTTTCAAAACATATCTGAGTGAATAAATCCTGTTTTTTTTTTTTTTTTTTTGTTCATGACCCTGTCCCTGAGTTCTGAGGTTATACTTCACTTAGGTTATGTGACATGAGAGTATCATTCATCTGTTTGCATGGGTTAGTTTTCTGGAGGCTATAGATTCTATTCATTTCTTCCCAGGATGCTAGAAAAACGGATGTTCAGAGAATACATGCTTATAATCAAATCAGAGAATATTAGATTTAAAAAACTCATTCATGATCATGGGGTATAAAGATCTCTGTTCACAGATGGGGGAGTTGAGACAAATTCTTTGAACTGATTGATTTTCAAATCTTGAGTATAGACATACAAACACACATAAAGCACAAGTTTTGGTGTCACACTTTTCTGGGTATGAATTCTGAAACTGTCACTAATTAGTTTTATGATCTTATATAATATATTTGACTTCACTGAATCCCAATGTTCTCATCTTGAAAAGTGGGCTTCTAATAAATAACTCAAGAGAGATTTGTGGGAGATACAGATAGAAAGCATCAACTTTGAGGCTGCTTGTAAAGGTCCTTGACACTAGCGTCAGATACGCTGCAGACTCAGTCCTGTGGTGAGTGTCGTTCTAGTTCTTTAGAGACTCTCATGTTTCTCTATGGCAAAAATCAGATGATCACACCCATCTACTAGGGTAATAATGATGATCAAATTATAATGATAGTATATTGGTAGCTTGGGTAAGCTCTACCCTGCTGTACCCTGCATTAACTGGGTGATTAAACAAATGACTTAACTCTCTGTGCCTCAGCTTTTTCATCTGTCACGTGGAGATTGTAATATTGTACCTACTTCATAAAATCATTATGAAAATGAAAGGTCCTTGTTAAAATCACACCACACACACAGTAGGACCTGCTGCACTGGAATGCACAGCAGATGTTGGCTATCGTCAGGAAAATAAAAGGGCTTCTGGACTATCTTAGATACAGGTCTGGCCACATGGGCACTTGGATGGCTGAGCATAGAACTCATCATGAAATGGCCCGGCCACGTTGGCTACCAGATTCTGGCCTATCATCGGAGAGGGTGCATCATTTTTAAACCTGACATCCTTTGTTTATGGGCCTAGCAGAAAAATTGTACCAGATGCACTCTCTCTTGAGAAACTGATTCTGAAAGAGTCACAATATGTGGCCAGCAGTGGGGAGACTGGATTGCTATTTTGTTTGCGAGTGTTATTGCCATTTCTGTTTCTAACTCAGTGAGAAGGGAGATGCTCACAGAGAAACCCCTTGCAGTTTTTGGGAGATTGGCCATGTGGAGTCAGTGATGCAGACCAGGGAAGGATAATGCCTTTAAGCTGCTTCCTCCACGTTTCTCAGTCGGATGCCTATACCAGGACCAGATGTGCAGAGACTCCAGGGGTCCTAAATGCCCACAGACTTTCCCAGGCATTCTTTTTCTTCTTGGGGGCTTTCTTTATGTATCCACGTAGTCACACTTTGATTCATACAGCAGAGATTTATTGGTAACTGCTACATTCTAGACACTGGACTTCCACAGCAGGAAACAGGTGAGAGTCATCACCCTCAAGAAATTCACAACCTAGAGGGACAAGTACAGAGGCGTGTGGGAAAGGCAGTCACAACAGCAAGAGAAAGGAGCACAGATGAAGAACATAGAATCAGCCTGGGGAACAGGCTGGGACAAGCTCCCTGGAGGGGAAAAAATGGGATAGAATTAGGTGCACCACCAATTTAAGGCACAGGGTGCCATAAAACCAGAGGGGTAAGGCTTGAAAATAACCTACCTCAGATCTGCAGGTAATGGACCGAACAAAAAAGGAAGCTAGAGCAGGGGATTTCTGAGCTGCATCGTGTAGAATGCGTAGGCATTTAGGTATCTAGACATCACAGTCTGAACTACTTGTAAGTGACTTCCAATGTCAGTGACATTGCAATGTGGTGTTGGATTCATATATGGTGCGTGGTTATTAAGCAGAAGTAAGGTACTAGTGAAAAGGTAACCATGTAAGTTAGGAAACAAATCTGGGGCACTTTTGAAAGTGAACGAGGAAACAATTGTCAGGAAACAACAGGCAGCAAACAGTCTGTCTTGAGAAAAAAAAAAAAAAAAAAAAAAAGATGCATGATCACCTGTTTAATGGTTAAGAGTGGGAAGTTAGAAGTCAGAAACTTGGGTTCAAAAACACATGTTCTCCACTCTGGATGTATCTTAGAGGGTTGCACTCTGAATCTCCAGGGAATATAATGCCTAAGCATTATCATTTTTCTCCTGTGTTTAGGGTTGCCAGATTTCATGAATAAAAATAGAATGTTCAGTGTAATTTGAATTTTGGATAAACAATAATTATTTGAATATAAGTATATTCCAAATATTGCATAGGTCATACGTACATAGTCAACTCATGGTGACTGTGGGGGACTGGTTCCTGGATCCCCCACAGATACCAAAATCGATGGATACTCAAGTTCCTTACATAAAGTGATGCAGAATTTATATATAACCTACACATATCTTCTAGTAGACTTTAAATCAACTCTATATTACTTATAATGCATACTACAATGTAGGTGTCCTGTAAATAGTTGTTATACTATATTGTTTAGTTAATAATAACAAACAATGTCTGTATAAGTTTAGTACAAATTCATTTTTTAAAAATATTTTCATTCTGTGGTTGGGAATGAATCCACAAATGCTGAATCCATGGACAATTGGGAACAACTGTGCTAAAAGCACATACCCACGTATCATATGTGTGTATATAGAGAGAGTTTATATATATATATAGTTTTATACTATACATACAGTGATATATGTATATATATAAATTAGTCTAGTTGGTTCCTAGTATCCATTTTATGTATGTATATATATATGGGCCAACTGTGCTAAAAATGCACACATACATATAATATGTATAAATATATAGAAAGAGTTTATATATAGATAGATTTATACTATATATATAGGTATATATAGTTTTATAAATAGTTATGCATCTATATAGTTATATATTTATTATCTATATATTTACATATATTTATATATAGTTCTACATCTAGTTTATATAGTTTTATATATATAAACTATGTATGTAAACTAGATATATTACTATGTATAAAAATAATTTTAGATGTATACATATATATGGTGTTTTAATATAGTTTTATTTTAAAAAGCATGTATATATTTAGATGTACAGTTTATCTTAAATTCAAATTTAAATAGACAGCCTAACTTTATCTGGCAACCCCAACTTGGTTCAAGTCCTAGTTTTTCCATGTTTTAATTGTATCACCTTGAAGAGGTACATTAGTTTCTGGTGGCCTTTAAGTTGCTGTGAGAGGATGGATATAAAACTGACAGTGTAGTCCTGACTCATGTTTAATGCTCAGAAAAAGTTAGATACTACAAGACAACACTGTTACTATTATGATTATTATTTACTTGACACATATTTTTGAGTGCCTACTATGTGTCTCATCTCTAAAATTGAGGCGAATCATATCCTTGAGGAATTATCATTGAGCTTAAACATAATATGATGAGTACATAATATGGTTTGGCTCTGTGTCCCCATCCAAATCTCATCTTTTAGTTTCCCTAATTCCCACATGTTGTGGGAAGGATCAGATGAGAGATTATAATATGGGGGCAAGTCTTTTCCAATGCTGTTCTCATGGTAGTGAATGGTTTTCATGAGATCTGATGTTTTAAAAATTGGAGTTGCTATGAACAAGCTCTCTTTGCCTGCCACCATCCACGTAAGATGTGACTTACTCCTCCTTACCTCTGCCATGATTGTGAGGCCTCCTCAGCCATGTGGAACTGTGAGCTCTCCATTAAACCTCTTTCTTTTGTAATTGGCCCAGTCTCAGGTATGTCTTTTTTTTTTTTTTTTTTTTTTTTTTTGAGACGGAGTTTCTCTCTTGTTACCCAGGCTGGAGTGCAATGGTGCGATCCTGGCTCACCGCAACCTCCGCCTCCTGGGTTCAGGCGATTCTCCTGCCTCAGCCTCCTGCCCAGCTAATTTTTTTGTATTTTTAGTAAAGACGGGGTTTCACAATGTTGACCAGGATGGTCTCGATCTCTTGACCTCGTGATCCACCCGTCTTGGCCTCCCAAAGTGCTGGGATTATAGGCGTGAGCCACCACACCCGGCCTCAGGTATGTCTTTATTAGCAGGGTGAAAACAGACTAATACAGTAAATCGGTACCAGTAGAGTGGGGTATTGCTGAAAAGATACCAGAAAATGTGGAAATGACTTTGAAACTGGGTGACAAGCAGAGGTTGGATCAATTCGGGGGACTCAGAAGACAGTAAAATGTGGGAAAGTTTGGAACTTCCTAGAGACTTGTTGAATAACTTTGACAAAAATGCTGATAGTGATATGAATCATAAGGTCCAGGCTGAGGTGGTCTCAGATAGAAATGTGGAACTCATTGGGAACTGGAGCAAAAGATGTTACAGTCTTGTTACATTTTAGCAAAGCACAGTGGCATTTTGCCACTACCCTAGAGATGTATGGAAATTTGAACTTGAGGAAGATGATTTAGGGTATCTAGCAGAAGAAATTTCTAAGCAGCAAAACATTAACAATGTGACTTTAGCGCTGTTAAAGGCATTCAGTTATATAAGGGAAGTGGAGCATAAAAGTTTGGAAAATCTGCAACAGGACAATGCGATAGAAAAGAAAATCACATTTTCTCATTTCATGAAAGTCACATTTTATGAGGAGAAATTCAAGCCAGCTACAGAAATTTGTATAAGTAATGAGGGGCTAAATATTAATCCCCAAAACAGTGAGGAAAAGGTATCCAAGGCATGTCAGAGGGCTTCATGGCAGCCCTCCTAGCACAGGCCTGGAGGTCTAGGAGGAAAAAGTGGTTTTGTGGGCTGGCCCAGGGTTCCATGCTGTGTGCAGCCGAGGTACTTGGTGCCCTGTGTCCCAGCTGCTCGAGCCACGGCTGAAAGAGGCCAATGTAGACCTTGGGCCATGGCCTCAGCCTTCAGGCTTCAAGCCTTGGTGGCTTCCACATGATGCTGAGCCTGCCAGTGCACAGAAGATGAGAATGAGGTTTGGGAACCTCTGCCTAGATTTCAAAGGATGTGTGAAAACACCTGAATGTCCAGGCAGAAGTTTGCTGTGGGGGTGGAGCGCTCATGGACAACCTCTGCTAGGTTCATGCAGAAGGGAAATGTGACGTTGAAGCCCCACACAGAGTCCCTATGGGGGGCACTGCTTAATGAAGCTATGAGAAAAGGGCCACCATACTCCAGACCCCAGAATGGTAGATGCACCACGTGCCTAGAAAAGCCACAGACACCTCAATCCCAGCCCATGAAAGCAGCCAAGAGGAAGGATGTACCCTGCAAAGCCCCAGGGGTGAACCTGCCCAAGACTATGGGAATCCACCTGTTATATTAGCATGACCTAGATGTAAGAGATGGAATCAAAGAGATCATTTTTGGAGCTTTAAGATTTGACTGCCCCACTGGATTTCAGACTTGCATGGGGCTTGTAGCCCCTTTGTTTTGGCTAGGTTCCCCCATTTGGAATGGCTGTATTTCCCCAATGGCTGTACCCTCATTGTATCTATGAGGTAACTTATTTGCTTTTGATTTTATAGGTTTATAGGTGGAAGGGACTTGCCTTGTCTCAGATGACTCTTTGGATTATGGACTTTTCAGTTAATGGCAAAATGTGTTGAGACTTTAGGGGACAGTTGGAAAGGCATGATTTATTTTGAAACATGAAGATGGGAAATTTGGGAGAGGCCAGGGGCAGAATAATATTTTTTGGATCTTTGTCCCCACCAAAATCTTACCAACAACATTTTGTAGCTCCCATAATTCCCATATACTGTGGGAGGGACATGGTGGGAGATGATTGAATTATGGCGGTGGGTCTTTCCTATGCTGTTCTCGTGATAGTGAATGAGTCTCACAAGATCTGATAGTTTTAAAAATGTGAGTTTCCCTGTACTAGCTTTGTCTTTGCCTGCCCGCATCCACGTAAGATGTGACTTGCTCCTCCTTGCCTTCCACCATGATTGTGAGACCTCCTCAGCCACGTGGAACTGTGAGTCCAATAATCCTCTTCCTTTTGTAAATTACCCAGCCATGGGTATGTCTTTATCAGCAGTGTGAAAGAAGACTAATACAGGATAAAATTTGCCTGGTGCAGCATCTACTCCGTTCATTAGCATGTGAGTCCAACTGACTACTTGTTGTCTCTGCTGAGCCCAGATCTGCTTTCTCTACACACAGTCATATATGTACCCTGCAGGAATAGGATTATGGGGAGGTAAGCAAGGCACTCACCTTAAGAGCAAAAGTTAAGCAGTTCCAAAAATATCAGTAGTAAGATACATAATATATTGATGTGTTATTTTGATATATTTAATGCAATGTTGGAAAAGCAAAATTAATGCCAAAAAACTCATGCTAAACAAAGTGTCGTATTTTAAAGGCAGGCAAGACCAGACTCTACACTTTCATGACCTGGCCTCACTTGACCCATCCTACTTCCAGCCCAGCTGGCCCTGTCATAGGTGATTTAGACTTTTCTTCTTGAAAAATGATCTAGAAAAGAAGGGCATCCTCTATTGATGGTGGTGAAGATAAAGTAAAAAAAGGTGTTGGAAGAGTTAGACTTCATTCTTAGAATACAGCATGCACTAGGTTTAGTCCTTTTTAGAGGAAAATTCTGAGAAAAAAACATTTTGGTTCTCTTACCAATCATTAGTGGGAGAAAGTGTATTTTTAGTAGTAATATTCTCAAACTTGAGACATTTCTGAAGGTCTTAGAGCTTATCCTTGAGAATTTCCAACATAAGAAGGACCTCTGTGTTTGCCCTTATCTCAGTGTATTGAATGGTATAGAAAGGAGGTATGTGTAATTTCTCTCCATGGCTATGAGCTTCTAAGGGTCACCCAGTCTCCAACACCAAACCTGGCATGGATAAATGGGAAGGAATGTGAGGTGATTCATAAAGTTACACAGAATGTGAACTGCCTAAAGTTTCTGATGACTAGAAACTTGAAACATTTACTCCCACAATTCCCCCTTCTTTTAAGAATGTTTAATATTTGAGGAGAGCCTAATAAGGGTGAGTCACTGCTTCAGAGATTCACAGGCATCAGAAAATTTGTTGTGTAATACAGTTTAATCAAGTTATCCAACACTTTGTAGTTGATACCATTAATTCCATTCTAAGAAGAGGACACAGGTTCAAAAACATGAACCACTAACTAAAGGTCACAAAGCTGGCAATTCAGCTGGATTCCATGCTTTGCCATAACACTATGTGCCAACACCCCAAGTCCAGAGAAGAATGGAATCTAAAAGCAAATTAATAATGTGGGATACTTGTTCATATCTGGCTCATCCTCCAAGGCTCATTTCCAATATATTCTATTCCATGAGCTTTTCTAGACATCCACTTGTTTAGAATGGCATTTGCTTTCTTTATCATCTGAATCCACTGACCGTATATAACTATGGACTTAATTAGAGTTATCAGTATTTTAACTAATTTTTTCTTAGTTGGTTTTATGTCACTGGATTTTTTGCTGCTCAAAGGCCAATTCCTTGTCTCATTGTTGAACCATTTCATCTATTACAATCCCAAACCTTAAATTCAAGCCCAAAGGGTAGAGAGTTTACATATTGAATTATTTCCTTGTAGAATGTCTTCAGTTTATAAATGTAGACCCTGAGAACTAGAGAGTAAATAATTTAAGCAAAGCCACACAACTGATTAGGCCGTTCATATCTATTTATTAACTATTGCATGTGAGGCAAAAGTGAAAAGAAAGAACAAATGAATAAATGAGATAATTTCTGACAAACACTACCTTGGGCAAAATAAAACAGAAAGAGATAACAGAGAATAGGTGGGGGCTGCATTGTGTTGTGTAGGGTGGTCAGGGGAACCATTCTGAAAGAAGTAATAGTAACATGAAGACCTAAATGTGGAGAAACAGGTGTCTGTGCAGAGTTCTAGAGAAAATGCATTTCATAAAGCAAATGCAAAGATCTATGGTGAAATAAGGCTGCTGTATTCAAAAAGTAGACGGAAACACTGAGTCTGGAATGCAAGAAACCACGAAGAGTTGGGGCTTGATACCAGTATAAGGGGAAATCATTTGAGGGTTTGAAGCAGGGGAACTCCAGGATCAAATTTACATTTTACAACAGTAAATATATGTGAACAATGGAGAAGGAAGAGTGAAACAAAGACCAACTAGAAAAGCATTTTATTATTAACAGAACCAGGGTTGGGACATAGTTTTGGGGCTCCTCGTCCATCCCTGTCTGTCTTCACATGTTCCTTCTCGCTGCTCCTCTGGTTTTCTCTTCATCCTAAAATATCTCTCTGGGAGGGTCTCTCACCATGGATAAGGCATTTTCCTTTAGAGGCAACCCTTGTGAGTAGATGAGATTACGCTTTTAGGGTTTTTGCATTGAATTCAATTTAAGATGCATTTCTGAAGAAGAGCTTCTGAACGTGTGGTGTGTCACTATTCAGAGTGGTGAGAAAGCCACTGCTCCTTAAGCACATAGACTGTTTCTTGGTATGTCATCTTTCCAAACCAAACAAAGAAACAGAAAGGAGGAATTGAAGCTGCTATGGGGCTTATTTCTCTAGGTTTCTACCCTTCGTTGTCCTCAGTGGTACAATGTTTAGAGACCAGCAAGACAGTGAAGTAGATTGAAGAATAGAGAGTGGCCACACTGCCCTATGCATGTTAGCTAAAGGTTATCAGTGTGTTCCCTCCATTTTACCAACAAATGCTAAGCATTTTCCCACATCCTTCTTGACATCTTCCATGTTGAAAGGCTACCAAGTGTGGATGCATTGGGAGGGGCTCTGGCTGCCAGCTCACATTCTAGGCAGAGGTTTTAGCTGACTCCAAGGAGTGATTACCAGTTAATATTATTATAGCTCCCTTTTGAAAAACATATTTTTATAGTCTCCTAACATGCATACTTTTGGTTCACCCTTGAATTGTTTAAACTTGTAATTAAGTCCTCTGAGGATAAGGACCCTAGTATTTTGCACAGAAATAATCTGTGGAGAGAAATGGGGATGTATCAGTCTCTGATTGACAGTAGAGATTCTGGAGCCAGCAAAAGGTTCCCAGGAAAGTTAAAGGGAGCTCCCAATCAGAATGGGCATATCAGAAAAAAGAAAACAAGGGAGAAAGGCAAACACCTGAATAATAAAATAAGAAGAATAAGAGAAATAGACTGATACATGATCAACTCCAAGCCCACTCATAGCATCTCATTTGATCTACTCAGTAACTGGGCAAGAACAGATTTTCTGTCCTTGTCCTGCAGACATTGAGGGAATTTATTCTCTTACTGGGTCCATGAGGGGCCTAGTTTTAAGGGCAAGAACTTCCCAGCACCATGCCCCACTGCCATCTCTCTCCATCCGGGAGATTTAACGGTTTCTGTTTTAATTTTCCTGGGAGTGAGAAAGGATCAAAAGTCAATCACTCCAGCGGAAGTTCTAAGGAACTCCTTTCATTGGTCCCGGGTCTTAGAGAAGGTGGGGGTTCCTCCTGGGTTAAAAGTCCCCTTCCTCCACACCCTTTTGGACTCGATGTTTGGATCCCCTTCCACCCTTGTGAAAGCTGTCTTTCTCTCTCCTGGATTTCCTCTGAGTCCCCTTTCACATTCCTTGTGAAAGTTTTCTCTCTTCCTTTTTTCTCTTTTCTCCACCCAAATAAAATCACTTTCTGCAAAAACTCTGTTTGAGTCCAGTATTTACTTTCACCAGTGTACAGCACACCTGCTGTAGTCCCCTCTCTCAGTCTTGAGAGGGCAGAGACCAAGAACCTACAACATTCTCTCTGGGGAGCTGTGCCTCCCTAGCACCCCAAAAATCCTGTTACAATATGACATGGTGGACTCTGGGATGTGAAGTTAACTGTTCAGGTCATGCAGATGCCAAGAGGCAAGGGCAGGCTTTGAACCCAAGTATGCCTGATGACATGGTCCTGCCCTATGAAGGGATTATAATGTAAAATGAATACAGAAATTAAAAGTAATATGCCCTCTATGTAGGAGCATAAGTAGGAAAAACTCTCCTTGGAACTCCTTTCAGAATGGATAGGCAGGGAGCTCATGAATGAGGGAGCTCAAAGCCTTTGATTGCCCCTGCCTGTGCAAGTAGCTGGAGCTTAGTGATTTTCTGAGATGCTTGAGAATCCTCAGTGTTTAGGAGTTCAGAGGTTTCGGGGTAGCTTGTTAACAAATTTTCGTTTCTCTAAAGTGTTTGACTTAAGTTACCCTTTCCTAATCTTTCCTGACAGAAACTATATTAAACAAGATTCTTCTGGTTACAAGTGACAGAAGTTCAATATAAGAAAAATTGGGAATTTATTGATTCATAAAACAGAAAGGTCCAAGAGGTTGAGCTAGCTTCAGGTACAACTGGATGTAGATATTCAATGGTCAACTGGATGCAGGTATTCAATGATCACATTGATGTAGGCATTCAATGGTGTCATCAGAATGCAAACTTTTCCTTCCTCTTTAGACCTACACACTAGATACTGCATTCTCTTTTGGGCACACATTTTAAAGAATGTTATGGCTATTGTGACTCTCAGTAAGTCCAGAGAAAAAAGCAGTGCATTTACCTCAATAACACCAAGACAGTTTCTAATGTCTCTGATCTCTGTCATATGCCTATTGATAAAATAATCAATATTTTATTGGGGTATAGAATGTACTCATTGGCTAGGTCTTCTTACAAGCCCCGCCGACCTGAGCTAAAGGCCAACACATGGCCTACAAGCACACACCTGATCACAAGGTGACACTTGGACCATAAGCACATTCCTGGAGCTGGGAGATAGGAAAGGACTGGATGGACTTGAACACTTCCAATTAACAGTTTGTGGTAGAGAAGGAAGGGCTGGGTTGATAAAAATTAGATGCTAGTGTCAGAAGATGGAGGAACTAATTCTGGAAAGAAGAATGAACAATTGTCCTCTATAGGAGTGATATTATTCTAATCTGCATTGAGCCTTTTTAAAATATTTGTTCTTCAAAGAGTGGTTTGTGGGCTCATAGAATCAGTGTCATCTAGGAGCTTGTTAAAAAGCAGAATCTCAGGCTTCACTGGGACGCACTGAGTCAGAATCTGCATTTTAATAAGATCCGCCTGAGAGCTATGTGAATACTGACGTTTGAGAAGTGCTGATCTAAACTTTGTCAAGCACTATTTTATCAATGGGCAAATATTCCTTAGGTCAAAAAATGAACCTCAGTTTGCTAATTAGGAGATTTTGGTTCCGAAATATAGGCTCTGTTACTAAGCTTAGTAACGCTGGGCTGATTAATTTTTGCTTGCTGTCCTTCATTTCTGTTTTCACATCAGGGAAGTGTGGGATTTGGATTGGAAAATCTCTGAAATTTCTGTCAGTGTCTGACCTTTCAGAAGTCTAGTTTTCCTAGGTATCAGAAGGGAGGTAATTTAAGGATTATAAAAACCATATAAAGGGTTTTCTGCAGCTGTCAAAAAAGAAAGATGCATTCAGAGTTGAAACACAAAATCGAGATTTCAAATTTAGAATTCAAGTAAGTTCTACAGTAGCATTTTAAGCAGTGGGTCCAAGGAACCTAGAATTCCAAAAAGGCGACAACATGTTGAAAATTCTTAACCTGATGATGTGGTTCTAATAGGTTCTAATGAAACTCACATAAAAGGGCAATTAACATCTGCTACAAAAATCCAGGTACCCATCCTGGAGAAGGCAAGTTATAAATTTTGCCTGGAAAACTACATAGGATTGGGTTCTGGGAAGCCCAAATAAAGCTTTACAAAGCTAATGCTTGCCTCTTCTCATTCTATTAATTGTTCCTTAGAATATTAAAAAAAAATTAAGCAACAACAACTCCAATTAAATAATAGCAGCTACCACATCCCTTGGTAATTAGAGAGATAGATCGCATGTAATTAATCCACAACCCTCAGAAGCGACTTCCACCCTTCAGAAATTGGCTCTCAGCTGTCCCTTTGCAATAGAAAGCTGAGGATTTTTAGTTGCCTTTTATGTTCGGTGTGTTATTAATAACCAAATCACCTCTGTGTAAAACATTAATTGCCTGTCTGCCAGCTTGCACCTGAATTTGAATACTTGGTGTATTGAAACCAAATCCATTATCATGCTTTGCTGGGTAACTGACCTCACTGGCAGAGCTTTAATGGAATCCTTGATGAATCTGATGCACACTCTTTATCCCATATGGAGGATTTGTCAATATAACTATCGTCCTCTAGAAGAAACAAAAAAACGTTTTAAAATAGAAAGCAGATGAAAGCAGGCTCCCTCTCACTAGTGGGTGCTACTTGTTTGTGAGCAAGCATGCCAGGGAGCAAATTAAAGAGATAATGACTTTGGTAAAACTTGACTTGAAATGGAAGTTTGGAAGGGAGCCCTGTTAATAGCTTGTCACTACCTTTGTTAGTGGAAACCCGGGGGGAAATGGAAGAGATAGCAAGCCAGTGTGGTCATTGCACATCTGACTAAAAAGCAGTGAGCTCTGTTGGGAGATCTTAAGGGTGCAGAAAATTTATCCTTCATGAGCTAACCCAATGTCATGACCTGCAGCATCATTTGTAAATGAAAGACCTCCACACCTTGATCTCCAGTCTTCACCCTCACTGTAACTCCTGAGCATCCTTGGCTTTTCCAGTTTCTTCTTGTATTACTCAGGGAGCCAGTAGCAAAGAGATGCCACACATCAATCAACAATTTAAAATCTGCATAAGTGACCACATTTTAAACTAAAAAGACTATACTTACAAAGGTTTAGGTAGAGTTCAGGAAAACCAACAATGGACAAGATAGTACCGAGCTAGTAATAAGGGGAGAATTTATACCCCTATACCTGAAAAGGCAAGAGCAGAGCAGAAGGGGCTACTGTATCTCTAGAAGGAAACCAAGGAAAGAATCATCAGCTGGGAGCTGTGGTCTCTGGAAGAGGAATGCAGTTAACTTTTGCAGGCCACACAAGCAAGGAGCCTGGGTGATCCATGTCCTGCTTTCACTCACTTTGTACTGTTTAATATTCTGACACTTTCTATTGGATAAAACCAAGAGGAAGAGACAGAGCATGGAGGCCCATGATACCATGGTCAGACTTTCAGGATACCGAATCTGATGGAAAAGAGAGGAGAATCAGTACGAGGGTCAAATGGAATGTATTTTACACAGCTAGCTAGCGCATACCAAAAACCGACCAAGCCCCAGACTGAACTCTTGATCTCATTTTACCATGTTCCAATCCTTTGCCTATCCCAGTCTTCCACATCACAGGAATGACATCATCAGCTACCCGGAGAGCCCAAACCTCATAGCCACTCTTGAGTGCATCTCCTTTCCCTCCTTTCCCCCAACTTGCATTCTTTCAGCAAGTTCTATGGATTGACTTCCAAACTATAACTTAACTTAGCCCTATCTCTACTGCTTCCATTTTTAACTGAGCCACATTTCTTTCCCTATGGATCAAGGTCTTCAAGTTGCTCTCTTGCTTCCACTCTTCTGCAAAATCCATTACTAAAGCAGAAAAAAAAATCTAAACTCTTTGTTTATCCTTACAAAAGTCTGTGTCATGGGGTCCTTGCTTGCCTTTCCACCATTATTCCTTACTGCTCATTGCCTTAGCTACTGCCTTCCATTTCTACTGGCCATGCCCTTCTTTTCAAGCAAGTCAAATGTATTTCTGCATAAGGATGTTTGCATCACTGTTTTTTTTTTGCTTGCAAAGTCTTTTCTGAAAGCACATGACATGCTCTTTTTGGTCTTCAGATACCCAATTAAATGTTATTTTTCCACAGGTATTCTCCAGACCATCAAATCAGAAGGGGCCACTGGATTATTCCCTATCATGTTGCCCTGTTTTAGCTTCTTGTATATTCATTCATTCCTCTGTTTACTTATTTATTGTTTTGGTTTTTTTTTTTTTAAGTTTAATTATCTGACGTCTTCACCATAATACAAAGCCCAGGAGGTCAATGACATGTACCTCTTCTTTGTATAGGAGAATAGTAAGTGCTCAAAAAGATATTTCTGAATCAATGATTCAATGTTTGGGAGCAGTGGATATTAGTATATTTTTTCAAAAATATACAGACTAAAGGTAAAGGGAAGGCAAAGAAAGAATTCTGATTTGTGGATACAGTTTATCTGAATTAAAATCTGAGCTCTACCACTTAAGAATTATAAGACACTATGGGATAAGTTATTATGTTTCCAGGTGTCTGCCTTTGCTTCTATTAAATGGTGATCATAATGTTATATATTTCATAGAGTTTGAGAGGATTAAATTAGAAAATGCATATAAGATTCTCAACAAATTGCATGGCAAAGAGGTTACATCCTAACAGTACTGGCTGTAATTTTATATGAAGCAAAATTATTAGTGTTGTTAAGGTAAGAACCAAAAATTCACACACACACAAAAATCCTAAAATGCCTTTTGTATTTTAATTGACAAGTAAACTCCATTCAGGATTATGTTTGTTTCCTTCACCATTATAGAACCAGAGTATCAGATATATAATAGACACTCACTTCTTGCAAATGAATGAATGCATGAGTAGATGATATGAAGCATAATAGAATGGGAATGTTTGTAAGTAAGATCAAATTAATCTGTTCACTCAGAAACAAAAAACATTTATTGAGCTCCAACTATATGCTGGTCAGTGTTTTAGGTAACAGACATCAATGAACAAAACATGCAAACCCTCTTGAAACTTAGATTGAGAACAATAATTCATGAAAGGCAAATGGGGGTGCTGATGGGTTCCGCTTTTCAATAGGGTCGTCACAGAAGGCCTCATTGGGCAGGTGACATTCCTGCAGAATGCGAAGAAGCAAGCTGCACATGTATGCAAGAAAACAATATTTCTGATATAGAAAATACATGTGCAAAAGCCCAGGAATGACAGTGTGTCTGTTGTTTAAGGGGCAGAAAGGAGCCCAGCTAGCTGGGGTAGAGGAACAGGTAGAGGTTGAGGCCAGAAAGGTCATCATCGTCAGAGAGCATATGACTATCAGAACCATTGCAAGAACTTTGGCTTCTACTGCAGGTTAGAAATAAATTTGTGGAATAAGTGCGTAGTGCAGTGATAACATCTGAATGACATTTGCGAGAGCACTCTATTTGCGTGCATGAAAACAGACTGAAAAGGTTCAAGTATCAGAGTAGAGATACTAGTTAGAAGGATGTAGAACTGAATGGGAACAAAGGCAAAAACAAAACAATGGCCACATTCCGAATTTGCTGGCAGATGGAATAAGGCTATGAAAAAAAAAATTTGCAATCTGCCTATCTGACAAAGGGCTAATAACCAGAATCTACACAGAACTTAAACAAATTTACAAGAAAAAAACAAACAACCCCATTAAAAAGTCTACAAAAGATATGAACAGACACTTTTCAAAAGAAGACATTTATGCAGCCAACAAACATATGAAAAAAGCTCATTATCACTGGTCATTAGAGAAATGCATATCGAAACCACATTGAGATACCATCTCATGCCACTTAGAATGGTGAATATTAAAAAAGTCAGGAGACAACAGATGCTGGAGAGGATGAGAAATAGGAATGCTTTTACACTGTTGGTGAGAGTGTAAATTAATTCAATCATTGTGGAAGACACTGTGGTAATTCCTCAAGGATCTAGGAATAGAAATACCATTTGACCCAGCAATCCCATTACTGGGTATATATCCAGTGGATTATGAAACATTAAATTATAAAGACATATGCACACATATGTTCATTGCAACACTGTTTACAATAGCAAAGACTTGGAACTAATGAAAATGCTCATAAATGATAGACTGGGTAAAGAAACTGTCACACATATATACCATAGAATACTATGCAGCCATAAAAAAGGATGAGTTCATGTCCTTTGCAGAGACATGGATGAATCTGGAAACCATCATTCTCAGCAAACTGACACAAAAACATAAAAAAAACACCATATATTCTCACTCATAAGTGGGTGTTGAACAGTGAGAACACATGGGCACAGTGGGAGAATATCACACAATGGGGCCTGTAGTGGGGTGAGGAGGATAGGGGAGAGCTAGCAGGGGATGGGGATACTGGGGAGGGATAACATTAGGAGAAATATCTAATGTAGGTGACAGGGGATAGATGCAGCAAACCACCATGGCACATGTATATCTATGTAAAAAACGTGCTTGATCTACACATGTGTGCCAGAACTTAAAGTATAAAAAAAGTTTTAAAAAAAGAAAAAGAGAAATGTCTGAGATGACACAAGAATAGAAACGCACATTGGGTTTTATAATCATTTTTCTAAAATTTCATTTGGCGATCTGCCCAACTCTACTTTTCTCTTCATAGATGATGTCTTTAAATTTTGGTTGTTCCAAAACTTTTTGAACCTAACTCTCCAACACTGAGTCACAATGAACATACCATGTGTCTAACTGACTGTAGTCCAGCATGTTTGGATAAGAATGCAGTATTTCTCAAAGTATATTCCTTGTAACATTTTCTCTATGAAATTTTATGGAATGTTGCAGGAAAAAAAGTCACATAAGTTTATTAAAGATAAAAATTAATGAAGCCCCTTATTCTAAAACTCTCAACAAACTAGGCATCAATGGAACATATATCAAAACAATAAAAGCTATTTATGACAAACCCACAGTCAATATCATACTGAAATGGCAAAAACTGGAAGCATGCCCTTTGAAATCTGGCAAGAGACAAGGATGCCCTCTCTCACCACTCCTACTCAATACAGTATTGAAAGTTTTAGCCAGAGCAATTAGGCAAGAAAAAGAAATAAAGTGTATTCAATTAGGAAAGGAGGAAGTCAAAGTGTCTCTATTTTCAGATGACATGATTGTATATTTAGAAGAACCCATCATCTCAGCCCAAAATCTTCTGAAACTGATAAGTAACTTCAGCAAAGTCTCAGGATACAAAATCAATGTTCAGAAATCACAAGCATTCCTATACACCAATAAAAGACTAAAAGAGAGCCAAATCAAGAGCAAGCTCCCATTCACAATTTCTACAAAGAGTATAAAATACCTAGGAATACAACAAACAAAGGATGTAAAGTACTTCTTCAAGGAGAACTATGAACCACTGATCAAGGAAATAAAAGAAGACAAGAAGAGATGGAAAAACATTCCATGCTCATGGTTAGAATGAATCAATATTGTGAAAATGGCCATACTGCCCAAAGTAATTTATACATTCAATGCTATCCCCATCAAGCTACCTATGACCCTCTTCACAGAACTGGAAAAAACCACCTTAAACTTCATATGGAACCAAAAGAGAGCCTGCATAGCCAAGACAATCCTAAGCAAAAAGAACAAAGTTGGAGGCATCATGCTACCTGACTTCAAACTATACTACAAGGCTACAGTAATCAAAACAGCATGGGACTGGTACCAAAACAGAGACATAGACCAATGGAACAGAACAGAGGCCTCATAGGCAACACCACACATCTACAACCATCTGATCTTTGACAAACCTGACAAAAAACAAGCAATGGGGAAAGGATTCCCTGCTTAATAAACGGTGTTGGGAAAACAGGCTAGCCATGTGCAGAAAGCAGAAACTGGACCCCTTCCTGTCATCTTACACTAAAATTCACTGCAGATGGATTAAAGGCTTAAACATAAGACCTAAAACCATACAAATCCTAGAAGAAAACCTAGGCAAAACTATTCAGGACATAGGCGTAGGCAAGGACTTTATGACTAAAACACCAAAAGCATTGGCAACAAAAGCCAAAATAGACAAATTGAGTCTAATTAAACTTCGGAGCTTCTGCACAGCAAAAGAAACAATTATTAGAGTGAACTGGCAACCAACAGAATGGGAAAATTTTTTTGCAATCTATACCACTCTGACAAAGGGCTAATATCCAGAATCTACAAAGAACTAAAACAGATTTACCAGAAAACAACAAACAAACCCATTCAAAAGTGTGTGAAGGACATGAACAAACACTTTTCAAAAGAGGACATATATGAGGCTAACAATCATATGAAAAAATGCTCATCATCACTGGTCATTAGAGAAAGGCAAATCAAAACCACACTGAGATACCATCTCACACCAGTTAGAATGGTGATCATTAAAAAATCAGGAGACAACAGATGCTGGAGAGAATGTGGAAAAATAGGAACACTTTTACACTTTTGGTGGGAGTGTAAATTCATTCAACCTTTGTGGAAGACAGTGTGGAGATTCCTCAAAGACCTAGAAACAGATATACGATTTGACTCAGCAATCCTGTTACTGCGTATATATCCAGAAGATTGTAAATTGTTATAAAGACACATGCACACATATGTTCATTGCAGTGCTGTTTACAATACCAAAGACCTGGAACCAACCCAAATGCCCATCGATGATAGACTGAACAAGGAAAATGTGGCACATATACACATGGAATACTATGCAGCCATAAAAAAAGATGAGTTCATGTACTTGGTAAGGACATGGATGAATCTGGAAACTATCATTCTCAGAAAACTGACACAAGAACAGAAAATCTAACACTGCATATTCTCACTCATAGGCAGGTGTTGAACAATGAGAACACATGGACATAGGGAGGGGAGTATCACACACTGGGGTCTGTGCGGGGGAATAGGGCAGGGATAGCGAGGGGTAGAGAGGTTGGGGAGGGGTAACATGGGGAGAAATGCGAGATATAGGTGATGGGGGTATGGAGACAGCAAACCACATTGCCATGTATGTACCTATGCAACAATCCTGCATGATCCGCATATGTACCCCAGAACCTAAAGTAATTATATATATATATATATATATATATATATATATATATATATATATATATTTGAAAAGAGCTAGAGAAGTTAGAGAAAAAAAAAAGCCTTATGCTTTCTCAGCTAAATTCTCAACAGTAAGCTTTTAAAATTTATATTTATTTCTTCTAGGAAAAATATTACTTGGTGTATAATAAATAATTTTAGAACTGTAAAAATAAAAATCTAAATTCTCACTTTGAACAGTTTTTATTAATTTCATAAGATATTCTTAATATGATATACTTAATAATATAAATAATAAAAATGAATAAATAAATTTAAAAAATTAATATTAAATAAAAACAGTCAAATACTTGCTACCAAACTGATCAGTACCTCTACTATATTACTGTATCTGTGAATTTTCAAGACCCTAACATTACCAGAATATTATAGACTAAATTGTTTTCTCCCAACATTTATGTGTTGAAGTCCTAATTTCCAGTTCCTCAGAATCGGACTGTTATTTGGAGATAGCACCTTTAAAGAGGTAACCAGGACAAAAGGAGGTTACATAGGTAAGGTCCTAATTCAATATGACCGATGTCCTAATAAAAGTGGAGGTTAGAACATTGACACATATAGACACAGGGAGAAGATAGCCAGGAAGGGACACAGGGAGAAGACGACGGCCATCTGCAAACCAAGAACAGAAGACTCAGAAGAAAGCAAGCCTGCTGACACCTTGATCTTGGAGTTCCGGCCTCCAGAACCGCGAGAAGACAAATTTCTACCTTTTAAGCCACCCAGATTTTGGCATTTTATTATTACAGCCCCAGTAAGCTAATGCAGAGTATTTTTCATGCCACAGACATGGGAGAAGGAGGGCGTTTATCCTAGGGGAGGACAGCTTTATGCCTTTGCACTCCTAAGAAATCAAGATCACTCAGGAACTATGGGAGGCAAGAGGTGGGTGAATGATTACCAAGTCTCTGAAAGGTAGAAGAAGCAAGTCTTTGGATACTCATGGTTAGAAAAAAAAAAATCATTAAAAAGCAGAAAATAAAACCGTATCAAACACGAAGAAAATAAGGTTTTGCATAAAACAGACAAGTGATGGTTATATTGAGCATCAACTCGACTGGATTGAAGGATGCAAAGTATTGATCCTGGGTGTGTCTGTGAGGTTGTTGTCAAAGGAGATTAACCTTTGAATCAGTGGATTGGGAAGGGCAGACCCAACCTCAGTCTGCGTGGGTGCCATCTAATCAGCTGCCAGTGGGGCTAAAATAAAGCAGGCAGGAGAAGATGGAATAGCAAATTTGCTTAATTTTCCAGTCTTCCAGCCCTCCACCCTGTGCTGGGTGCTTCTTGCTCTTGAACATGAGACTCTAAGTTCTTCACCTTTTGGACTCTTGGACCTACACGTGATTTGCTGGGGGTTCTCAGGCCTTCAGCCACAGACTGAAGGCTGTACTGTCAGCTTCCCTACATTTGAGGTGTTAGGACTCAGACTGATTCATCGCTGTCTTCCTTGTTCCTCAATTTGCAGACACCCTATCGTGGGACTTTACCTTGCGATATCATGAGTCAATTCTCCTTAATAAACTCCCTTTCTTATAGACATATATCCTATTAGTTCTGTCGCTCTAAAGAACACTGACCAACATAAGACACAAGGGATATTTTTTATTTACTCTAAAGAAAACATATTAAAGATTTTAAAGTAAAACAAGGAGACCACGCCCACCTAAGAATGTACTGTAGATTCTTAGATATCCAGAGATAGCACTGTGCCGTGATCCAACAAGTGGTTTTCCCCATTGAGCTGCTAATTTAAACTAATCCTTTATCCTAATTTGAGAAATTTGAGAAGAATGGATGATTACAGAATCCATGCATACTAAACCTAGCATGCGTATGATATGCTCTGCCTTGTTAGTTGCATTTTATTTTGATAGTTTCTTAAAATAAGACTGCTAGCAAAGTTCTGAAAAGGTGTGCATGCATGTATGTGTGTTGAAGGTGATGGGTAATACACCATCAACAGCTACATTCCATAAAAATCAATTCATGGGAGAAGTTGCAGGAGAACTAACTAAAAAAAAAAAAATGCACAGAAGAGTTTTCTTTCATCCAACTCAGTTGATTCACAGGTCTTTAAGGATTTCCCGTAAATTACCAAGAGAAGGAATTAAATACTCTTCCTGAAGTGTTTCTGTTTTATAAGTGTCATGAGCTGCAGAGATAATTAATTTCTTCCCTGTAGACTTGTCCTGAACACCTGATGAGGTGTTACAAAAAGAAATTTCATGTTTCATATCAGCACTTTCAGATGGTATCATTAACTACTAGACTAATCGTGAAATGGATCACAAGGTAGACATGCATACAGATCTAGTAGAAAAATTCCAGGAAGAATTTGCATTTAAAATTGTATGCACAAAATTCCTTTGAAGCAAACCTGAAAATGGAGAAATACTAGCTTGAAGAACATAGCTCAATAGTGTGCTAATTTTAATATTCTATTAATTTTTGAGGTCCCTTTCCTCTAAGTATACACTGATTAGCTCTGTATAGAGCTTGGTGTTAAGAAATCTTGTCTTAATGCCTCATATAATACATGCTTATGCATGCAAGTTCTAACTGTTTCTTCTCATTTCTAAATGTCCTCCTCTTACCAAAGCTTTCACAGCCGTCACAAACCTCTCCCAATCTGTACTCTCTATAGAATTGACATTTGATATAGTCTATAGCATTCTATATATTTTATCCAGTTCTACAATATTAATTTTAAGACATCAAAATAAATTAGGAGGCTATGGATATAGAAGAGGACTTGAAAATAAATTTTGCTTATTTTCTGTAAAATAGGGATATTATTGCTTTCCATGAAGTATTCTTGTGAAAATTAAAGGGAATGTGTAACAAATACATAGCCTCTGCTGGGCATTGTCTCATGCCTGTAATCTCAGCCCTTTGGGAGGCCAAGGTGGGAGAATTACTTGAGACCAAGAGTTTGAGACCAACCTGGGCAATATGGGGAGACCCTATCTCTACTTTAAAAAACATGAAAATTAGCTGGTTGTATTGGCCTGCACCCATAGTTCTAGTTACCCATGTGGTTGAAGAAGGAAGATTGCTTGAGTGCAGGAGTCTGAAGCTGCTGTGATTTATAACAACCACTACACTCCAACATGGGTGATAGAGCAAAACCTTGTCATGCATAGGTAGACAGATAGTTAGACAGACAGATAGATAGATAGATAGATAGATAGATAGATAGATGATAGATAGTTAGACAAGAGTCAGTAAATACCACCTTCTTGTTACTGATGATATCATCAATCCTTATTGTAATCTAATTCATGCTTCTCATTTTATAAATGAGTCGTTTAAAATTAACAAGGTCTGATTTTAATGTTATGGAAAAGGACAGACCAGGGTTCAAGAATATTACTTACTAACCCCATGAATACTGTGAAAGGTATTTGACTGCTCTTACTTACCTTAAAGGAAACTTCAGTTGTTTCATCTCTATTTTGTGGGATAACATTGAAGACTAAATAATATAATAAGTATAAGCAACCCATGTGGAACCTAGTATATTTTAGATAATAAATATTAGAAAAGTAAAACATGAAATTAAAATAACTATAAGATAAAACAAGTAAAAATAGTCATATTCAAGGAGCATGAACATTATTCCATCTAGGCCTTGGTGACTGAGGGAAAGTTAGAGAAAAGAATAAGAACATCCACTCTGCAATTCTGAGCTGTAATGACACTAGGAGAAACAAATCTGAACATTTTATGTAAATAGAATGATGACCTAGAAATTGAAAGAAAGAACAGAGTCCCTTTGAGGAAAAAGTTGAAATCAAAGGTATGAGATATGAGCTAACCCTGACCATTCAAGGAGGTCACCAGTAGTCTATATTCAAAATGGAAAGCAGTGTTTATAATGTAAAGCGGACTTTTCTGGACCTTCTTATACTTATTTTACAATCCAATATGATTTTTATATAAATTTCCCATGAGAAAGATGGATACGCCGTATTACAGTGTTAAGACTTCTTAAGGCACTAACGTGGACCTGATGAGCTAAATGCCAACTCGCTATTAAGGTAAAAGTAAATGAGGTGCTTTGTACTTATGCAGAATCCCTGGCTGTAATCAGCAGAAACAAATAGAAAATCTGTTCCAATGCACTCTTGTCCTAAGCTCTTCAGTAGAAGGAAACTGGAAGATGAAAAAGCCACACTGTGTTTGTGAAGTCTCATAATAAGAGGTATTAACTTGAGTGGGGCAGGGTTGCTGCTTACAGTACAAATTATGCATTTCTCAACCTCTGAGGCATAGTTCACCTGGTAGACATTGTTGATATGTAGAGGTGTAATGCCATTTATAGGCAGAATGTAATAAAATGACTTGAGGAAGTAGTGCTTTTGTGTAACTGGTGCAAAGCTGCCATACTAGCTGCTCACTGTAGGTTGAGTAGGGAGAAAACTCATCCTAAACTTGACCAGAAGGTGATATTTTTTGACTAAACAAAAATAAAGTCAAGAAAAATGATGAAAAAAGTTAGCAAGAAGGGCAAAAAAATATAAAGAAATGATCAAGTTTCTTTAGCACTATTTCTCCTTCACAGTGCTAGGGCATGCTCAGAGAAGGTGCTACTTGTAATGATGTCTGTGAGGAGAAGGGTGTTGTATATATTTATAAAACCAGGATGTGAAACCAACAAAGGAAATCAAACATGTTGCCAATAAAAATCTGATGGAGACAGAAGAGTAGCCCTAAAATGTCAGATCAGATATCTGCATACAAAATAGAGTATTTACTCTTGTTTCTGATTTTTTGATGATATCATCCAAAATGCCAAGCAAGACTTCAAGCTCAACGGGATAAATTCAACATGTGAAAACCTACTTACTCTCCCCAGAAGCTCTAATAAATGATGGCAGAGGACTGTAAACCCCAAATTAAAAGATCACGCAATGAAAGAAGCAGTTAAGGGATATAAACACAATTTTGGAAGTGGCAACTCAGATGAGTTGGTGGCAGCTGACTTCACAAAGCTGAGAAGACTGAGACAAAAAATGATGGAACTGATGTCGGGGAGAAGCAACGAGAGACTCAATAAGAAAGAAGCTAATCCCCAATGGTGGGATTTTTCTTGTGGATAAAATAGAAACACTGCTTAAAAGACTATACAAGGAACAATTGCATTCCCCAATTCACCTGCTGACAAGTTTAGTGAGGCAACTGATAGGAGAAGAAAGACTTTCTCTTTGGAGAAGATGCTATTAGGTACAGCTGGGAGCAGGAGGGAAGTCTGGATGGAAATAAGGGCATTATGAGGAAGTTAATAGAAAAATAAATGAGATGCCCAGACTCCTGACCTTGCTTGTCTCAGACAATACTGGCAGTCAGGCTTCTATCACGGTGGCAGAACATGAGAGAATTGTTGCTTGAAGAAATAGGCCGAGAGAAGATAAATTTCTATGGATGTTCCCACTTGGAAGGCCAGTAGTGAAATGTTATGACTGTCCTGATTAATTACCTATAGTGTTCCAGTCAACAGTAGCTCCTCAGTAGAAGGAAACTGAAAGACAGAAAAGCCACATTCTATTTGTGAAGTCTTATAATAAGAGCTGTTAACTTGAGTGGGGTCAAGCTCAGCATGCAGAGCTTTCCATTAAAATTTTGGACTCTTCACCTCCAACAAGAACAAGAAGCAAGAGGCATTTGGAGAAAGACTCTAAGATCAAAGAGTTATACTGTAATTAGAAACATAGTTCTTAAAAAATGAATTCATTGAAAGCAGAAACATGTAAGCAGCATAAAAATATATCATTTAGATTCTTAGATAAAATAAGATATTGCTTATGAAACAAGATCAGGAAGCTGTAAAAATATGAACATGCGAAGAAAAAATTATATAGGAAATTGAAATATTAACAGCAGCAATTACAAGTTTAAATAAACTGGCTAAGCCATAAAGTTAAAGAAAATTGCCTAAAAGCATTGCAAAAAGATAGTAAGATGAAAAATGGTGAAGAAAAGTTTAGAAATTCAGAGGATAACAAGAGGTTCTACAACTGATTATATAAGTTTTAGGAAGAAGAAGCAGAGAAAAATGAAAGGAAGGAGTTTCCTAAAGAGAAAATAAGAAATTTACTAAAATTAAAGGATATATATGTTAATATTTAAAACAACTTACCACATCCTTCCTCCCTGCAGAAAGGAAAAGAATCTATAAGAAGACACATCATTGTGAAATTTCAGAAAATAGATTTAGACAATGTCCTAAAAGTTTTCAGAAAGAATATAGAAGACACACACACAGAATTAGGAATCAGAATGGAATCAGACTTCTCCAAAGCAATATTAGAAACAATAGTACAATAACTTTAAAATTCTGACAGAAATTGAATTCTACATAACCAGCTAAACCTATCATTTGAGTGTGAAAATAAAAGACATTTTTAAAGGTCTCAAATATTTAAGCTCCCAGAATTTTGAAAAATGAATCCATTGGAGATGATAAACCAAAAAAGAAAAATTCCCAAAAATAAGATAGCCACACAGAAGATAGGTAAAGGGAATCAAAGGAGAACAGTGAGGGGGGATCCCCCAAAACGGCTGTGCAGCAGGTCTGAGTGGCAATCGCTCAGACTGTAGCAGAATGACTGAGACTTCAAGGGGGGATATCTCACAAGAAACAAAACTGAAACCAACCATCAAGCAATAGTCTGCATAGGTTACTTCCATTGAGATGAGCCGCACTAACTGTTACCGAGTTTGATTATACCCTAAAAATTTTACAATCTGTCATCATGTTGGGTGTTGAATATAGTTCACTTGTTTTTACAAAAAAGCAGATAAATAAACAAAACAATTTTTAGGGCTTCAAAAAGTGAACTATATGGAGAGAAAATACAACAAAGTTTGCATAAGCTAAATACTGTAAGTGTTGAAGATTGCTTTATCCAAAACAGCTGCTAAAACTATGTTGAGTGGATGAAGGAGATGAAGTTGGTGGAGGTCTAATGTTTAGGAGTTAAGAAGGGGCATGGGATTTCATCTCCCTCTCTATCATATCAATAGATAATATCAAAGGCCATAAGGCAAATCACAGCCAGTCTGTTGTCCTACAACATGTGTTTCTGGAATGAGAATTGCTTTATATACCACTCATATATGTACAGAACTTGCTGGTTCATGGGAGAGATTTTTCAGTAGTTATTTTGAATCTATCAAAGGTAAACTTTCTTAAAATTTAAGAGGAAAGCATTAGCAATACACAAAGATCTTAAGGACCAAAAAAAAAAAAAAAAAGAAAAGAAAATTTCTATTGAAATGCCTTCCTTCAGGGAAAATTGTGGCATTTTAGTGCTTTAATAATTATTATAATTTCTGCTAACTTAAGGTGTAGGGGGAAGCTGAGGAGATATTGATGAAAAATCTACAAAGTCATTTACCTCTGTTTTAGGAAAAGGTTGATGATGAAGTCTACCACTTGAGAAAGATTTTTGTTGAGACTGGTCTCTATTAGAAACAGATGCCCACAGGCATTAAAATTTTGAAGAAGAGAGTTAGAGCCTCAGAGTGTTAGGCTGCACAGGATCCAAGAACTGTGTTGCTGGATGAAAATGACACTGGAGATTTATTTGTGTGACTCATTTTATTACATTTCATATTTAGTCGATGTTCCACATTTCAAAGTTTTGTAAGTTTTAAGTGGTCTGCCCTCAACCATAGTTTGCTCATAAATCTGTTATTTTTAGCCCTCAACTTCTGGAACTCTCAGCCTTTTTGGTTATATATTTGCCATCATAGCAAAAACATTTGTGCTTAGAACTATGGAGATAAATGCCAGAAGAAACAGCTAAAATAGATTGAAGTATTGCCATTGGAGAATATTGAGAATAGGGAGGTATGAAAGCATGGGAATTCTCTTTTCTTTGGAAGAATTTTTATGTATAACTTTGATAAAAATAAATTTTAAGTATACTAATAATTTCTAATGAAAAGGATGAGCAAAGAACATTCATTGTATGTCTAGGAATATAATACATGAAATTGACATCCCACTTAGTACGTATCATTCAGAAATACTGAGCATATCTTAACAAGCAGTCTTTAAACATATAGCTGAGCTCTTCAGAAAGTGAACCACAGATAAAAAAATAAAGAAAGAACTGAAAAACAGGGTTGCAGGTGTGGGGCTGACCTCTCAGTGGGATGGAGAGGAAAGAAGAGTTGAGAAGTTGCTTTGAAGTCTCAGCAAAGACAGACATTGGGACTGGGACTCAAACATAATACCAAGACCCTCAAATGGCCTTGCCGCAATTAACTGACATCATATCTGTCCTAAAAGTAATCCTTGTCTATCTTTTATTTTGGCCCGGAGTGCATATAGAAGAAAAAATGTCAATTGAGATTTTTTTTCTACTATAATTCTGCTCTTGTTTATGTTTAAGAATTAAATTTATACTAGCTCCTTCAGCTAATAAATTAGACCAAAATGTGGTCTCAGACTGGTGATATTCTGGGGTGTCTGGAAAAGGCAAATCCAACAAATATCCTTACCAAGGCCACTCAAGAGGCTACATGTAATACTCAGCTGGATGTGGGTTCACAGCACAAAATCATGAAATCTGCAAAGAAATAATCCAATTTTTAGTATTTCAACAAATGTCTATCAAAACCAATACTGTGCCAGGCATTGATCTTGGCACCAGTATTACAACTAAGAAGAAAAAATAACAAAAATTTCCTCAGAAGAATTTATATTCAAGTAAAGGAGACAAAGAACAGACCCAAAAAAACATCAACAGAATTAAATTCCCCAAACTTTAGAGACTAGAACTATTGGCTAACCTATGAAATATAAGCACTGCAAAAAGAGAACACTGGTGTGTATATTAAAATAACTAAATAGAGACAAAAATGAAAAATATGGTCATTCAAATAATAATAAAAACCAATATCAACTGGTGGCTTCAACAGACAATTGAACAGAGGTGAATGTGAAAACTGACAGATAAATAGAAGAAAACTACCTGGAGTGCAATAGGTGATATCCTGGGGTGCCTAGACAAAAATATAAGACATTATGAAAGACAGATTGAAATCTGAAGAAGGGAATGAAAGGTCCAGTTACTCTAGAGAGAATGAAAGAGATAATCTGCAGTAAGTACAATGAAATATCATTCAGCCTTAAATATAAAAGAAGATCCTACCATTTGGGGGGCATAAATGAAACTAGGGGTCATTACGCTAAGGGAAATAAATCAGATGTGAAAAGAAAGATATTGCATGATCTCATTTATCTGGAATGTAATCAAAACTTGAAAACAGAGTGGAACAGTGACTACCAGGGGTGAGAGATGCGGTGTGGGGAGGTAGGGCAAGGAGTACAAAGTTGCAGTTAGGAGGAGAAAGAAGCTTAGAGATCTAATTAGTAGCACATGAAGACTGTCGTTAATAATATCCTATTGTATACTGGAAATTTGCTTAAAAAGTAGATTTCAGTTTCACCACACACACACACACACACACACACACACACACACACACACAATCTATGTATAATGACTGATATGTTAACTTTCTTGGTTATAATTATTTCACTGTATATATGTATGTCAAAACATCATGTTTTGTACAACTTAAATATATGCAATAAAATTAAAATCAAAGTGAAAATAAATGGAGTAAAAGAAAGAAATAATGAGATGTTGGTAACTTTTCAGAATTTAGGAATGTCATGTTAGAAATAAACTCTAACATTATCTCTTCATGTAGATAGGTCTATAGCATCCTCTACATTCAAATAACATTTTAATTTTTATATTCTATTGTTATTTTCTGTCTATAAACATTTTTTTCTTTCTCCGTCCTTTCCCTCTTCCTTCTTTTTCTTCTTTTCTTTATCCTTTCTTTACTTCTGGCCAACATTCCTTGAGTATCCGCCTTTCATAGGCACCACTGAGAATGCAGTGCAAAGACTTGATGGAGAGTGTATTCTTGTTGGGAAAAACTTTTAGGTGAGCATGGCCAAGAGAGAAAAGCTAAGGAAATAATTGAATCATGGCCTCATCTGAACAGCTTGTTGCTTAAAGAGTCAATTGTGTTCGCATCCAATTAAGTTGGTTACATGACTAAAATGACAAATTTAATCTCCAATAAAATGTGTATAAAATAATGAGGTGGAAGAGGAGAGAGATGTAATATTAGGCTACGAATGTCTATATGTCTCTGTATGTGTATATAAATGTGTGTGCAGAGATATACATGTGTGTGTGTGTGTGTGAGTATACATTTTCTCATGGACATATGCACACAGGCAAGGAATAAAATATGCCTCGTTTTTAAAGCCCTTGTTTCTGTAACTGACCACAAAGTTACAGTGGATATTTATAACTCTTTTTTTCCATCAGCCTTTCCAAGTTTCCTTTGCTCTCAGCCAGGACCTCAGTAGTCAGCATGGTTTTGTTGTAGTAGTTGTTTGTTTGGCTGGGTTTTGTTCTGTGTTGTTTTTTATGTTGTAGAGTGAGCCAAACATTCATTTTTGAAGGACCTGAATCCTCCACTATTAGTTAAGGAAATACAAAGAGGAGCTCCAGGGAATCCCCAGGGCTCTAGGCACAGCCCTGCCTCCACATTGCGTAACAGCAACCCTCTTCCCCTTGGTAATCATGATCAGTCATCCCAGCCAGTGGTACATGTTCTTGCTTTCCTAACCTACTTTATAGGACACAGTGAGAGCTAGGTGAGATAGCATATGGATACTGAGTGCCAGGTATGAAGCAGGGTATCTAAAGATATAAGCTCTTCCCCCCTGAGTTTTCCTTCAGATGACACATTACTGTGGATTACTGTTGGGGTTTTTAAAGAAGAGGTTCCCACTAAGTATATTTTCTTCCTTGCCTGTGTTAAAACAGTTTGGAAAATAATGTTTTTGTTTGTTTGTTTTTGCTTATTTAAGTGCTCAATTATCACCTTCATTAACTATTGAAGTCAACCTGAAGGATGTAGCTTCAAGGATGAGTCAAGCTCACCTTCTAAGTGAGCTTCCAGATTCAGCAGATTGACCCATCTAGTTCTGCCACACAGGGCCAAGCAAGTCCTGCAGCATGAGGAACAGAAGTGAGTCTGTGCTCTCCAGGGGCAGCCGGCTCCTAAGAGGAAAACAGAGGGTCAAAGTCAGCCAGCCAACCGCAGGGGATTCTTCCCAGATTTCCCAATTAGGTAATTCAGTCCAACATCCCCATTCCCTTCCCCTAGGAGTACCAGGAGAGGAAAAGCTGAAAATATGATGTTTGAGTAGGAGAAAACCCTCAACAAGGACACTGAGGGAGAGTCTTACCACACTATAGTGGTTACGCTCCTAAATACATTAGGATGGGCCACATTTAGCCACTCCTTCTGAATCTGCAGGAGGGAATACAGTGCATGGCACTCACTGGTGAAATATGACCAGCCTGGCTTCCTAAGAGGAGCAACACGAAGAGGTCTGAAGAAGGATGAAGATATTGGCCGGGTGCAGTGGCTCACACTTGTAACCCAGCACTTTGGGACCTCAAGGTGGGCAGATCACTTGAGGTCAGGAGTTTGTGATCAGCCTGGCCAACATGGTGAAACCCCATCTCTACTAAAACTGCAAAAATTAGCCAGGCATGGTGGCACCCGCCTATAATTCCAGCTACTTGGGAGACTGATGCATGAGAATCGCTTGAACCCAGGAGCCAGAGGCTGCAGTGAGCTGAAATTATGCTACAGCTTTCCAGCCTGGGCAACAAAGTGAGACTCCATCTAAAAAAAAAAAAAAAAAAAAAAAAAAAAAAAAAAAAAAAAAAGAGGAAAAAAGAAAAGAAAAAAGAATGATGAAGGTATCAAGTCTCGGGTACCCCTGAGTCTGGAATCCTCCTGTCTGGAAATTGTAGTTTCTTTTACCACTGTTTTGTCCAGGGTCCCGTGATTTGTCCATTCAATAGTGTTTTTTCAATGCAATCTGTTGGGATAAAGTCCAGTTTTGGAGAGGATTCAAACAAAATGTAGATTTAATTATATTTGTAGCTCTTTGATAGGGAAAAAAAATACATTTTTAAATAATTTTATGTGTCAAGACCCAGAAAGGATTTGGATATTTCACATGTTAGGAACAAAACAAACACACATTATTCTGATGTTCTTTCTTTAAATCCCCAAATCCCTGTATTTCTGCCCGGTGTGATGGTGCTTTTCATTTCAGTGATGAATACACAATGACACCACTTCTTAGAAATCCTAGACCAAAGAGAGGGTTATCTCCCCAGCTATCCATTTCTGCAAACAGTCTTTCCTTCTCACACTTCCCCTCCCTTCTCATCTCAAACATGGCCTGTCCTGTTTTCCCAGGGAACCAGGGTTGGAGAGCTGCCTTCTTTTCACACAGTCTCAGGCTCTGTTTTTAGTGACAATTGTGCTGTGTCCTCTGAAGGAGGCCATCTGTTCACCTTGGCGGAGGTGAGTATCTCATTACCTGTCAAGATTTCTAAGTTGGCTCCTTTTATTGTATTGGAATCCACACCTTTTGATTCTTCAGCTCAGGTGCTGTTGGTGCCAGAATCTTTTTCTAGGGTTTGGGACATGATTTCACAGTCTTTATGGGACCCCTTTGGAGATACCTGACCAGGGTCCTGAGGGTTTGGACAATGTTTACCCTTCATCCTTATCCTGCCTCACCAGCCCCATGTGGCCAGTGAATTGTAAATCACAGAAGGCTGACATCATTTCTCAATTATTCACTGTTTCCCAAATAATGAAGAGGATGAAATAGTGAAAGGAACAGGGTGACCAAAAAGCCTGCTAAATAGGCTCATTATTTGCAACCCATATTAAGTGTTCTATAGACCGTTAATGTCAGGTTAGTTAGTAGTATAAAGACGTTCACCTGTCTAGACTCAATTTATTTATCTTGATTGAAATAAGAAACATGAGATAATTGCAAACCTTCCAATGACCTTATGAATCATTATAAATCCAATTATTTCCCTTTCTTCCCCAAACTGAGAAAGTACGTTATGAAGAAATTAGGTCACTTTTCATATCTATGGAACAAATTTAAGCCCAAGGCCAATTTGCCAGGGGATGATATTAACTGGGGAAAAGATCAAGGTGAAGGAAATATTGGAACACAATATCCAATTCATTTCCAATTCACAATTTCCAATGAATGACAATTCTAATGACAATTCATTTGGAAACTGTAAGACACCAGTCATTTTTAGAACATGCCTTCTTTTGGTGATCCTGTATGTTTCAATAAAATCTTTATTTACAAAATCGAGTCATGGATCAGATTTATTCCCTCCTGAACTAGACATTGTTGCCTATTTCTTTCATTGTGTTAAGAACACTTAACATGAGAAATACTCTCTTAACAAAATGTTAAATGTACAATACTGTGCTGTTATCTATAGGTACTGTGATGCACAGCAGATCTCTAGGACGTATTCATCATTTATAAGTAAAACTTTATACCTGCTCAACAACAACTCCCCACTCCTTCCTCTCAGCAACCACCATTCTGTTCTCTGTTTCTACAAGTTTGACTCTTTCCAATTCCACATATAAGTGAGTTCATGCAGCATTTGTCTTCCTTTGTCTGGTTTATTTTACTTAGTATAATTTCCTCTAGGTATATACATGTTGTCACAAATGGCAGGATTCCTTATTTTTTAAAGCTGAAAAACATGCCATTTGTATATGTACTACCTATACAATTAGGTTGTTTTCATATTTTGGTTATTGTGAAAAATGTTGCAGTAAACAGAAGAGGACAGATATTTTTCAAGATCCTGCTTTCAGTTGTTTTGGTTAAATATCCAGAGGTAGAATGTTAATAATGTGTTTCTTTTTTTTTTTTTTTTTTTTGTGAGACAGGGTCTTCCTCTGTCCCCAAGCTGGAGTGCAGTAGCATGATCCCAGCTCACTGCAACCTCTACCTCCCAGGTTCAAGCAATCTTCCCACTTCAGCCTCCCAGCACCATACCCGGCTAGTTTTCCCACCAGCTAGTTTTAGTAGAGACAGGGCTTCACCACGTTGCCCAGGATGATCTCAAACTCCTGAGCTCAAGTTACCTGCCTGCCTTGGCCTGCCAAAGTGTTAGGATTACAGATATGAGACACTGCATCCAGCCTGAAGAATCTTCATACTGCTTTTCATAGCAGCTACAGCATTTTGCTTTCCCACCAGCAGAGTACAAGGGATATAATTTCATCATCGCCAACAGTTATCTTTTTTTAAATTTCTTTTTTTAGCAGTAGTCCCTTAACAGGTGTCAGATGATATCACATTATGATTGTGATTTGCATTTTTGAATGATTAGTGATACTGACCATCTTTTCATACACCTTTTAGCCATTTGTATATTTTCTTTGGAAAAATGTCTATTTAAGTCCATTAAAGTTATTAAGCCACAAGAAGAAAACATAAAGAAAAAGTTTTGTGACATTGGTCTAGGCAACAATTTCTTGGCTACAACACCAGAAGTACAAGCAATAGAAGCAAAAATTGAAAAGTGGGAATGAATTAAACTACTATGCTTGTGCACAGTAAATAAAACAATCACCAGAATTAATAATTCAAACTATGGAATGAACATGTTTGGCCATGAAGTATCTGATAAAACATACCCTCCAAAGTCATCTACAACTTAATAGCAAAAAGCACATAATCTGATTTTGGTTGTCCACACAGCCACCTAGTGAGAGGCAAAGGTTAAAAATTGCTTTTTATAGACTAGAAAAGGAAAGGTGAAGAACTTAAGTAGCAAATACAAAGTTACCCATGCATGGACTCAGAAATTATGCCCAGCTTGCCCTGACTGCAAAGGGCACACATACACACACAGAAACTCATAAGTATGGTGTGATTTTGATTGCGAGAGATCTTGATTTTTAGCACATATTTAGCTCTTACTATGTGCCTATACTGTACAATACCTGAGAATATGGCTCTGACAAAACCCCAGCTCTCATGGAACCTCCATTCTCTTCAGACAGGATAACATTAAAATAATAATTATAAAAATATAATTTAAGAATTCTGGTTTCTAGTCTGAAACACAAAGAGCTTAGAAGTCACCACGCCTGTCTTCCAATGAGAAGGAAGCTATATTTGGAGGTAATTTGGAGGCAATTACTTATAAAGCAGGTAAATTACATTAAATGAGGTAATAAGGGTGGGGACCTGATCTGATAGGATTTGTGTCTTTCTAAGAAGAGACACCACAGGGCCTGCTCTCTGAGCACAGGCAGCAAGGAAAGGCCCTGTGAGAACACAGCAAGAAAGTGACCATTTGCAATCCAGGAAGAGAGCCCTTCCCACAATCTGAATGGACCAGAATCTTTTTCTTGGACTTCCACCCTACAGAACTATGAGAAAATCAGTTGCTGTTATTTAAGCCACCAAGCTTACAGTATTTTGCTATGTGTGACAAGGCAAAGGCAATTGATTACAAACAATCCCTCATTTTCGTGCTAATTTCCCACAGGCCTAGCTAAGTTCTTCCAGGGAAATTGCAGAGGGAGAGAAGGAAGAAGGAAACGTTCACTGGGATTTCCTCTATGGCTAAGACGGCAACAGAGCAGGCAGATCCTCAATATATCAGATCTAAGACCCTAGATGGCAACTCACAGGATGGCAAGACCTTGAAGAGAAATGGTGTGGCACATATCCTGGAAGCCCAGAACTGAGACAAAGTAAGGACTTTTGTGTGCCTCTGGGCTAGATGCCACTTGATCTTCCTGGTTTAAGGACTTCATAGACTGAGACACAAGGATAACAGCAAGAATCATAATTAAAGTCCTATTTCCTATTTTTGTAGCACCAAGAAAGCCTCCAGGATAATTCTGAAATCTTCAAAGGAAAAGGACTACTACTAATAAAGAATTCTTCCACCAGTTCACATCTAGGGACTTAGAGTCAGATTTAACATGACTTAAAGGAATGATAAATAAATGTGATATTCTTGTAGACTAAGTTAGTGTAGTAAAACACTCATCAGCCATAGAGAAAAATGCTATTTGGGTCAGACCAATATGTAGAGTTGTTGAGTAAAACAGAGGGTGCAAAAAAAAATGTAGAGAAAGGAAGGTCAGGAATATGTTTTAACAGAGATTGGAACGCTGGTTTGCCAAAGTCCACATGCCACATTCAGCCAGCCCTGGGAGATGTTCTTTAATCAACCCCACTTTATAGCTGCTCTCTTGGCCGTGTCTCAAGTCATGTTGTCCAAAATCCGGACGACATTTAACATTCATTCCAGCCTGGAGGGGACATGAATAAGGCCATTCTATAAGCTGGATGGGACACCTGGATTCAACCCAACTTTTTCTCATGGGCACAGCTCCCGTTTCTGGAGATGTGTGCAAGGTCTGCAGATTGCCAGGGACCAAGGATGAGCTGCTAAAGAGAAAGGAAGCCACATCCTTCTCTGAGACAAGAAGTCCTAAATGCAGCCCACACATATTGAATCCTTGGCTAGCAGCATTTGACTCTGATTATCAGAAGTCAACCTGCCAAAACAAGGTGGGTGAAGCAGCTTAGCATATGGAGCTGTCTCCTTTGGAAGCACTCCCTTAATCCTCAAACCAGAGGGTGTTAAATTGATAGGCTGCTCTGATACCCTGCTATTTATTGCAAAATGGTGTCCTGGGCTGGGTGGGATTCATTGTGAGAGAAGGCTCGGAAGGGACAGTTGAAGTCTTGAGTTCAAATCCTGCCCTAGGGTTTCGGCTATGCTAGTATTTAATAGTAAGACACAGCTTTTTAAATCTTTTGGAGAAGTAAATAAAGTATGGTAGATGTAGCCACTTTATCAACTGGAAAGCATGGATATTAGTTCTTGTTGTACCTTTTACAAATGGTGTTGGTAATTATAATTTATCATCTTCAAACAATGTAAATAAAATAATAGAACATGTCACACAGTGTTTACTACTACCAGAAAATATACTATGTTCTAAAAGCTTTACATAGTTTAATTCACTTAATCTCCATGCTAAATCTACATGATAGGCACTTCTATGATCCCCTTTTACAGAAGAGGAAACTAAGGTATAGTGGAGTGAAGTAACTTGCCCAAGGTCATACAGCTTTTAAATGGTGGTCCTAGGATTTAAAACAGATTATCTGTCCTTAGAGTCCTTAGTGTTACCACTGAGTTACACTGTTTTTCTGAACTCTTGTCTCCAAGTATTCTCCCATTTCACATTGCTTTTTGCTCCTTCTTGATGTCTTTGTGAAATCATTCTCCAAGAAACCATTTTAGAAAGTCTTATGGGTCCCAGCACTCACCTAGGCCCTGTGTGGTGGCAACGATGAGATACCCATCTTTCCAAGCCCCTCAGAAGTGTGACAGCAGCTGAGTGAACCCCTCAGAAGTGTGACAGCAGCTGAGTGAATATGACTTTGCATGTCTGTGATGGCTAGTTTTATGTATTAACTTGGCTGGGCCCTGGTGTCCAGATGTTTGGTCAGGTACTATTATAGATTTTGGAGATGAGATTAATATTTAAATCTGTGGACTCTGAGTATAGCAGATGACTCTCCATACTGTGTGTGGATCTCACCTAACCAGCTGAAGTCCTGAATAGAACAAACACTGCCCTCCTTTGAGCAAGAAGAAATTCTGCCAAAAGATGGCCATTGGACTCTACTGTGACTCATCTGTGAGTCTCCAGACTGCCGGCCTGCACTGTGGATTGTGAATTTGCAAAGCCTCTGCAATCATCTGAACCAACTCCTTAAAAATCCATCTATGTGTATGTGTGCCTCCAGCTGATGTATCAGTATAATTTGTGGATTTGTGTAATTAAAGGGCCAACAGGGAACCAATGTGGAAATTTATTTGATGTTGATGGAGAAAGCAAAATGGGCAGCCACATGGCATGTGCAGTCTTCTGTTTTTCTCTCAGAAGATTCTTTGTCCTGATAGCTCCTCATCTCAGCCACAGCTACAAAATTTGGATGTCATTAAGTAGCCCCTTTACTTGTGAATGTAGTGCCAAGAATGGCAAGAAAATAATGGGCTGAGTGGAACGAGGGTGGCTTGTCTGGAAGGAGATTCCAGACCTCTTAGAACACCCACACTCTGCCATGCCTAGGAGCTCACTTCTCACATCTGTCCATGCTGTCTGTCTGCTGCTGGGCAGCTGGTGTGGGCTCATGCCAAAGGGATCACTTCTAGTGGGACCAGGAACCTTAATTGATCATGCTTCTTTTTCCTGGCTGTGCTCCTGAAGTTTTGCTCAGCCCTCGCTCATCCTGGACACATGAAAAATGATGACCAAAGCAGAAGGAACAGGGAATGTGGCATTGGAAAAGCAAGGCCCAGAGGAGCTTCAGGCAATGGGGAAGAGGCAGTAAACACATACATCTGTGGAAGAATACAGGAAGGTTTTCCTGAGCTCAGCAACAGGCAACCTTAAGGGAGGCAGAGCCAGTTCAATGCAGAGTGAAAGGACCTTGATATTAGGAGGATGCAAATGGAGCAGAAGATGAGAAAATGAGGAAGGTGTGGATTGGACTGTCCATGTTCTCAGTAATAAAAGAACTTAGAGTCGAAGGCATCTCTCTCTTTCTTTCCTCTCTCTCCCTCTTTCTCTTCCTTTCCCTCTTCTTCCCATCCCTTCTTCTCTGCCTCCCACTCTCTCTCTTCTCTGTCTCTTTCTCCACCACCCCTTTTTCTTTTCCTTAGTTTTAGATGTGGAGGAACTCGATTTCCATATCAAGATGAAAGACGTAATAGAGATGATAAGTTAAATTAAAGTTATAACTGACGGAGAGAGAAAGTTCTTTGAGGGGGTTGAAGGCCATGATATTTAGAGCAGAGCTGGAAGAATTGTGTGCCAAGTGCTGCTGGCACTGGAAGAATTGTGTGCCAAGTGCTGCTGGCACTGTGGGTGTGAGCCAGCTCCATCACACCTGGATCCACTTGTTAATTGGTTACCAAATGTCAAGAAAACATACAAGAAGCTTGTGTCGGACACTGCTGGTGCTCCATGCAGAACCCTTCAAATTCCTTTTTACTCAGGTATTTGTTCAGTTGTTTATTGCTTTGTTTGCTTCTTTAGCGTGCCCTCAAAGTCCCTCCAAGTCTTCTTTGGCTTCTAACAGCAACACCTTTTTTCGGAGGAACTACCCTTGAGCTACCTGCAGTCTCAGGTAACAGGAAGTGCCTAGGAAATTACTACTGTCAGCAGGTCTGGCCAGTAACGGACAGATGCCAGGGTGTGCAAACCCAAGTTTTTGCTTGGTAGGAAGACTCAGAGGCACACTTTACAGATGAGAGTTTTGCTCTGGGAATAGCCCAAAGCCAGTGCTCTGGGAGACTTTGCCTGAGCCATTGGTCTTGCATGGATTCCTGCTCTTCGCTTTCTACTTTCTACCTACCCTTTGGTTCTTTGCTTCAAAACCTTTCTTAAGAAATCTGGCCAGGCATGGTCCTCCTAACCAGCTGGATCACAAGATCAGGAGTTTGAGATCAGCGTGGTCAACATGGTGAAAATACAAAAATACAAAAATTAGCTACATATGGTGGCAGGTACCTGTAATCCCAGCTACTCAGGAGGCTGAGGCAATAGCATTGCCTGAACCCAGGAGGTGGAGGTTGCAGTGAGCTGAGATCGTGCCACGGCACTCCAGCCTGTGTGACAGAGCAAGGCTCCATCTCGGAGTGGGAGGGGGAAGAAATTCCTTGCAAATAAATCCTCACTTTTGAGTAGATCTCTATAGGCCTCCACCCAAAACAGATGCTTTTGAGTAGAGCCTTAAATGACTAACTCAATAAGATAAGTTAGGAAAGAAGCTTTTAGACAATTGATTCGGACCAAGATTCAAAGATGGGAAAGTACCCAGGAAGAAAGAGCAGTGAGACCACCGAGTTGAGCCTGAGGGTGAAGACAGAGTGATCCACCTTAAGGAGTGTCCATTCTGATGGGAAAGATGCACTTGGCAGTGGATAATCAACGTTTCAAGTGTCTTTTTTCTTCTTGAGATAAGAGTGTGGGGAGAAGGATTAGATTTGGATTGGCAGGATTTTGTACTCCAGCTCTGCAGGGCATGTCTGGTTCTGCTAATGAGCACCTGCTGAGTGCCTCCAGTGGGCTTTGGTTCATACCTAGAGCAAACAGGAAGGCATGTATTCTCCAGGAGCTCAAACCTTTGCAGTAGAGAATGGTAGAAGCTCCATTAGCTACAGGACTACAAAACTCTGGAATTCAGGAAAGGCGAGCTAGCTACTTGCTACTTGGGGATTTAACAAAGCTCTCTCTTCCCTTGGGCATGACATGAGTGCTGACTCTGTGGTGGAGATGTAGAGAAAAGGGCTGAGGAGGAGCAGATGGGAAGTCGTCCAGACACAGCCAACAGCCCAAGGCTAAAGCAAGAGCATTTGTTCCACAGGAGAATGGATGAGTCCAGAATGGCCACAGACACTCTGAGTGTGGAAAAACATGGTGAAAGGGTCACTGAGTGGTAAGTGGGTTCATGCGAATGGGTCTAAACTTAATTATTAAGGTACAGAGAGTCAATGGATCTCAACAGTGGAGGAATGCTTGGATTCTCTCTGTGCCTTAGGCAGGTGACTGACAACAAGAGTGAGAAGGAAGGTCATCGTCAGCCTTACCTCCACCAGCACAGGTGGGTTTCCTCCTTGCATCGCCTCAACCAGGCTGGGAATCCATTCTTTTATCAGAGTGTATTTCTGATAAAATAAATTCTGTATTTCAGTAAACTTACATTTCTAGGCAATGGTGGCAACTATGTTCCCTAATGGTATTCAGGCACAGTTTGTTTCTCTGTCTTTTAATTTGGTAAATTACCCTGTAAGACTGACATATATACTCATATGCTGTCTTTTACATTTTTTTCCTGTTCCTTTGCTATTTCTTTAGGTATCCATCTTGCAAAACTAATGATTAGCATACAATTAAATACAAAAGCAATCAACCCAGGAAGATGCCTCCTATAATTTGCCGCAATATCGCCTGAGCCCTGTATCCCTTTTATTGTTTGATAACTCAAGCCTAGGTAGCAAAACATTCAATTATGAGGAGTCTCAATATTGAAGGAGTATCTGAATGTGATACAAAATCAAACAAATTAGGGCTGTCTTGTTTCTCTTGCAGGCTATAGAGATAGGACATCAGCAGGTGGCAAAATGTGCATATTGACTTCAGACCTGATGGAGCTGATAATGAAGGCGACCTGGCCAAGCAACCTTGCAAATACTAGAGAGAAGCTCTTGTGGCAGCTCTCTTTGCTTTGCTGTGAAAACATTTGCTTAGGAGCGAAATGGTATATTTCCAGACCAGTTTAGCGAGGCAAATATAGTTCTAAGGGCAATGCTAATCATTTGGTAAGAGAGGCAGCCAGAAGCTATTTGTTGAAGTCTGTTCTGTGCCAAGTACTTCATGTATATTGTTCCTCATTCTCACAATAATTCTGTTAGTGGATCCTTTGTCCTCATTATACACTTGAAAAAACAAAGACTTAAAGTTTAGTAGAAATTTATTTTGGTATATGGATCAAGAAGAAAAGAGAAAGGAGATAGGCATTTTAGGTTTTTTTCTGGGTAAGAACATACAAAAAAGGGAAAGAACTATCTACTATAATAATATGAAATGACATTTTTATATACTATAGAACTATAACTATGTAAATTAAAAAATTGTTTCAACACTAGTAGAAGCAAGCAAAACTGAAGCCAATGCTGTTTTCCCACAGGACTTGGAAAGTAGATTATGTATTCTGTGGGTCAGGGCTAATTGAGGTGCAGAGGATGCCTCTTCAACCTCAGGAGAGGTTTAGGAGAATCAGAGTCCCACAATGTTCAAGTTTTTCAAAGCGGCACATGACATAGAAAGAACTGAAAACACCGCATTACACCACACATGCTTGTACAAGGTTAAAATGACAGAAACATATTTATCAATTAATTTAAAAATCATACATTAAACATCAATCAATGCACTATTTATTGAACATCTACTATGTGCCAGTCATTGTATTCGATGCTGAGGCATCATAGTGAACAAGATAGAGTACTTGCCACAACTACATTCTACTGATGGAGCAGATAACATGTGGTTAATGAAAATGACAGCATATAAGTGATATGAAAAAATTAAGCAAGGTGGGAATATGTGAGAGTGAATATGAGAGCAGAGAGTTCCAAAGGGTAGATCTGGTGGATGTTTGAAGTCCTGCTAGTTGAGTCAAGACCTCAGTGAAGTGCAGAGAAACTCTTCAGAGAAAGGCTCTGAGAGGAAGACATGCCTGTCATAGCCGAGGAATAGTGAGGGGGCCAGTGTGCCTACTGGTTACAAAGGAAGGAGAAGAAACAGAAATTAAACTATAGTGCATCTAGCACAGAATCCCAGAAAACTGAGGAATTGAGGAGCTGCTTTACTTTACAGGGCTTCAGATTTTCTAGGTCAGTTCTATGTGTACTTTGTCCATCTACATGCCCTTCAGACTGCTGAGAAATGAATTATTATTATTTTTTTTTGAGATGGAGTCTTGCTCTGTCACCAGGATGGAGTGCAGTGGCATGATCTTGGTTCACTGCAACCTCAGCCTCCCAGGTTCAAGAAAATTCTCCTGCCTCAGCCTCTGGAGTAGCTGAGACTACAGGTGTGCACCACCACACCCAAATAATTTTTGTATTTTTAGTAGAGACGGAGTTTTGCCATGTTGACCAGGCTGGTCTACATCTCTTGAACTCATGATCACCTTCCTCAGCCTCCCAAAGTGCTGAGATTACAGGCGTAAGCCCCTGATCCCAGCCCTTGAAAGATGGCACCTGGCCTTTAAGAGATGAATTTACTCATTACTGAACTGGTGAAAATCAGTAAGAAAATTTTATTTATTTATTTCAATGTTTTATTCTTAGTTATTATAGGCACATAATAGTTGTACATATTTATAGTGGTGACATTTTAAGAAAGTGCAATGTTTAAAGTTTAGGCTGTTGAATCATAGTAACTCAACAAATCCTTCTTGGAGGGGTCTGGGGATTAATTGTGAGTCAGATTTCCAGCAGGGCTTGGTACTGATTTCAATGAGACTCTGTCACTGTTCTTAGAATTATTCACATAGTACAGAAACAGATATCCCTGCCAACAGCTTCCCCTACAGGGCAGAATGAAGAAAGTAATCACCAATATGGTAGGGAAAAGCGTACCCAGAAACATTGCCTTAAAGAGACTTGGGATTTAGCCCTTCCTTCGCCTCTCACTTAATATAATCTCAGAAAAGATACATAATCTTCATGTGGTTCAGTTTTCTCACCAACAGGATGGAGGTTATGATATCTATCTTCAGAAATTTGGGGGAGAAATAATAAAGGAAACTAAAAGACCATCACTACTGTGACTGGTCCAGGGCCTTAAAGAGGACATTCTCCCCATCCCCAGAAACAGTTGCATCCCTCAGAATCATCCTTAATTACAGAATCATCTTTAATTAAGGTCATTACAGGTCATCCTGTATTAAGGATGATTCTGAGTGATGGAACTAAGAAGTATCAGTCACTGTAAGAACAGAAGGCCAATTGTAAGAGAAATTTTAGGTTCAAACATCAGAAATGAGAAATATCTACTCCAATTGACCTAGACAAGATTAAGACCAGACCTAGTTACCAGAATGGAAGCATCAAGGAGAACCAGGAATGGGGAGTGATCACAGATCAGAAATTGGGGCCAGAGTGCAATTCATTCAGTAGCTGGAGGAATGAGTGGCAGGTGAACCTGGGCTGTCCTTAAGGCTTCTGAGCATCTCTGAGTAACTACTGCCCTTGATTGACTCCTTCGTTTCCTACTTTTTGCATTTTCTTTTCTTTTGTTTCTTCAACAAGTGTTTTGAGTGTGTCCAATGTGTCAGTGCTGTTCTAGCTACCGAGGATAGAGCAAAGAATAAAATAGAGATTTCCTCACTCTCAACTACCTTATGTTATCCCATAGAGGATAAGCACCTAACTCAAAGGATTTAAACAACAACCACAATACATGGTGTTCTAATAAGCAATATTAAAATAAAAAAGAAATGTTGTCTAGTAAATGACTGGGAGTTACTGAGCGTGGTCAGAGAAGGGTTCTTTTCTTTCTCAATTTTTGTGGAAAACTTCAAAATTGCAGAGATTAAAAAAATAGGACACACATGTATACCACTGCTGTAGATTCACGATTTTCATGTAGGCTGTCAAACTTGCCTTTCCTTTGCTGAATAATTTTAACTTAAATTTTACGCATGATAACATGTTATATTTAAATACCATAGAATTTGTCCTGTAAAACAAAGTGCTTCTTCTATACATCACAATGTCATTACCATAACCAAGAAATTTAAAATTTATTCAATAATATATAGTCTTAGATTTTAGCCTTCGGGGCCCAGATGGAAAATATTTTACACTCTGTAGTTGAAGATACAAAATCAAGGATATGATTAGGTAACTAAACAACAAAATGAAAAACAATTGGCTAAAATTTTATATTGATGAAATTTAAAGCTATAATTATAATTGAGTACCATTTTTTTTCTAATACAGGCTACCAAAAAAGATGATTTGGGGGGAAGGTAAGGTAACATTTTACTTAATGGGATTCAAAGTTTTTGTTTCCTATCACCAAATCAATTGTAAATGTTCAACTGTGAATGCTGGCCTGTAGTAAGGTTTTACACGTTTGATCTTTAAAAATTTTATTTTTTACAATTAGGTACTTTCAAATACTCTTATCAATCCACAATCGCATGATTGGCATATTCACCACTTGGAAAACCCAGAATTTCACTGTATTATTTTCTATATTTGCCTTTTTAAGTGCCATTACATTAAAGATTAATCATTTTCAGTTGAAGGTTAGGTCGAAGCTCCTCAACCAAACATTTAAATAGATTTTGGAATATAAAATTTATGCCAGATACAGTGGTACTGCCTGTAATTCCAATATCTTGGGAAACCAAGACAGGAGGATCAGTTGAGGCCAGGAGTTTAAGACCAGCCTGGGAAACACAGAAAGACCCAGTCTCTACAAAAAAATGCAAAACTTAGGCATGGTGGTGCACACCTATAGTTCTAGCTACTAGGGAGGCTAGGCAAGAGGATCTCTTGAGTTCAGGATTTCAAAGTTATAGTGAACTATGATTGCACCACTAAACTCCAGCTTAGGCAGCAGAGTGAGATCTCCTCTATTAAAAATAAAAATTCTTCTGTAATTACGATGTTGTCTGAAAAACATTGCTGGAAATGTGATTTGAGCTCAGAAAATCTAGCTGTTGCAAATTTGTGAGGAGATAATGATATTGCTGTTTCTGTTAATTTCTGGTAACAGGGGACATTAAAAAGCCAGTTAATATTACTTGTGAGTCAAACAACATTAAGTGTCACTGAAATGACCTTACTACCAGAGAGTAAGTTTTAGACATCATTGTTTCACTTTTACTTTTATGTTAAATTCATTTCAACACATTATCAATGTTACCACTGCAAAAACTAATTTCTAAATCCGTTCAATGTTACACAGTAGTGGTTGAGGGTAGACTTACTTTCTCATTCAACAAATTTTTAATCTTGACCCTGAACTCAAAACGAATGTAGTAAAACTTTAAGCCATTGAACTGCTGTGTGGTAGAAAAATTCAAAATATTCAGATTTTATTGCTGACCAAAAAAAAAAAAAAAATCACAGACCTGAAGATACGATGGTTACGTCCATTAGAGCAACTGAAGTTCACGGTTGATATTATGCATTCAATAACACATACGTTCAAATTGTTTCACAAAGTACATATTGATGAATAATACAAGGAATTGCCATAGGCTTTAGATATTTACATTTTCACAAGCTGTATAAATTTGTCCAAGACAACTCTTTTCTACTTCACATGTAATTTTTACCATCAGATGTAACAAAACTTAGCAGATTCCAATTCAGTTTTACTGAATTAGTGTTTTCACTACTCTTGAAAATATGCTTACCTGCAGTTTTTCCATAGACCTAATGATAGAGGTGAATTCTTCTGTTCTTAAAGCTCATCACTGATGAGTTTATTTTCTCAAATAAACAACAGCTAGTAACCAATATTGGTAGCTTCTGTAGACTCATCAAGAGTCAAGAAAACTAGGGGAATGCATTTGCAGAGATTCTTATCTAGCTACTGACGCTGCTCCCAACATCCACTCTTCCATGCACTATCCTCTCCAGAGCCTGCCAACCTAAAGTTTATTCTCTCTGAATACATTCCTTCCTGCAATAGAATACAATTTAATTAACTTATGATTGGTAAGTCACTCAAAAATTTACTTTGTTTGAAACTTTATTTTCATTTGTCATTTTTGTGAAGAACATTTGTTGTTATGAAATACTCAGTTTCGAATGTTCCAATTTTTCTGACTGCTGCTTTCCTGTGAGTTGGGAATATGATGAGCACTTGGTCTGATAATGTTGATGTATATTGTATTTTTTAGCACACGTATGGCATCATTACATAAGAAACAATGTTTCTATAACTAATTTAATGGTAAAATAATCCACACTCCACTACGCCTTAAAAATGCAACATTCAGAGTCCACTTTTTTCTTCCTATTTTGAAGAGATGAGTGTGCTCTGGGAGTTAGGTAAAATAGGATGATGATACCCTTGGAACTCAAAACTCTGCTGAGGTATAACTGTGTCACTGACACTAACCGTGGGCCAAACAGGAATGTGAAGCCATGAAGCACTACCGGTGGTCACTACTCAGTTCTGTCTTGTAGTATGAAAACAATCACAGTCAATATGCAAACAAATGAACATGGCTGTTTTCCAATAAACTTTATGTATGAATGCTGAAATTTGAGTGGCATATAATTTTTGTGTATCACAAGATATTATTATTATTATTAATTTTTTTTTTACCAGTAAAAAATGTAAAAATCATTCTTAGTTAATGAAACACAGTAAAAATCGTGGGCAGATGGATTTGGCCCATGAGTTTGTCACCCTGATCTAGGACTGTCTTCCTGCCTTCTTTAGCTTTCTTTCTTTTGTTCTTTCATTCTTTCTTTCATTTGTCCCTGTTTCTCCCTCCCTCCCATCCTTCCTTTGTTCATTTCTTTATAATTCCTTTCTTCTTTCTTTCTTTTGCATTGTCTTGGGAGTATCTTCATTATATTTTTCTTTTCATTTAGAAACTAATCTTAAAATAACATATACAGTATAATAAACATTTTTTGCCCTCAAAATAGTTGATAAGTTTCTGGAATGGTGCTCCATTATTACTGAATCTTTTATTCTACCAAGAAGGATATTCTCCAAATAGCCACAACACAAACACTCAAATTAAGAAATTAACACTGGGCAGAGATGGGAAGATCACTTGATGCAAACAGTTCCAGACCACCCTGAGTATCTCTACAAAAAACATACATTTAAATAATTATCTGAATGTTGCGGCTTGGGTCTGTAGCCCTAGCTAGTCAGGAGGCTGAGGCAGGAAGTTCTCTTGAGTCCGGGAGGTTAAGGTTTCAGTGAGCTATGATCACTCCACTATACCCCTGCCTAGGTGACAGAGTGGGATTCTGTCTCTAAAAAACAAAAAGAAAAAAATTAACACTGATGCATTATTGCCATCTAACCCTCACATACCACCATTCAAATGTTCCCCATGGTCCTTTATAGCAAAAGTGTTCACTTTGTAATAAGGAGTTGCATTCATTTGTCACCTTTTGTTTATTTCAGTCCATAAGACTTTTTCAGTCTTGGCTGGACTTTCATAATTTTGACCCTGTTTTAATTGATGCATAATATGCATTTTTATGGGATACAGGTGATATTTTGTTATATGCATAGAACGTGTAATAATCAGATCAGTTTATTTAGGATAACCATCACCTCAAGCATTTATCATGTTGATGTGTTGAGAACATTTCAAATCCTCACTTCTAGCTATATAGAAATATTTAATATACTGTAGCTAACTATAGTGACCCCATTCTGCTATCAAATGCTAGAACTTATCCTTCTATCTAACTCTATGTTTTTAGCCATTAACCCACCTCTCTTCATTCCCCATCCCCCCGACACACCCATGTTTCTTCCAGGCTCTGGTATCTGTCATTCTACTCTCTGCCTCCATGAGACAGATGAAACTGGAGGTCACTATGTTAAGTGAAATAAGCCAGAAACAGAAAGACAAACATCCCATGCACCCAGCCTTCCCAGTTTTGAAGATTCAAGGCCAGCTTTTTTGAAGAATGTTCTTCCATTTGGATTTGTTTGGCTTTTCTTCATGATTTGGGTTATATATTTCTGGCAAGAATATCAAAGAATTGGTGTTATATTCTTATTGCCTCTTATCAGGTGAAATTGTTTCCATTTTCCCTACTCATCAGGACATTTTTTTAAAAAAAATTATTGATTAACTCGGTTTCTGCCATGCTTTGTCACTATGAAGCCACAGTTTTATTCTTGGAAATTAAAAATAATATTTCAGGGAGTTACTTTTAGACTTATTAAACTCTTATTTGTTTACCTTTGACATTACTATGTACTTTTGGTTTCCTAGGTAATCCAATGGGTTATAATCCCTTACTATCCCTCTTATTTTGATGCTCAAATTTTCCCTAATATGCCCAGTGGGATCCCCTTGAACTTGGTTTCTGTGTCTTTTGAGGTGTCCTCATCATTTTGAGCACTTCCTGACTTTCTCACATAAGATGTCTCTGACTCATCACTTTGCTCCAGTCCTGGAATCAGATATTTTCCAACAAGCAATGGTTCCTTTCCATTGAAAATGGGTCTTTAGAAGCCAAAATCTGGGTGCTAGGTATGCTCATTGTTATTAAGCAGTTCCTCCCAGGGAAAATGCTAAGGGTCCTAGGCCTGCTCAGTGGATGGAGCTAAGGAATGTATATGTACGTTTTCCCCCACATACATTACCATCTATTTTCTGTCTATATTTAAAACCGTAAGTTCAATACAAAAATTCCAATCTCAATATAGCATCGCAAGGTTCACTTCAGTCTTTCTTTTTTTTTGTTTGCTTCTCCAGTAAGAAGCTGTCTCTCGTTATACTTAATAAATTTACTTTTTTAATCAATTTTCTTAAGTTAACTGATATTATGGCCACTGCCCTTACCTGGCACAGGGTTTATCTCATTATCAAAACTTCGTAGAGTACCTGCTGTGTCCCATTCAATGTATTAGACATTTGAAGACCAATAACAAATAAATGCAGCATATGTTTCTAGGGAAGACTGCCATCTATCCCCTCAAAACATACAAATTAAGGTCTAGTTCAATTCAGAAAGTATACTCTGAAGGTGTAAGTCTTGTGGGGCCACCAGAGCTTGTAATAAGGGAATGTGACCTGGGCTCTGAGGCCAGATATCTTTAAAAAGTGGAAATTTTAGTAAAATTGAACTAAGTCCTGCTGAACTGCATAGAGAAAGGGACTGACAGCATAAGAGAAGTCTGTAAGAAAAGCAGCAGCCAGATAGATAACGTAGGACCTTTTGAACATATAGGAATTGGTTCAGAGTTATCAAATGGGAAGGGAAGGCTAATAAATAAATCACTCAAAAGGGGAGTGGAGAAAGAGAGAGAAGGGGAGGAGATGAGAGGGGAGGAAAGGGAGATCATCCCTTGTATGTTGGTTTGATTATATTGTGACTAAATTGCATTTCCAAAACATCCCTCTGTTTATAAGCCACGAGTAAAGTTTGTATAAAGGAAGCCGAGTTAAGGGAGAAATTGCAGTAACTCAAATAAAAGATGAAGGTAGCCTGACCTAGGGGTCTAATTTTAATGCTCAATAAATATTTTTTGCATTCATGCATGCATGAATAATGAGTAGACTCACAATCCCCTTTCCTGACCATATTATTTTCCTTCTGTCAAACTCAGACTCATTCTTCACAAGAATTTATGTGTCATCTCTTCTGTGATTCTTTCAGTACCACTCCCACATTCACCTATTCAGGCAGAAGGGACCACTGCAGTCCTTACTGGGACTTCCATTTTCATATTTTGTTATAATATCAGCCACAGGTATATAAAACTCTGTGTTTCCTTATTGTTTACCATTGGACTTTCTTCTCTTTAAGGTGTTATAGCCAGTATATCCAAATATAGCTGGAGCAGAGATGTACTTATTTTCATGATGGATTATTTTGTGAAGTTCATAAGGGCAAAGGATATTTTATATTGTACGTGAAGTGTCACAGTCAAATGGAGAATGGTTAAAGAGTTATTATTTAGAAGTTTATTTCCTAGTCTGAATTCATCCTGTAATTTGTAATGTGACCATGGAGGTGAAATCTTGCCCTTGCTGAACCTCAGTTTTCTTACATGGAAAATAAAAAATAACTATTAACAAGTTTTCAGTGAGTCCTTTGACCCAGGCACTTTTATACTGAAAGTGCATAGCTTGTTAAATCTTCTCAACAATCTTTGGAAGTGGATAGAATGTTTTCTTCATATTGTAAGTGATGAAACAGAAGATTCCACAACTTGCCCATTGTTGCACAGCCATGAAGTGGTGGCATTAATGTGAATGTAGGCAGTATGGGACCAGGGTTGGAGTTTCCCAGCCATCCTGTCATTTGAGAACTGCAGTAGCAATTTGAAGATCCTCTTTCTAACCCGGCATTCAGCATTGCACTAACACCAATGATGAGAAGGCTGCTCCCGGAGAGACAGAGGTCAGAGGGCTAAGAATAGAACAGAACACACATATACTGTGGATCACTGTTCACAGGGATAATTGTTCTAGAGAGAGATAAGGGATTGCTTCACATGCCACTATATTGCTGATGTTCAAATGTTCAGAACTGAGGGATGCAGTGAAATAATATGAATATGTGCAAAATGTACACTTTGATTTCAGATACCGAAATCCAACAAACCTGAATTTGACTTAGCAAAGAAGCATAATAAAGTGTCAATATGAGACTAACACACCCATCAAAAGCAAGCATGTTCAATAGTAAATTGAAAAAAGAAATACACACAGAAACTAAAGTCCATTTGAGGCTCATGTTAGGAATGTAAAGTACAGCAGAGGAGATTGTCAGACCCTTCAAGCTGGTCCAAAAGATAACGAATAATGGAGTGGTTGGTTTTTCATGATTTCTCATCCTCACTGTCAGCCAGCAAGTTGATAAAATGGAATAATTCGAGGTTTATTAGCTTCAAAGCACATTTAGGTCTCCCGTGAGAGACAGGTAAAAAGCACAGTGAGGCAAGGTGCTTTCAGAGGCCGCCAGTTGCTAATTGCAGGTGTGTGGAATCTGCACAGGCCCAAGTGACAGGAAGCAGTGAGTGGGGCAGTGAAGCTGGCCATTTTCCACCTTGCAGCCGCTAGATTTCTGAAAGCCATCTCGCACACATCTGTCGCATAAAGCCATTCCCAAACTCAGAGGGATGATTTGCTCCACAGGGGCTGCGTCTTGGAGACCTTGGCGCACAAAGTAAAATGGTTTGTGCTTGAAAAGCACCCTTTTCTCCTAATTTGTTGGTTTGAGGAGAAAATGGAAAAGCTTGTATACTCAACAATCTGAGGGGGTGTGAAGGAAACAGCCGTACCAGGGGAAGGGAGGAAAGAAATCGCATTTAAAGCAGCTACGACAGCAGTTCACTCAAAGCTCCAGTAACTTCATAAGCTGAACTCATTATTCTTTTCTTACAAACGAGGATCCAAGATTTAGAAAACTTAAATGACTGATCCAGTCAATGCGATAAGAAGGCAAATAACCAATCCAAATTTCTCTGACCCCAAAGCCCACACTTGTTTCATAACATGGTGCTGCTTTCCTCTGAGATGTGTCAAAGACAAGCTTGCTTTCCATGTTTACATAGGTCCTCGTGCGTATTCAAACCATAATTATCTCCTGACTCAGATTTACAGACCAGCTTTCATTCCCAGGCAGGGCCTGAGGGATCACTGTTTATCTCAGAATGCATTGTGCAGTAGACTCGAAATCGTGAGAGACCAAGAAGCAGCAAAGATTGGACTGGAGAGGTGGGATCCAGTCAGACAGAAAAACAATACCTGCATGTCCTTTTGGACATCAAATATGTGAGCGACTGGGTCTTTTTCACAGGACTCTCTAGTCTCCTCCATCTTTGTTTCTCTTTAGTGTGTAGTGAAGGTCTGAGAAAAAATATCCCATTAGATGGAGAGCTGAGTTAGATAATCTCAGAGTTCCTCTCAAGATTACACACACACACACACACACACACACACACACACACACACACCAGAACTTCCCTAGGAAACACATGGAGATTATTTCCTGACAGAGAAAGTTTTTTTACCTGCTTCTCTGCTAGTACTGACCATAACTCTATACACTACTTGGGCTAAGTTGTTTATTACCAAGAGGAAGTGGATTAAGCAAATAACGTTATTTTCATGAGAGTGGTGGCATGATAATATTTATCTTGGCTGAAAATCAAAGTACTGACTAGCACTAATTTATCCCCTTCCGTTTAATGTTGGCTGCAGAAAGAGAAGCTACTAGGGACAGGTTTCTTTTTTCTTTTTCTTTTTTTTTTTTTTTTTGAGACGGAGTTTCGCTCTTGTTACCCAGGCTGGAGTGCAATGGCGCGATCTCGGCTCACTGCAACCTCCGCCTCCTGGGTTCAAGCAATTCTCCTGCCTCAGCCTCCTGAGTAGCTGGGATTACAGGCACGTGCCACCATGCCCAGCTAATTTTTTGTATCTTTAGTAGAGACGGGGTTTCACCTTGTTGACCAGGATGGTCTCGATCTCTTGACTTTGTGATCCACCCACCTCGGCCTCCCAAAGTGCTGGGATTACAGGCTTGAGCCACCATGCCCAGCGGGACAGGTTTCTTTATGCAGCATGTTACAGTGTTTTTGACTAAAGGACTTTGATTAGTACTGTGTGCCCATATTCGTCATTGAATTCCTCTCTTATTAACTTGTGTGTCCTTTGAAAGAAAGAACCATGAAGATCTATGGTCTTGCACAATCTCCTGAGCCTTACAGCTCTTGGTTCCTGTTTTTCACTCTGTTCTCAGGGTGTCTGAAGTGCAGTGTGAATGAGAGCCAGGACCTGGAGCAGTGGGATGCCCCACTCTTGTCGGTGCACTGTTAATAAAGATGAATGGGGCTTGGTGCAGTGGCTCACGACGATACTCCCAGATACTTGGGAGGCCAAGGTGGGTGCATCACTTGAGGTCAGAAGTTGGAGACCACTCTGGTCAACACGGCAAAACCCTGTCTCTACTAAATATACAAAAATTAGCCAGGCATGGTGGTGTGCACCTGTAATCCCAGCTACTTGGGAGGCTGAGGCATGAGAATCACTTGAACCTGAGAAGCGAAGGTTGCAGTGAGCTAGGATCGTGCCACTGCACTCCCTCCTGGGCAACAGAGTGAGACTCTGTCTCAAACAAACAAACAGACCAACAAAACATGAATGGGAAAACCATCTGGACAAATGGATGCCAGGTGAAGGTGTAGGTTGTACCCAGATCAGACAGGGTGCCCAAGTCGGAGTAGTGAAAGAGAACCACAGCTGGAGCCATGCAAAAGCCAGCCCCAAAGCTAGGATTGGCTTTTCAAGCAATTCCCACATTGGCCCTGAGATGTGGGGATGTATATAGATGCAAATGCATAGCATGCCCATTTATTGTGACCTGAAGAGACAATTATTTCCAATTTTCTTTAAAGGCAAGTGTCAATCTGTTTAGACCATGATTTATTTTTTTTTAAGGGAACAATTTTAAAAGCTTCAGCTTATTAGAAATGGCCAATTTATTTTTTTTAATATATTTTTTGTTGCATTTTAGGTTTGGGGGTACATGTGAAGAACATGCATGATTGTTGCATAGGTACACACATGGCAGTGTGATTTGCTGCCTTCCTCCCTATCACCTATATCTGGCATTTCTCCCCATGTTATCCCTCCCCAATTCCCCACCCCCTGCTGTCCCCCAGAAACCACCCCCCACAGACCTCAGTGTGTGATGCTCCCCTCCCTGTGTCCATGTGTTCTCATTGTTCAACACCCACCTATGAGTGAGAACATGCAGTATTTGATTTTCTGTTCTTGTTTCAGTTTGCTGAGAATGATGGTTTCCAGGTTCATCCATGTCCCTGCAAAGGACATGAACTCATCATTTTTTATGGCTGCATAGCATTCCATGGTGCATATGTGCCACACTTTCCCTGTCCAGTCTACCATCGATGGGCAAATCTTGCTGTCTGGTGGCTGCTTATCAGAGAGGCAGGTGGGCTGGCTGTGTCTGGAGGGATAGCTTTAATTACCATTCTCTAATCTGCTTCTAGCCAGTGATCTTTAGGGAAAGCTGGGAAACCTGGGGCCAAGCATCATAAAACTTGGCTTAAAAGAGCCACCAGGCATTGCTATACAAATTCTGGTAGTTTCTGGAGACTTGAAGCCCTACCAACTTGTTGAAGTATGATGCAAATGGCTTCTGTCTTATAACAGCTTTTTTAATAACTCAATCGTCAGACAGAATCTCCCATTTGGTGACTTCATCACAGCAAATTCCCAAGGAAAACAACTTTTGAGAACTGCAATAGAGCTACAACGATTTATTTTCCTTCTTTTGCCTCCTCTTAGGTCCCCAAACAAACCTCTTGCTGCACTGAGTTGCACCCTCAAATTCTGTACATATATGTATACAGCTAGCTTTGGAGGTCAGCTTTGCTCTGTACCAATTGTCCAACCCTGGAAAAATTGCCTTGTTTCTCTAAGCCTCAGTTTCTCTGCTGTCAAAATGGAAATGATTTGAAAACCCATCTCAAAGGGCTATGATGGGGACTGAATAAGCTGGCACCTGCAAATGTTCACTGTAAGGTAGATACAAGTCACCCTGTTGCTTTGCTTTCCCTTACCTTCTAGCTACATGAGGTACACAGTTATAGGATTCTAGAATACAGTTCTCATCTTATTGACACTCATCCATTTTTCAACATCCAACTCTAAAGTTACCTTTTTATTCAGTAGTTCTTTTCTACTCTTTCCCTGGGAGGAATGGAATGAATTGAATAGTCCTCTGCTTTGATTGCATTTTGTAACTGTTATAATACTTCTGTTGCTCAATAATCACTCATTCACATGCTTGTCCATTTAACAAAGATCTATACAGCATCTCTTATTTCACAGAACCTGGGGCTACGCTAGGTGCTAGTGATACCATGAAAATAAGATGCTCCTGCCCTCATAGAACTGTTTCTCCCCGTGGACTTGAATAAGAACCACTGACTTGCATTGTCTGAATGAAATTCTGTCTCAAAACTAGCAGGTGATAGTGCTGCTATGCTACACTGGAACTGCAAGGGAGTGTGGTTGCAAATCAAGGCCAGCATCTGCTCCCCTTTCACAGTGAAACTTTGAGGGACCCCTTCTCATGTGGGTGGGCATGATAGGCAGAAGAATAGGGTGAAGTGTAAGGGGGCAGAGTACTCAGAGGGGTAGGAGAGAATGTGACCTTTCTTCCCCAGAAGGGAAGCATACATAACAAACTGTCTGAGATATACTATAATTGATCCCTTCAAAAACAAACTTGAGGCTGGGTGCGGAGGCTTATGCCTGTAATCCCAGCACTTTGAAAGGCTGAGACAGGTGGATCATCTGAGGTCAGGAGTTCAAAACCAGTCTGACCAAAAAGGTACAACCCCATCTCTCCTGAAAATACAAAAATTAACGGGGCGTGGTGGCAGGCGCTGGTAGTCCCAGCTACTCAGGAGGCTGAGACAGCAGAACTGCTTGAACCTGGGAGGCAGATGTTGTGGTGAGCTGAAATCACACCATTGTATTCCAACTTGGGCAAGAGAGCGAGACTCCATCATAAAAAGAAAGAAAGAAAGAGAGAGAGAGAGAGAGAAAGAAAGAAAGAAAGAGAAAGAAAGAAAGAAACTTGAAACACTCAATACAAAAAAAATATATATATATATATATATCTAAGAAAGGCCTGCAGGCTCTTTGATTAGACTGCATGGGTGCAGACCCCAGTTGCTATGGACTGTTTGTGTCCGTCCAAGATTTGCATATTGAAATCTTATCCTTCGGCAGGATGGTATTAGGAGGTGGAGATTTGGAAGATGATTAGTTCATGAGGGTGGTGCTCCCAGGAATGGAATCGGTGCCCTTAAGAAAATAAACAAGAGAAAGGTATTTTTGTCTTGACCTACAGGAGGATAAAACAAGAAAGCAGCCATGTGATTTTCCTCCAGCTCAGCAACTCTTAATTTTCTGTTTTATTCATGGAGCTGCCACTGTATCCATCATTCCGCTGAGCAACCACAATTCTCTATCTCCACTGTGCCAGTCCTGCTGCTCACCCCTCCCCAGGAAAACCCTGCATCCCTGCCTGTAATCAGTCAGCCATCCCTCCCATTTCTTCCCCTGCTATGCCATCTGTATCCTGCTGCATTACACCACCACACAGTCCCTTCCAACGCCTATTTGGGGCCACCAACCAGACTATGACAGTCACCTCTAGAATGCCTCCTCCTATGTCTGGTTTCGAACATTCTCAATCTGTCATTGCCAAACTGCTGTAAACCAGCATTGTGTCTCCAATGCCATCTTCATGTGGTGTTCAAGGCTCTATAGCCTGCTTTTTATTTTTGTCTCTTTTTCCTCTTTCTCCTCAAGTATCTGTTTTTCTATCGCAAAATTGAAAATCCTAGAAGAAAAGTTGGGTGCAGTGAAATCCTCATACACTGGTAGAAAAACCTCAATTTCAGAATTGGCTTTACCAGTAATTTCTATGTGACCACAGGCAAATTATTTAAACTTACTGGACCATGGTGGATTTTTTTTTAGTTTTATTTACTTTTTAATCTAAAGCAGAGGTAAGCCAACTATGGCCCTGAGCTATCCAGCCTGCTACTTTGTGTAATTACAGTTGTTTTTGGAACATAGCCATATCTATTCATCTACATTTTTATCTATGGCTGTGTTTTTGCATTACAACATCAGACTAGTTATGACAGAGACTGTCTGTTCCAAAAAGGCTAAACTATTTACTGTCTGGCCGGGAGCGGTGGCTCACACCTGTAATCCCAGCACTTTGGGAGGCCGAGGCAGGTGGATCACGAGGTCAAGAGATTGAGACCATCCTGGTCAACATGGTGAAAGCCCGTCTCTCCTAAAAATACAAAAAAATTAGCTGGGCATGATGGCACATGCCTGTAGTCCCACCTACTCAGGAGGCTGAGGCAGGAGAATTGCCTGAATCCAGGAGTTGGAGGTTGTGGTGAGCCGAGATCGCGCCATTGCACTTCAGCCTGGGTAACAAGAGTGAAACTCCTTCTCAAAAAAAAAAAAAAAAAATATATATATATATATATATATATATATATATATATTTACTGTCTGGTCCTTTACTGAAAAATGTTTGCCAACTCCTGATAGATAAAATGATTGCTGATATTTCAATATGTTTCAATACTTTGTGATTGCAATAACTAACTACATCATGTACATACAAATTCATGTAACATAAACACTAGTAAAGACTAAGCTGTTTAATTCCTTGCGTATTGTCATTTACGTGGTAGGGGAGTTCAGACAGGTCACTTCATCTCTTTCTGTCTCAATTTCTTCATTTGTTGAATGATGCTAACATGTACCTCTTAGGGCTATTATGATATTTAAAAGCAAAAATACTTGCAAAAATTATCTAATGACATCCCTGGCACAAGGTAGGTATTTAACAAGTGGTACTTTTCCACCCTTGAATCTTCTTAGCTAGTTAATGATAAGCTATAAGTAGAGAAGGAACACAATGTCTTTCTTATTTAACAAGTCTTAATATAAACTCCCACCACTTGCACATGAATAGCCAATAGCCGAACAGGGCTTTGACATCTACATAAAAACATATCACTCTGCTGTCTGTGTCCTGCTCCCCTCCCTTCCCATTACTCTGTCTCACAATGCGTGAAGTAGACAAATACAATGTGCTTGCATAATTACAGACCTTGGAAATAGTCAGGCTTCTTGGGCTAGGTGCTGCTCTCCAGTGTGTAGGATGATGACATTCCTGAGATGCACCAGTAGGATCAGAACATTCTGTGACAAGAAAAAAATGCTTAGCCTCTGATCATCTTGTTTGCCTCCTACACAGTTTTGGAAAGAGGATCTTCTTACCACATTTTATAGAATGGCCAACGTGAGTAGGAAATGAGGAAGCCATGACAATGTGCTGTTCAGGTCATTTGGGGGAGAATTAGTTGGATGACAGCCTTGGCTGGTACACCTTTGGCTCCTCGACCACGTGTGTGCTGAGGCCAGGCTTCCCCAGAGCTGCTCACAGCCAATCACTAGGCCAAATAGAGTGGAGACTGTAGCTCTGGCTCATGGAATGTGGTATGCCTCCGATGGCAACACGGGCTGGACGACTTGCCATTCACCTTGGCAAAGCATTCAAAGACCATTGCTGCAATCTGAGATTCCTCCTATGTAATTTTCTTCTTGCTCCTGTCTCATCATAGGTGCCAGACCTACATCACCATCTGAACACTCTCCCTACCCTTCTAGCTTACTTCTCTTTACCCTTCACAAGAGTGTTTCAAACAATAAATCTCACAGTCTTGTCTCCGTTTCCATTTCTCAGGGAACATGAACTAACATGTAAACCAGGAATGAACTGAGAAAGTAGCTGATGAAATGAGGTTTGGTTGCTGCCTGTGTCACTGGCTGGCTGGCTAAGAGCATGCCAGCCTTAGAGATATGCAGGCACAGACAGTCCCTAGCACAATATGGCAGCCCAGTTCCTGAATATTTTATTGGTGGTGTTTTAGGACAACATCTAGATGGAGGGACCCTACTTGCAAATGTGATGCTGAAGGTATTGGGAACATATGGGATAAATCATGCTTATAAGAACGGTAGAATCAGCTGGTTATGGTTAAGTTCTATAAATGCCCTACTGAGGGCTTAAAAAGATTATAAAAAAGAAAAGTTTAAGACTGAGTGCAGACCCAAAGGAGCTCTTAGATGGCGTGTAGAGAGACTCTTATTTTCTGCAACAGAAAAGCAGATTCAGGACTTGACAGAGTCACACAGTTCCACAGACAGTAACATGCTCAGCCAAGACAGGTCTTGTATACTAAGATTAGGGCCTTAGAAGCAAAAACCCTGGTCCATGAAATGTGGAATAGGAACATGTAAGTAGATATCTTAAGGATCTGAGGTTCAAAACTCTCTACACCCTGACAGCATAGGGCTGACTTGTCTTTATTTATAAGAGCCAGCATTTCTGCTGGGCTAGACTATGCTGCAGAGATATGCTCCAGTGGATGCCTCCACTCCCTTCCCCCACTACCTGATTGATCATTAGGTTTAAACTCCAGGGAAAGGCAACTGGGATGTGCTCAGTCTGACATGGGAAGAGAGCGAGCACATGCCAAAGGAGCAATAAGAATTACACAGCATGCGCCTGTACACCTGCAGGAGTCAGATGGATGCTGCTGGGGTTGTATTTGGAGAATACTTCAACAGAAGGCCTGAACTTAAGCCTGAATAGGTACAAAATTTTAAATCGGTGGCACATTTTTAAGACGTGGAATTTAACCCCCTGGCATGGACCCCAGGGAATATGGTACAATCATAACTATGTTGGCCCAATTTGAACAAAGTGGAAATGTTTGAGTTGCCTTGGCAGGTGATGGAAGAAGAAATAAAGGGGCAGTAGGGATGGGCATGAGGAATCAATGTATTATACGAGGCCACAAGACCCACCAGAGGATTATATTCCAGAGGAAATCAAGGGAAACACCATTTGCTAGGGATATCAAGGATATACTGCTAAGAACCTCACTAAGATGTTGAGTGGTGGTTCTCCTCTGCAGGCCAACTCTGCGAGTTAGAGAGGTGATCTCACCAGGGTTTGTTAATGTCATGGGGATGATGGAGCCTTGAAGTAAGAGAGGCAGGTGGAAGCATTTACTAGCCAGAAGCCAGGGGCTATGATTACTGTAATGATGGTCAAGATCATAGGGACAACCAAGGGGATTTGATCTGCAGTTGTGGGGATAGTTAATAGAATATGACATCCCTGGAGTAAAATAGATGGGCAGTTAACAAGAATGCTATTGACCTCTATATGCAAATAATAACAATATAAAAGTAAGAATGGAGGAGGAAGAGATGGAAGTGGTCACTCTAATAAAAAGCCACGATCCCTGTCTCAGTCCTTGGCCCTAATAGCAACTTTAAAAACCAATCCATGGAGTGAATAGGGGACTGAGTTGCTAGGAGCATGGACTCTGCATCACTGTAGCCAGTATATCCTGTAATATTTCTGCAGTCCTCTCCCAAGGTACCTACAAGCCATTCGTGGGGAGATTGTGTCCTGAGGGAAGGGGAGCATCCACACATTACAAGGACTACTGGACACAAGTCTAAACTGCCCCAGTTAGAGGGGGGACTTAGAAACCCACACAGAGAAATGGATCTGTGCTGCACCAGGATGTATTTCTGAGGCCATGGAAGTCCCCTGCTGGATCTGCCTCCAGGAGCACCAGCCGCAGGAGTGTAGGTGACCGACAGGCCACCCAGCTGTAGCCTCTGTGGAGGCTGAGACCAAGTTCCCTTCAGATTGAACCTGACAGTGATTCTGATTCTGGCCAATTTCTACCCCTGCAGGACACTTCTGAGAACCTTCTGCTCAGCAGCTTACATCAGCTGGACTGATTTTCTCAGATCCCTGTCCAGTGGCCTGAGACCCTTCCCACTGATTCCTTCTTTCCCGTTTCCTTTCACAAATATGTGACCATCTCTGTGTTCTGATGGTTCTCCCCACTTACTGATGATCCCTTGTCCTTTGTCATTCATAAATCTCCCCCAGTAAATCCCTTGTGCATGCAATTCTGCCCTGGCATCTGACTCTCCATGCACTCAAACTGACACACTGAGTAATCAGATAAATGGAGCTAGCAATCATTTATTCAGTCATTAATTCATTCAGCAAATATTGAATGATCCCACTTATGTACCAGGTACTATGCTAAGGATACAACGTTTAACAGTTAGTGTCCCTGTCCCTTCAGGAAAAATTGACTAAGTAAATATTCTCTGATATATTCTGAGCAATGTGCACACATGTCACAGAAGCAGCGGTTTAGCAGACAAGCAGACTCCACACTCTCAGAGGAAGTGGAGGAATAGAAAGAATAACTGGACCCTTCCGAAAGGAGCACTTCAGAAGACATGTCACAAAATTAGGGGCTTGGCAATACCCTAAATACAGAGACTGGAACTACATTTGACCACATTAAGAAATGTGTTAAGATTAGGGAGAATTTGGTTGGGTTAATTGCCTCAGGTCTCTTTAGAAACGTTCTTCGTGATGAGCAGAAATTTTAATTCTGGAAAAAAATCTATTTACCAAACCTATTAAATATTTGCATCCATCACCTGAATAAACAAACATATGTAGAGATATCAATCCAAGGCATGAGGGAAGGAGGGGGCCTGCCAAGGATTTGCCAAGGAATAAACTATCAAAAATTCTAATTATGTGTAACAACTGCTTATCATAGCAAAGTGAACCCAAAAATGCCTTGAAGCTGTTATCAACTTCATGGAAATAAGCCCACTGCATAATGCCAACATGGCTATTTCAAGACATTAATGGTGCTGAAGACCACAATGTCAATCTTATGGGGAGGGGCGCATCCAGGCAGAGGCCGAGTTGGGAAGCAGGTTATCTGCTTCATTGCTAGGTTCTCAATGTGAGTACCAACCTACCAGCATATAGCTGTCTAGGATTATCATTGTAAATTGTAAGTGGGAGGAGCTAATATGCTTTTAAGCATCTCATATCTATTCCCTTGTTTGGGTTTTGAGTCTACGTTGTGATAGACTTTGCATAAATATCACCTCTGTACAGAGAGAGACACTGGAGTTAAAAAAACAAACAAACAAAACAAAAAACAAAAACAAAACATAGCGAGGTCACACCATGGCAGAACACACACTAGGACTCAGGTGTTCCATCCTGGACTGTTTTCACTCCCACCACATACCATGTACATGTGCGTTGTTCCTAAGAAATATCTAAAGATACGGGAATAAGAAAAGGCTTTTTGGTATGCGCCTATAGATACATTTTCCTTACGCGAACTTGTTTAATAGCTTTCAATTAAAAATGTCCTTTGTGCATTTAAGCAGCACCATTTTCCCTAGCAAGCTAAAAATACAATTCTTGTTGGGAAATTACCCTAGAAAGACCTACGGATATCTGCCCCAAACTCTTAAAGTTCTGATGCAGGCCATTGATCATCACCTGTCTCACAGAAGCTCGTTCAGGATGGTCCTGCTTACTCGGAGCCCAAGAACTCTGCCAGCTGCAAGCAGCAGCAGGTGGGAAGAGGAAGCCGCCTCATTCATGAAATCCCAGTTGGGTTCAGCTTGGCGCGGTCTCTGCTCTCCACAGGACTCTATGGGGTTTCCATGCTGAATTCCTCTCAAAAGGCTGTAGATCTCAGGTTTCCACATCAGAGCTCTCTATGATTCTTCCTGTGTGACATGCAGGCATTGTAAACTCTAGAAGCGGGCGGAGGCTACTTGATCCATCTGGGAGGGAGACAGCCGGAGCTTTGGGAGCATGAAAAGAGAGCAATTCATCTTCCCAGAGGTGACAGTGTATAGCTCTGCTGGCTCCCTGCTCCAGCAGTTGCCCCAACGCCTGGTGGGGAAGGGAACAGAGAACAGAATGGGAATCCGGGAGCTACTTTTGTCACACTGATGGAAGCTCGTAAAACTGGAAACTTAAGTGCCTCTGTTTTTCTAATTCTTCTAGACTGCTGATGTCTGTTATTTAGCTTTCAAAGGGAGAGCACACAATAGGCACTGCATGTTGGGAAAACAAGTTGCTCAAAATTGAAACCAAAGTAAAGGCCCTTAACATGTGTGGCATACCTTGAAGAGGACAAGCAAGCAATTTGTAACTGTTAAAATTGCATGCTCCACACCCCCTGAGTATGCAGTGGGAGCAAAGGGGGCTCACAGTTACCAACAGTAACAACAACAACATATATAATAATAGAAGCTAATAGGTTGAACACTTGGCATTGTGAGACACCGTTCTAAAGAATATAATTATCACTATTGGATCTTCATCATAGGACTGAAGGCTAGGAACTAAGAGTGCCTCCATGGGACAGAGCTGAAGGTAGTACACAGACAGGTTAATCTGACCAAGGTCACACAACCAGGATGCAATAAAGCCAGATGACTTCCAGGCCACCTGCTCCCATGATCTTTCTTAAAGATATGAGTGCCAGGGAGCGTCCCTCAAATCATCTTATTTTATCCACTGAGACAGGCAGATGTTATCCTCGCTGATTTTGCCTTCAGACAAACAGAATTTTCATAAGTAAAAACATTTCAATTCTTGCCTCTTGACACAACTGGGCAAATGGAAGACCACAAAGTTTCAGTACTTTGCTAAAGTGTCAGACAAGTGAGAGGGCATGAAATTAAAACCTGGTTCAAGGACTACGGTATTTATACCATGTATCCCGCCATCCCATAAGGTTCTGTGCATAACCCCAAATTTTTGTAAACCAGCCCCATGTTGAAAATAAACTATTTTTCACAGAGATTTATAAAAATACAGAACAATGATAAAATGGACAGTGATGCAGTGAGCATTGCCTTAGCAGTCAAGAATTTATCTGACAACACCCTTAATAGACAAGGATTTATATGACAGGCTTTAATTTTCGCATTTGTCCTTCCAAGGTAATGAGTCACATTCTCAGGATCCCACAGCAGAATTTACATTACCGAAAGTCCACATTTTCTCTGTTAAGAGTCAGCCTTTGGAAGAATCCTTCCCTAGCTAATTAATTGAGTATACTCTGTTTACAGCTTTGACCATTTTGAATCACAAGCTGTATATACTTCATGCATATAAATATAAACAAATTACTGATAAAACATAAACTGGGCTTTGCACGGTGGCTCACGCTTGTGTTCCCAGCACTTTGGGAGGACGAGGCAGTTGGATTGCGAGGTCAGGAGTTTGAGACCAACCTGGCTAATATAATAAAACCTTGTCTCTACTAAAAATACAAACCGTTAGATGGGCTTGGTAGCAGTCACCTGTAATCCCAGCTACTTGGGAGGCTGAGGAAGGAGAATCACTTGAACCTGGGAGGTGAGGTTGCAATGAGTTGAGATAATGCCACTACACTCCAGCCTGTGCAAGACTCCATCAAACAACAACAACAACAACAAAAACAAACAAACAAACAAACAAAAAACACACACAAACTAGGTTCTAATTTTTGTCATCTGCCAGACAAAAAAGTGTCAATAATTTAAGCAACTTTCAAAAGTTGAGAGACTACCATTTTTCCATTCTGGAGGACAAATCTTGCTAACTCAGTGTTAAAAAACTAATTACAATAGAAAACACTAACTTTTATGGAATGTTTTTGATGTAGCAGAAAATAATTTGATCAATTTACATGTTTTTGAATTCTAAAATCAATGCTAAAAGGTTAAGTGTTATTATTACTTGGATCATACTTGTGGTTCCCAATCAGGGGCAATTTTGTTCCCAGGGGACATTTGGCAATATGTGGAGAAGTTTTTGGTTTTCACCACTTGGGTAGGAATATGAAGGTGTTACTAGCATCTAGTGGGTAGAGTCGAGATATATATCACCAAACAACTTACAGTGCACATAGACATCCCTAAACAACAAAGAATTATTCAGTCCAAAATGTGAACATTGACAAGGTTGAGAAATTTCATAACAGACTAAAGAAGAAACAGAAGATCTGAGTAATCTAAATGAGATTCAATAAGTTGAATCAGTAACAAAAGTTCTTCTCTGCCAAATAAAAAGATAGCAAGGTGCTACAGGCAAGTCATACCAGAAATCCCAAATTCACTCTAGTTAGTATAATCTTGATCTCTAAATCACACAAGGACATTTCAGAAAGAAAAATGATAAACTCATTTACCTAACGAATTATAATGTAAAATCCTTTAAAAATTAAAGCACACTAAACCCAACAAATACAAATGAATGCTACCTGACCAAGTATAGTTTTTCTCAGAAATTCAAGGATGGTTTGACATCAGGAAATAAGCTAGAGAAAAAGTATGTAATATAAATAGATGCAGATAAATATTTGGAAAAATCAATCTTTATTTTTTAAAAACAAATGTTTTTAATAATAAAAAAATAAATAAAATAAAATAAATAAAATAAAAAAATAAATAAAAGAGTGTTGTAAATTGACATCTGTTAAAAGCTTTTAGCAAAGATTGTGCATAGTGAGAAAATTTAGAAGCATTTAAATTAACGGAACAAGAATTTTGTCAATCAACACATATTTAGTTTTGGGACTCTTCTCTAAAACAAAGAGGAAAAAGAAATATGAATATAAGAATTGGAAGTTATGGGATCATATAAAAATGCAGACAAAGCTGCAAACAAGGTACTAAAACTAAAATGATTGCTAGGTTGTTATAAATAAGATTAGCATAGGAAAATCAGTGGCATTTCAATTTAATTATTTATAAATTAAATTGAAAATAATTAATTCACTTTAACAACAAATTATAAGGTTCTCAGTAATAAATTTAACAAAAATATCAAATACACTTACAAGGATAGCACAAAACATTACTGAATGATGTTAAAAATACATCAGTCAATGGAGATCCATTAAAATGTCCATGAAAGTAAAGATTGAATATTATAAAATGCCAGTTATCTTAAATCAATTATGAATTCAATACAACTTCCACAGAGTTTTTAATGGAAATGATCAAGTCGTTACTATTACTTACATGTAAAAATATAGGCCCACAAAGCCTGTAGTAAGTTTGAATCAAAGAACAAGATGGGAAGAAACGACCTATGAGATATGATTTTTTAAAATCATACTATCCAAAACAAATGGATACTTGCAGACAAGTGGATGTAGAGAAATGAATAGTGCTCAGTAAAGCAGTTCTCTGTATATTTTTTAGATGATAAGGTACTATTTGATGAAAATGTCATAGTCAATTGATTGTGCTGTTATTGGAAGAAAGATAATTAATTCCTTATCTCACATCATAAATAACAATCATTACCAGACATATTTTTAAAGGTCTGATGTGTTAAAACTTACAGAAGCAAATATTGTAGGAAATGTTTAGCAACTTTAAAATAAAAATTTCAGCTTAATTAAAGACAGAGAGAAGTAATTGCTGATTTCTATAACTACTAAATGGTTAGTTTTCTAAATTTATAGTTTTTACCAATTCCCATGAAAATGTTAACAACAAAAAAAATAGAAAAAATAATTTTCACAGCATACAAAAGGTACATCTGAACAACCAGGATACAAATTCATGAAAAAATTATTCAATATTTCTGCTAATCAGGGAAATAAAAATCAGAATCACACCAAAAAAAGGAAAGAAAGCCACTTCACACAACTTCCAATGGAGAGAAATCTTACAAATTCCGATAATAGCCAGCATTTTTGAGAATGCTAGAGAATGGGGAAAATCACACTCTGAATGAAAATGGTAGACTCAGGCAACTGCTTTTGAGAGCCCTGTGCTAATATCTGATCAAGTTGAAGGTGTGGGTATGATTGACCCCAACAAATACCTACCAAGATATAAATTCAAAAGAAGCTTTTGAACCTGTACACAAGGTAACATACATAAAACAAGTTCATGTGGAAGGCTTCATGGGACTATAGTCTCATTAGGAGTAGGATATTGGGAGAAATAGGAACTTCAGAAGGTATTGGGGTCTGGTTCATGAGGGAGGCAGAGATGTAGCAGCAGTTCTCAGCCTCAGGAAAAAACCCAGTGCTCATGCTTGGCACAGAAGCAGAGAAACACAACCTTGAAAAAGAACAGTGAGCATATTTGTAGTGATGTGAAAGCCAAAGATCTGAGGGCACAGAGATGTTCCTCAGTATGTGGATTCCTGTGAGAGTAGCTGGAAATTCCACAATGCTCAGTAAGTGGTTGATCTGATGACTGGCAGACTTTTCCACCAACTTTACAGTATAGGGTTTCATTTGATTTTATGAAAAAAGTATCAAGACTATGTTTGCAAACCTGAGTTCAGAGGGTGATATTCACTCCAGCTACAGACATGTCCACCATTTGGAGCTTATCCATGAATGTCTTGGTGAGCCTGGAAACTTGGACTAGAAGTTCAGGTCTTGGACACTCCTTCCTCTGCACCCGATCTGTTGGAGCAATGATCACGTTTTGTTTAATTCCTGAGATTATTTTCATTTCCCCTGTCCTAGGGTGTAGCATCCCTGTCATACAAAAGCCACTCTGGGAATCGTAATGCCTGACTCCATCATGTCTGGTCACACCGCTCACATTTCTCCTCTTTCACCAGCAGGGGTGCCTGGATCTCATGCAAGCCAATAATATTTTAGAGCATCATTTTGATGGTTTTCCTTCAACATTCTAGATATTTTTCATGAAATCCTAGTATATATTAAAATGAGTTGTTTCTTCATCATATTTCTTCTGAGAATAGTGTAAGATACTGTACCAATCAAAACACAATAGAACTGACTCCCACCTTCAATGGCCTAATTTTGAAATTAAAATCCCAGGGATTCTCTTAGAGCATTTAGTGTCGACCTTTTTCTCCTGCTGTTCCTCACAGGCTATTACACTAATAAGCTTTATTATCTGTTCTATAACCATCAGTAGTTACACAGCTCAGTGGTCATTGCATAAGAAAAACATAATAATAGGAGAACAAGGTAAACGTAATAATGTATTCTTTGTTTTCCTGGTATAGGTAGGATAACAGGCAATTTCATTTTGTTTATTGACCACATAAAGAGTTTGATGTGAACCAAGTAGTCTCTGAGGCTGATAACTACAAGCTGGAGAGCACTTGCTCCTTACTGGGAGAAAGGTTTAGAAAAGGTGGCTGGGAGACAGAGACTGGGCAAACCAGGCATTCTTACATATGCTGTCTCATTTTGACCTCCCAGAAACTCTTAACACAACCCTGTGAGGCAGGTGGTGTTACCTCCTAGCTAAAAGTGGGAAGGAGGCTTATAAGTGTGAAAGTGACTTTTCCAAAACCATCTGAAGCAGCAGGTCTGGGTGCCAAAGTGAACTGACCGATTGTTACTCAGGGTCTTAAATGTCCCATGTCATAGGCAGCCCTATCATTACAAATCCTTTTAATCTTTCATCATTAAAGGAATATGCCACCTCCTCCAAGAAGACTTCTATGACTTTCCTAACAGCCCAGAGTGATTTCAGTCTGCAGCAAACAGTTTGGCTTTGGAAGTTAATTTTCTTTACCCATTTGTCCCCTTTCTGGGAGAAGTTGTCCTTAATCTTTCAATTTGAAATAAAGTTCCCTTCTTTGGGAGATGTGTTAGGCCATTTTTGAATTGCTATAAAGCAATACCTGAGACTAGTCAATTTATATTTTTAACAAAAGGTTTATTTGGCCCACAATTCTGTAGGTTTTCCAGGAAGCACTGTGCTGACATTCACTCAGCTTCTTGGGAGGCCTCAGGAAGCTTGCAGTCATGAAGGAAGGTGAAGTGGGAGCAGACGTGTCATATGGTAAAACAGGAGCAAAAGAGAAATGAGGGAGGGCTACCTGCCTTTAAATGACAAGATCTCACAAGAACTCACTCACTATTATGAGGACAGTAATGGAGTGGGGTGGTTCTAAATAATTCATGAGAAATCCGCTTCCATGATTCAATCATTTTCCACCAAGCCTCACTTCCAACATTGAGAATTACATTTTAATACGAGATTTGGGTGGGAACACACATCCAAATTATACCAGAGATCCATAAACTTCATACACAACCTTACTATAGCTATTTTTTTGTGCATTGAATTATGAGAATATGTATATTTGAGCTTTTTTCTTAGTAGAAAACCAGGTGTGACATTTTGGTTTAGAATACAAATTCTGTGTCTCTTTAAACCATATAGCAACTTGACAATACAAAAGATCTGAAAGGTCATCCCATCTGGTTGGTTCTTAGTTTCCAAAGAGAAAAGACCTCCTAGTAACAATGAAGTATCCTATTTGCTGGGGTTAGGTAAATATCAATGTTGTCGAAGAGGTATTGATGCTTTTTAAGATCAATGTCACCGAAGAGATATTGAAGCTTTTTAAGTTGCAAGACATGTATTTAACAGAGAGTTATGTATACCTACTCTGTGCTAGTCTCTGTTATGTGAATTTTCAAGGGTTATGTGATCTTTGGGGTGTTGATTTTCTGGCCTGAAACCTCTGTGTCCTTGGCACTTTTGCCAGAGTTATTTTCCTGAGTCCAGGAAGAATGAGGCATGCAGACAAGTTAAGAATGAACAAGACAAAGATGAGCTTTGTTGAATGTTACAACAGCTCCGAGGAGACCCACAGTGGGTAGCTCCTCTCTGTAGGCAAGTCATCTGTCGAGTGTTCATTTCTTAGCAGAGAGAAGGCCCTGTAGAGGGTGGCTCCTCTCCACCAGCAGGTCATCTCTGTAGCTCTCAGCAGAGAGGATAGCAACTCTCTGCAACTGGTTGTTCCTTTGTTCCCTCTCTCACTATTATCAGAGAGGGTACTCTTCTCTGCATCTGGTTATCTTGCCATCTCTCTGCCCTCTTTATCCTCTGGCCATCCTCTGCCCTGTTCTGGCTGAGCCCAGTGCTTTTATGAACCTCAAAGAGGAAGAAGTGCATGCCAGTTGGTCCATGGGTGGCCATGGCCAGGCCTGGAAGAGGCACCATGAGTCCCCTCTCTGGTCTATGGAACTGGCACCCTTGCTCTCAGACTCCAGGCACTTCCTGGCAAGAAGACAGGGCCTTACCAGGGACACACCCCTTTTCCCCAGGCCTTCTGCTGCCATTCGTGGCCCCGGGGCTTGGCTTAGACCCCTCTCCAAGATTGGAGTAGGTACTGGGAGATAAGAGGGATCAAACAAAGGAAGTAGACATCCCCAAGCCTTCAGGGACAGGGGTGGGAAGCCTTTTCAGGCACATGAAGGTGCAGGCTGCACAGATGCCTGGGTCCTGCTTCTGGGAGGGTGGCTGTAGCTGCCCACAGAGAGCTCCTACTTTGCCAACTCAAAAGGGGCAGGGTTCCTTTATGTCCCATCTCCTGTCTGCCCCATGAAACTGGAGGCCCAGGTCTGCAGCCACATGTTGGGTGGTTGCAGCTGCACCTAGAAAGGTAGACCCTACCTGTTCCAGCCCCCAAAAGAGCACAGGGACGCTTGGATCCACAGCTGCAGTTTGAGTGGCTATAGCTCCACCCAAGAGGGTGGGACTCCTGCCTTTCCTTGGAGCAGAGGCCTGGGTCTGCAGCCTGGTTTAGGTAGCTGCGGCAGCACATGGGGAGCTCCATGGAGTGTGCAGCACAGTCACACCTCCCTGCTGCAGACACTGCCATCACAGGTATTAAGTTATAGAATCCTCCCAACAGTTCTATGAAGAAAGTATTCATTCCCATTTTACAGATGAGAGAATGGAGGCACAGAAAGGTTAAGGTTGCCCAAAGCAACATAAGCAAGCATATCTTGTTCAAGCATTAGAGTTGGGATTCAAATCAAGGCCATCTGCCTCTTAACCCACATTGTTAAAAGTATCCATCACAGATACCATAAATTAAAGATGGGCATTACTATATTCTGTAGAGTAAATCAAGTAACCTACAATAAATACAATAGATTAACCTACGATAAATAACCAGGCAACCTACAATAAATTAATTATCAGAGAGAGGATACAAACAGATGGAGAAACATTCCATGTTCATGGTTAGGAAGAATCAACATCGTGAAAATGGCCATACTGCCCAAAGTAATTTACAGATTCAATGCTATTCCCATCAAGCTACCAATGACCTTCTTCACAGAACTGGAAAAAAACACCTTAAACTTCATATGGAACCAAAAGAGAGCCCGCATAGCCAAGTCAATTCTAAGCAAAAAGAACAAAGCGGGAGGCATCACACTACCGGACTTCAAACTATACTACAAGGCTACAGTAATCAAAACAGCATGGTACTGGTACCAAAACAGAGATATAGACCAATGGAACAGAACAGAGGCCTCACAGGAAATACAACATACCCACAACCATCTGATCTTCGACAAACCTGACAAAAACAAGCAATGGGGAAAGGACTCCCTGTTTAATAAATGGTGTTGGGAAAACTGGCTAGCCATGTGCAGAAAGCAGAAACAGGACCCCTTCCTGACACCTTACACCAAAATTAACTCCAGATGGATTAAAGACTTAAACATCAGACCTAACACCATAAAAACCTTAGAAGAAAATCTAGGCAAAACCATTCAGGACATAGGTGTAGGCAAGGACTTCATGACCAAAACGCCAAAAGCAATGGCAACAAAAGCCAAAATAGACAAATGGGACCTAATCAAACTCCACAGCTTCTGCACGGCAAAAGAAACAGTCAGTAGAGTGAATCGGCAACCAACAGAATGGGAAAAAATTTTTGCAGTCTACCCATCTGACAAGGGGCTGATATCCAGAATTTACAAAGAACTAAAGCAGATCTACAAGAAAAAAACAAACAAGCCCATTCAAAAATGGGCAAAGGATATGAACAGATACTTTACAAAAGAAGACATACAGGAGGCCAACAAACATATGAAAAAATGCTCATCATCACTGGTCATCAGAGAAATGCAAATCAAAACCACATTGAGATACCATCTCACACCAGTTAGAATGGCGATCATTAAAAAATCGGGAAACAACAGATGCTGGAGAGGATGTGGAGAAATAGGAACACTTTTACACTGTTGGTGGGAATGTAAATTAATTCAACCATTGTGGAAGACAGTGTGGCGATTCCTCAAGGACTTAAAAATAGAAATCCCATTTGACCCAGCAATCCCATTACTGGGTATATATCCAAAGGATTGTAAATCATTCTACTACAAGGACATGTGCACACGAATGTTCATTGCAGCACTGTTTACAATAGCAAAGACCTGGAACCAACCCAAATGCCCAACGATGATAGACTGGATAGGGAAAATGTGGTACATATACACCATGGAACATTATGCAGCCATCAAAAACGATGAGTTCACGTCCTTTATAGGGACATGGATGAACCTGGAAACCATCATTCTCAGCAAACTGACACAAGAGCAGAAAATCAAACACCGTATATTCTCGCTCATAGGCGGGTGTTGAACAATGAGAACACATGGACACAGGGAGGGGAGCACTACACACTGGGGTCTGTTGGGGGGAAATGGGGGAGGGGCGGGGGGTGGGGAGGTGGGAAGAGATAGCATGGGGAGAAATGACAGATACAGGTGAGGGGACGGAAGGCAGCAAAGCACACTGCCATGTGTGTACCTATGCAACAATCTTGCATGTTCATCACATGTACCCCAAAACCTAAAATGCAATAAAAAAAAAAAGAAAAAAAAAATTATCAGGATGCTAAGCTCACCGCATTTCTAATGGAAAAAGAAAGGAAGGAATACTTACTAAGCACCTATTTTATAAATGAAAAATAAATGTTACTTCAGGTACTGTTATTCATAACAAAGAAGTTATTGTCACCATACTACAGAAGAGGGAATAAGGGTTAGAAAGATCAGAAGGTGTGCCAGCAGCCCCTCAGTTCCTTAGAGGCAGGACAGTGATGTGAACCCATGGCTGATATGAGTTTTGTATCTAGTATCTTAGTGAGAGTTGCACCCCCTGTTGCGTGCCAGGGAAACTGATAGCAGAGTTGTCAATGTTCTCTCTGCAAAACAGTCAATGTAGCAATTGGTTGCTTGCTACCAGGAGCTCTCATTACAAAAGTCACTAAATCAATCTAAAATAATAATTTTGTCATAGAAGAGTTTTCTATTTTGATCACAATTCAACAATTTACTATGGTTCATATCATTGTGTGGTGCTTTGCAGTACATTGAGGACAACTTTTGGCTCCCTATTAATGTTCCTGATCTTCTCTCCTACTTCTCCTATTGCTGAGAAACAGGTTGGGTCTATGAAAATGATACTGTGTAATTATTTCCTCTTGATAAGTTGCTGGAAAGCCCACATTCACTGTATGCATTTTCTCCTCTTTGTGATCAGTCCTTCTGCTCTGCTCTGTTAATAATTAGAAAGGTAGTGTCCCTCTCTTCCCTTTGCTTAGAAAAATCACAGAACCATCTCTTCATCTTGTCCCCATTTTCCTTTCTTATCAGCAACGTATTCTGCATTGATCAAAGGTGTTTTATTCAAGTGTCAAAAGTGCTTCCAGGAGTGCTACACTCCAGAAAATTCAATGTTGCACAAACACAATGTATGTATAATTTACAGACAAGCAGAAAGAGCTTGGCAGGTACTTTAGATGAATACTGTGACAGTTGTAAATGCTCCCAGTTCAGTTTTTCATGGATTTAAAGGCCAGATTTTAGTGACCAGGTGCCTGAAAAAAGTGATGCTGTTTCTCTTTATAATTCTGGCATAAAATCATAGCATTGGCAAAATGTTATTATATGAACAACAACCACCACAAAAATAAAGTAGAACTATTCCTAAGAGCTACACTTTTACTGACTTGGAGGTTCATTTTCTTTTTTTTTTCAAAAGTAATTTGTTTGCACCTGTCACCTTTCAGCTCTTTGAATAAAATGCTTTGTATGAGAAGCCTTCAGAGGGATAGTCCTGTGCCATAACTGAATATAAAAGAAATGCATGTTAGCTCAGTGTTTGCTTTAGTTCAAATAAAACCATTTAAAAGCTTTATGAAAATTATAGTCCACATCAAGATCATAAGCCTGATTCACCTCCTACCTTCTTACACATACACTTTCATGTAGACAGAATGAAATATGTAACAAAAATAAGAACTATACAGCAACAAAAGGGTGCATTGTCTCAACATCTGGATACCAATTTTTATTTTGCTATTGTTGTTGTTTTCGGCTTTCTCCCTGAAAATGTGAGTCATCTGATGCAAAGTGCATATCTAATGAAAGGAGTGCAACCATTTGCAAGGGTAAGTGGCTAATTCTTAGTAACTGACAAAGACCAAGTCCTCTATCCCCAACATGGTTTCGCTCTGTGTCCCCAACCAAATCTCATCTCAAATTGTAATCCCCTGATGCAGAGGGAAAGACCTGGTAGGAGGTGATTGGATGATGGGGGCAGTTGTCCCCATGTTGTTCTCCTGATAGTGAGTGAGTTTGTACTCCATAATGGTTTTAACATGTTTGGCTGTTCCCCTCTTACGCCCTTTCTCTCCTGCTACCATGTAAGTGATGCTTTGCTTCCTCTTCACCTTCCATCATGATTGTAAGTTTTCTGAGGCCTCCCCAACCATTTGAAACTGTGAGTCAATTAAACCTCTTTTCTTTGTAAATTACCCAGGTAGTTCTTTATAGCAGTGTGACAATGGACCAAAACAGCCCCACTGTGCAGAATTTCTTAAAATAAATGTAGTTAAGTCCCCATTAGGTGCTTGAATTACTTCCATCATATCTCCATCATGTATGCCTGGCCAGCTCAAGATAGAGACACACTGTGTTTTAAGGCCACCCTTTAGAGACACTTCTCTTATTTTGAATCCATTTTATTTAACAATATTGTATCCACCACCCTTCCATTCATTCACTGAAGCTTATTTCCTGAGACCCCGAAAAATAAGTAAGATACCTCCTGTGCATGAAATGCCTTCTTATATTAGAGGAAATCTCTTGCAGGCTATCTGGCTTTTCACTTTTCCAATGTATGCAGTGAGTCTTTTCAACTGTTTTCATTTTGAGACCTAGCTCATAGCCAGTTGTTTTTCTCCAATCACCATAGAATTCTGAATGTGCCCCTAGCAACTCTCTTCTTCCAATACCAGTGATACACATGCAGTCATAGTCTGGATCTATTAAGAATGCGTCGAGCTGCAAGGATACAAAATCCAACAAGCATTGCTTTAAGCCTAGTGTATATTTATTTACTTAACAAACATGATAGATGTAGGCAGGCTAGGGGTTATTGTGGCAACGTAGCCTTGCCATCCATTACCAAGGTCATTCTAGCTTTCTTCTTTGCCTTTCATGGCTTGTGAAGTTTGACCTACTTCTCTTAAGCTTATTATTCCAAAATGAAACTACGTAGTTCCAGATTTCATATCCCCCATGAAGGGGAAAAGCAGAAGAAAGGAGTAATGCCATAGTACTATCTTCTTATTTCATCCCTTGCATAAGGAATCACAGAGCTATCTGAAGATTTTAAGTTGTCTCCCAGTCATTTCTGTCTGTAGGGAAGGACTCATGAGCTGGGGATCTTGCTAACCATGAAAACTAGTTAGCAAGAAAGAAAGTGGCATTAGCAGCTGAGTAGCAACAAACCATGCTTGCTGCACACTGGGCTTTAAATGTTTTGTGAGTAGAAACAATCTTATTCACCTCTGCACTCCCAGTTTTTAGAAAGAACTGAATACATTTTTGATGAGCAAATGCAGGAATGAACTTGAATGAATACGTAAATGAATGAAGGAGTCCATCTTGGCTTGAGCCCCTGTACTGTCCTATATACTCACCTTGAGCAGGACATCTCAGAAGGAGGCCATGGAAGAGAATAAGCTCTGTAAATGTGGCCTCACTAGTACAGAGCAAAGTAGGATTGATAGCTTCTCAGTCCTGACACCACTATTCTGTGAGAAGAAACTAAAATGTGCTAACTTTTGGGCTATTGACTTTACTTTTGGATGTAGTATACTTATGACAGAACAAATACCTATATGTTTCCATCTGTGTTTCTACCAAGTCCCATTCAATTGTTGACTTTGTCTTGACTAGATTACATTCTATCAGCTTCACCCAGCTTCATCACATACTCACAGGGAAACAGCACATATCATGTGTCTTCATTCATCAAATTGATAGCAGTATGAATGAGGAAAGAGATTCAAGATCCCCTAGACATTTACACTGTAATTCAACCTTATCCAGGAGGGACACACTTCTAGGCCCCTACTGAATACCTGAAACCTGGAATAATACAAAACCCTATTTATATTGTTTCTTCCTATGCATACCTATGGTAAAGTGTAACTTATAAATTAGACACAGTAAGAATTAACAATACAACTAATAAAATGCAACAATTATAACAATATACTGTAATAAAAAATATATACTGTAATAAAAGTGACTCACACCTGTTATCCCAGCACTTTAGGAGGCTGAAGCTGATGGATCACCTGAGGTCAGGAGTTTGAGATCAGCTTGACCAATATGGTGAGAACCCGTCTCTACTACAAATAAAAAGATAAGCTGGGCATGGTAGTGTGCACCTGTAGTCACAGACACTTGTGAGACTAAGACAGTAGAAGCATTTGAGCCCAGGATGTGGAGGTTGCGGTGACCCGAGATCATGCCAAAGCACTCCAACCTGGGTGACAGAGTGAGACTTCATCTCAAAAAGGAAAAAAAAAATATCACATGCTCTGGTTGTTACATTTGGAGTAAAAGGTACCACAGCAAAACTAGCCCGAACTTCATTTTTCTTCCTCACAACTTCATGAATAGAAGACTCACTCTTACTATAGATCTTCACACTCTCAGCAAATGATCTTTTTGTTTCTTTATTCTGTCAATAACTTTCACCTTTTTAGTTAAAGGATATCTTTTATGGCTTCTCATTGATATATCAAAATTGCCAACATCACACTTTGTGCTTCGGGCCATTATTAAGTAAAATAAGAATAACGAACACAAACACTATGATAAAGTGACAGTCGCTCTGATGACCAAGATGGCTATCAAGTGACTTGGTGTGCAGGGAGCTTAGACAGTGCGGAGACATTGGACAAAGAGTAGATTCATGTCCTAGGCGAGACAGAGCAAGACAGGTTGAGATTTCATCAAGCTGCTCAGAAAAGTACGTAATTTAAAACTTATGAATTAAACTATTTCTGAAATTTTTTTATTTAATATTTTTGGACTGAAGTTGACCACAGGTGAATGAAATTGCAGAAAGTAAAATTGGGAATAAGGAAGGTCTACTGTATATTATTAGGTTAGTGCAAAAGTAATCACAGTATTTATTTAGAGACAGAATTCTGTCTCATTCTGTCACCCACGCTCTGGAGGGCAGTGGAATTTCTGGTCACTGCAACTCCTGATTCCCAGGTTCAAGTGATTTCTCCCACCTCAGCCTCCTGAGTAGCTGGGATTACAGGCAGATACCACCACTCCAGCTAATTTTTGTGTTTGTATTAGAGAAGGATTTCACCATGTCGGCCAGGCTGGTCTCAAACTCTTGACCTCAGGTGATCCACCCGCTTTGGTCTCCCAAGGTGCTGGGATTACAGGTGTGAGCCATCGCTTCTGGCCGTAACAGTTTTTAGTGGCAGAAACCATGATTACTTTTGCACCAACGTGGTATTTTGCTAAGGCTGCCATAATCAAGTACCACAGACTGGGTGGCTTAAACAAATGCAATTGATTATCTCACAGTTCTGTAGGCCAGAAGTCCAAAATCAAGGTGTCTTCTGAGGTGATTCCTTCTGAGGGCTGTGTGGGAGAATCTGTTACCTTATCTGTGCCTACCTATCCCCTAGCTTCTAATTGTCTTCTGGCAACTTCTGGCAAATTGTGTTTCTTGGCTTGTAAATGTATCACTCCAGTATCTGTCTTCATCTGCACGTGGCATTCTTCTTGAACCTTTTCCCTTTTTTATAAGGACAGCAGTCATGTGATGCCCTCATATTAACTCGATTCCTTCTGTAAAGACCCTATCTACCAGTGAGGTCACATTCTGAGTTACTATGGTTAGGACTTCAACATTTGAATTCTGAGGACCAAAAATCCACCCCATCTCTTTTCTGGTGTCACATGTTCCATTAACAGTCTCACACAGGGAGAGAATTAGGGAGCAGTAGAGAGCTATGTAAGTCACAGAGTTGAGAAGCCTGCGTTCAAATGCTAGTTATGGCCCATAGCAGCAGCATGACCTTGACAACCACTGTGGGCCTCACTTTCACCTCATGTAAAATGAGATCATAGAAACACCTACTTCATGTGACTATAGTGAGAACTAAGAGAGATGACGCAAGTAAGGTTCTCAAAACACTGTCTACCACTCAGTAACTATTATATTAAAATTTGCTTTTTTTCTTTTACATTGTTGACCAAATGCACAAATCCTATTTATTTTTGTATTTACTCCATATAATTGATTTTGTTCAAAAATATGTTATACAAAAAATTCCCAAATATCTCGCTGAATTCAAAAACATGCTTTCCCTTCCCACACATCCTTGATGTATATCACCCATTACCTCGGCCAAAGGTAGAAATTGTTTTACTAGAAATAATTCATTCTTCAAGAAGCCATGTGGAATCATCCTCTCTACATATCTGCAAATCACTTCTATATTTATTTAGTCTAAAAATATTTTCTATTATTATTTCTCATGTACCTTAATTTGTAGTTCTAGAAATTCATCTATTTTCCCCTCTCAATTACAGTCCACAATGTGTATGTGTGAATACACACATACACACAGACACGCACACATCTTCAGTTAACCAGGGCTTTATTTTCTGTTTCAGTGTCTTAAGATAGTCCCATTTTTCATGTTCTCACACAATGCCTCCATCAAGTCAACAATATAATTTTCAAAGTTAGTTCTGCTCATGAAGAAAGGAAGAAAACCAGTGACTACTGAGCATAAGTAGACATCGAACATTTTACAGAAAATGCTCTCTGATTCTTGACTTTATGACATGACACAGCTAGTAAGTGCCAGAAATATAATCTGACCTCACAGATGATTTTTAAATGTACACATTATTTTTCCATCATTGTATAGAACCTGAACAAAATACACTTTGTTCAGATCTACTGTGTTCAAGGAAATTGTAGCAGATTATTCCACAATGACCTTGGATTATCTTGTTTCTGTGTTTTGAAAAAGTCCCAGTGGTTCTGGGTGTGAAAGTAGGGAATAAGATAAGATTGGCATTTCTGGTGACAAATTAGGCTTCAGAATAAGACTAGTTCAATTTGGGAGAGGCAAGACCTATTTAGCTTATTTACATTGCTCGAGAATATGACATGACCAATTTTAATCTGATTTTTATATAGGCTGACAAAGGGGGAAAAAATAAAAATCATTAGGCAGCTTCTCTAAGCTTCCAGTTTCACAGCAACATAAAATCACAGCTGACTGCCCAGCCCACGCATTGCAGGGATTACAGGGTGTGACGGCAAAGTGGCTTTTTGAGAAATGAGATGCTGCATATTTCATTTTTTTTTAATATTGCCATCCTGCCAGGAACTGCTATAAAAATGTCCTGAGTTCTGAAATGGGAGGGGGTGGATTTTCCAAACAGCTGCCAAGCGATGTGGAGTCTCTTAGCTTGTACATTGCCCATTTGGGCTGTTGGCACAGGCAATGCAGCATCAACCGAAGTATTTATTAAGGGCCCAGCTGTCCTGGCTGCCACACAGATGCTCTGCAAACATCCAGAAACAGGAGCAGCCATGCTCTCAAGGGTTGGATTGATAGGGGCTGACAGTTCCAGGCCAAGAGTCCAGGTATGTCATTGTAGGCATGGACAGCACAGGATGGCTTGCAGAGTTCATTATTTTCCCTTCGTTTTTTCAGATGGGGGTCTTGCTACATTGCCCAGGCTGAGTGCAGTAGCTATTCATAGACATAATCATAGCACACTGCTGCCTCGAACTCCTGGCCTTAAGCAATGCTCTTGCCTTAGCCATTTACGTAGCTAGGACTACACATGGGCACCACCACACCCAACTTGTGCCTTCAGTCTTAAATGCTCCTCATGTGATAGGCAGGATAAGAGTTATTATCTTGATTTTACTTGAGAGTTTATGTAGACTGTCCAAAGCTCCACATTTTGATAATTGCAGTCAGTATTCATACTCAGATTTTAAGAATACACTATTTTGTGCTCCTTATAATCTCCCCAAGTGGCTTCTCCATGCACATTGATATTAAAATTTTTATATAAGCATTTATCTAAGGTACAAATCATAAAATAGTAGGATTTTAAATTAAAATTGAAACCAAGGTCCTGAACTTAATACCTTTGTTTTATTTGTGAAAAACTTTAGCTTTCTGACATGTCCAGTACAGAACACTGGCAGAGCCAGGCCTAGAACCCAAGAGGTCTGACAGATCCAGTGCAGTTTATTGGCATTTGAATTGGGAATTTCTCAGGGCTAGATCTCACCTGATTTTTCGTTTCTCCTGGTCAAAGCCTTTGTTGTGACTCTACCTTGATTTGTTTGAGGCAGATTTAAGTACTGATTGCCCTCTAATACAGGAAAACTTTCCAGGTGAGTGGGAAGAATACATAATTGTCTTTGACATTGAAAATAGAAAGGGAGAGAAAATGTAGTAAGCCTGAAGTTTCCATTCTTAAAGAATTGGCTTGATTTTCTCAAAACCTCAGAAACTTAGTCCAAGAAAAAACATAATAGTTTGAACAGAGTAAGCCCCCTTCATAAAGCGGAGCCATGAATAAATCAAAACCACACAACTCTGTTAACTCCAACTGAAGTAAGAGAGAACACTATGAAAGGGACAGATGTGGTAAAAAACTGAAATTCAGTTTGCAGTGCAAGGTGTAAAACTCTGGAACAACAAAAATTAGATCCACAGAGCACTGATACAAGTTGAATTGAAATTTGTTTTTTTGGTCATACTCCATGAAAATGAACTGAACTGAAATTAAAAAGTCTTAGAAACTTCTCCAGCTTCTTTACTTACAAAAAGAATAAGAAAGTCACACACCCACACTTCCCCACAAACACATACACTTACCTATATTCATTCATTTAAAACAGACCAGCAGGATACATAAAATGATGTTATTTCTCGTTTTATTTTAATCACTAAATGAGTATTTATTTATTGTAGATCACAATAATAATATAGCATGATTAATAAGAAACAATTCCCTGCCTTCAGGGAACTCTGAATATAGCAAGCAAAATAAGGGTGTAAGAGATCAATACAAAGTACAGAAAGCATTATAGAAGATTTACTTGAAAAGTATCATGGGGGTTAAAGAGTCAATTCTGCAATAGCTGGTAAGGAATGTTCATCAGGGAAGACTTAGTAGGTGATATGGTCTGGCTCTGTGTCCCCACCCAAATCCCATCTTGATTTTTAAATCAAATTATAATCCCCAGGTGTTGGGTGAGGAAGGAACCTTGTGGGAGGTGATTAGATCATGGGGATAGTGAGTGAGTTCTCATGAGATCTGATGGTTTTATAAAGGGATTTTCCCCCTTCCCGTGTCAGTTCTCTCTCCTGCTGCCGTGTGAAGAAGGACGTGTTTTCTCTCCCTTCCACCAGGATTGTAAGTTTCCTGAGGCCTCCCCAGCCATGTGGAACTGAAAGTCAACTAAACTTTTTTGTTTTATAAATTATCCACTCTCAGATATTTCTTCATAGCAGCCTGAAAATGAACCAATACAAGTAGAAAGATAGGAAATGACACTTCAGAAAGAAGAAATTGTGCAATGACATCACACTGCAGTAGAAGCAGGAGAGAGCATGGTTCAGTGAATGTTGATTATTCTGCAGCATATGGAGCAAGCTGTGGGAAGGCATAGGAGAAGATGAGTTGGAAGAGAGGGAGTTGTTTGCACCACATGTTGAAAAGCCTTGGATGTCTGGTGAAGGAGCTCAGGCTTCATCCTAGATGTCATGTAGCAGGGGTACAACATGTTTCCATGTATGTCCTAGAAGATAGTGACACCAATAATAGATGGGAATATGCTCCTGAGAAAAGAAAGTCCAGAGGCAAAATATTCCTTTAGGAGGCCATGGCTTTAGCCTAATTAAGACTTAATAAGAGCTTTAACTGGGTATATCACAAGCTGGCAGCCTACTGACAATGTCATCTGATAGAAATGTTTTCTTTGGCTTTCACATGGTTAAACAAATAAATGTATTGTCATTTCTTGAATGAAGACACCCCAAAGTATAAAATGCTCCACTTATAGACAACTTGCATATGGGTAATAGGAAGAAGTCAGAAGGCAAATCAAAATATGACTTGCAGAGTCCAAGTACATGTAATGGAAGGATGAATTTAAAACTGAGAGTCAATAGCAAAAAGCCATCATGCTAAGCAATTGATGATTTGTGATATTGCTGTAAATGGTGTATATATGTATATATATTTTAGATGGAGTTTTACTCTTGTTGCCCAAGCTGGAGTGCAAATGAGCAATCTCAGCTCATTGCAACTTCTGCCTCCCAGGTTCAAATGATTCTCCTGTCTCAGCCTCCCAAGTAGCTGGGATTACAGGCACATGCTACCATGCCCAGCTAATTTTTGTATTTTTAGTAAAGGTTTCATCAGACTGGTCAAGCTGGTCTCAAACCCCTGACTTCAAGTTATCCATTCACCTTGGCCTCCCAAAGTGCTGGGATTACAGGTGTGAGCCAATGTGCCCAGCCTATATAAATGGTATCTTTTAAGTTTTCTTTTCCATGTTCTTCTGATATATGAAAATGCAATTAATTTTTATAATAACTTTGTATACAGAGGGTTTGCTAGGTTTATTTATTAATCCTAATAATTGCTTCATAGATTCCTTTGGATATTCTATCTATAAAACATTATGCTGCCCATACATAATAAGGATTTTATTGCCTCCTTTTCAATTCAAAACAGTTTAATTTTCCTTCCTTATGACATTGGCTAGGATTTCCAGTAAAATATTAAATAAAGTTGTGATTATTAATATCTCATTTTTTATTTCAAGGAGAAATTTTTCTCTTTTTTATTTTTTATTTTTTGAGACAGAGTTTCGCTCTTGTTGCCCAGGCTGGAGTGCAATGGCACAATCTTGGCTCACCGCAACCTCCCCCTCCTGGGTTCAGGCAATTCTCCTGCCTCAGCCTTCTGAGTAGCTGGGATTACAGGCACGCACCACCATGCCCAGCTAATTTTTTGTATTTTTAGTAGAGACGGGGTTTCACCATGTTGACCAGGATGGTCTCAATCTCTTGACCTCATGATCCACCCGCCTTGGACTCCCAAAGTGCTGGGATTACAGGCTTGAGCCACCGCACCCGGCATAAGGAGAAGTTTTTCAACTTTATTGTTGAGTATGTTTATTTGTTGTAGATTTATTTTTTTTATTTTTTTAAGATACTCTCTATCAGAGTGTGTAAATATTTCTTTCTACTCATTTTAGGGGCTTTCATTATGAACAAATATAAAGTTTTATCAAATACATTGTTCATGTCTTTTAAGATAATTAGATAATTTTTGTACTTTTTTTGTTTTTAACTTTTTGATATTAAAATATCAATTTTTTTGGAATAATCCCTACTTTACTGTCATGCCATCCTTTTTACATTTTCAAGATTCAAACTATTAATGATTTCTGTACAATTTTGTATTTATGTTTATTAGATACCAATCTATGTATCTATGTATTTTTTCTTTTTTATGTTATCATGAAGCTTTGATATTAAGGTTTTATTGGCCTTACAAAATGACTTGAAATATTTGTCTTCCTTTTGCTTTCTGTTTTTGAAAACAACAACAACAACAACAACAACATTCTTTTGAAAGATTATACCAGTTTATGAGGTGTCTGAAAAAAATAGCTTGTCTTTAAAAGTGGAATTTTAATAAATATAGATAGATAGATAGATAGATAGACAGATAGCTTCATAGACAGAGGTAACACACTCACCTAGCAGAAATCAGATAAAACAAAAGAGCTATGTTCAAGACAAAGTAAAGTGGCTGTAAAGCAAAGGGGAGAAAAAATAACACAGAAAGCTTTGTATCTCCTTCAAGTTGCTTGGAACCTCCCATTAAGGAGACCAGGAAGTTTTGTGTCTCTTCTACAATTCATAGCTAAAAGTGCTAGAAATAAATGTGTCTTTAAGATATTAATGTCGAGGAAGTTATAGATATTAATAATAATAATAATAATTTAGTTCATTGAGCAATGTTAGCCATTTTTTTGGATTGAATATAGCATATTATTTTTGATCAAGTTTCTTAAGTTAACAGAACCTTAAAATGCTGATGACAGGCAACACTGTCAAAGTTTTCCTGAAATCAATATATTCAGATATTACTGGTGATGTAAAGTGTCAAAACTGTTTTGGAAAGAAACGTGAAAGTTAATTATTAAGAACAATGTATACAGCCATTTCATTTGAAGTAGCAGTCTCATTCCTGAGAATTTAAATGAAGAAAATTATCCTCAAGTCAAAAGCACTGTATATTTATAAGTATTTATTGAAGCACCATTTATAATAGCCAAAAAATATGGAAATATTTTTCAATAGGAAAAGGATGGGTAAGTTGTGGCACATTTGTCAACTGGGAGATAAAACACTGACATAACTATTGAGACATGAATAGCTTAATTGATATGGTATTTATAAATATAAGCACACATGTACATTATTTTTCTTGCTATGTGAAAATTATGTGTGTGGAGGAGTAAAAATTGGAAGAGAACAAAGACAAATAAACATTATGTAATGTGTTTGGGAGATAAAATTTTTCTCATATTTAGATGTGCATTAATGTTTTTATAATTATGTTCATGTAAAAAATAGCATAAATAATGGCTATCATTCAATGAAACCCTTATTAAGCTAAGCACTGTGCATGCTTTATCTTCTTTAATTCTCACAACAGCCTAGAAGAGAAATACTATTCAGATTCATCTTTTAATTGAATAATAATTTTTATTTTCAAATTAATATAATACATACTTCAAAAGATCAAGCGTTGTGACTGTGGTCATCAAGCATAGAAGCAATCTCATGTCTCTTCTACCTTAATATTTATAAATCAGATAATACTATAATTTTTATATTTCAGCTTATTATTCTTTGAAGAAATGCATACAATTGACAAACCCTTGATATCAACAAGAAAAAAAGAAAATATGAATTAACAGTATTAGGAATGAAAAGGAGGACATCATATATACTCTACAGATACTAAAATTGTAAGACAATATTATGTACATTTGTATAAAAATGTACTTGAATATTTTCAGAAATTGAATAAATTTATGAAAATATTAAAACAGAAAAAGGTAGTATTTAATCCATACCAATGACATTATATCTATTAAGAAAATGAATTCTTAATTAAAACCCTCTTATAAAGAAAACTGAGCTCTGGATGATTCTGTTGGTGAATTCTTTTAAGCCTTTTTGGAAAATAAAATACCAAACTTTCCCACTTCCAGTTCTGCTTTTGTTCATTTTTTCCTTTTTTTCTTAATAAATTTCATCTGTTCTTATCCTTATCTCAGCATTTGTTTCTGGAGAACCCAACCTGAAACATCCACCAAAATAAATGTATAACAATGTTCACATTAGCTATCTTTATGACAGTTAAAAACCAGAATTTATTTGAATTTCCATCAAAAGGAGAATGAAGTAAATTGTATTCTATCCACACAAGGGAAGACTACACAGCAATAAAAAATAGTTATTGATATATGTGACAATCTAGATGAGTCTCAGAAACTGTTCATTAGGCCAAAGATACCAGACAAAATGATACACATTGTTTGATACCATTTGTGTGATATTGAAGAATAAGCAAAAACAATCTATGGAAACAGAAGTCAGAAGAGTGTTGACTTTTTTTTTTTCTGGTGACTGTGTTAGACTTGGAAGTAGCAGTAGTATCCTTCTGGGATAACAGAAATGCCTAATACCTTGATCTAGGTGATGGTCGCATAGCTGTATATATATATATATATATATATATATAAATTTTCACTCTGCACATTTAATGTGGCTACATTTTACTGAGTGTATATTTTACCTCATTTTAGACACCAAATCCATAATAAGAATAATAGAATTCCTGGGAGATGCCACCAGAGATAATGTCTCTGTTCTGATTTCCTGTGTCTTTAATCCATCCCTTTTCTTTTTTTCCTATGGTACAGGGAAACTCATGTCCCTTCACATCTGCGCGTGTCCAGCTGAGTTTGAAAGGAGGTTCACTATCATGACACGGGAGAGTGAGACAAAGGGAAAGCCAGAATGTTCTTACTCTCACCTTCTTCCCCACCTTAGTTGGCACCACTGACAGCAGCTGGAAGCTCTCATCTCCAGCTCTAGTGGTCAGGGTCATCACCGGCTCACTTCCACTGGATGGCTTCAGCCCGGAACACTATCCACATATGTCCCTCCAGCTTTGTGCTGGTGCTGATCTATGGGTTCCTCATTACCCTTTCTTTCATTATTTGTGTAACTAATTCACTACATTTAATTCTCTCTGCAATTTCTCTTCTCCTCCTTAGACCACCAAACTAGCGAAAATAGCTATGGGTCATGGCAATCAAAACAAAACGCTACTTATTGAAGTAATTGTTCAAAATGCAAAGTGAATAAAAGGAAAGGAAATTTGGCCTTTAGATAAAGGGAGATCTTCCAAGATGATGCAATATTTAAACTAAGCCTTGAAGTTCACCAAATGGAAAATGATGGGAACTTACTTCAGATGTGGAATCACTATATGGCACAGAGATCTGAGAATGTCTCCTGGCTTCCTGAGGGGGTTGGGAGGAGTCAGTATGAATAATTATTTTGGTGAATAAAAAATGCATTGAAAAAACCTGTTAGGGATGAGGCTAGAAATGTAGCTAAAGGTCAAACTGTAGAGAGTTGTGAGCAATGTGCCCCAAGATTTTACTTCAACCATACACAGTGGGAGTGTTGAGGTTGTAATGAGCAGAGATCGTGCCATGTTCACATGCCAGAAGAATTTCTCTGGCATAACTGGAGTGAAAATATTTGAGAGAGAAGGGAGAAAGAGAGACTCATTAGAAATATATGACAAAGGGGTGAATGGCCACATGGTTAGTTTTTTGAGGGATCTGTTTTAAGTTGTTTTTCCAAAACAAGTGAAAGAGCTAGTCCATCTTATTTGTTCTTCTAGTAACAATAGGCTAGGTAATTGAAACTAATACTCTCTGTAGGAACAATGAAGACAGTTTGAAATTAGAATTTAAAAATCTGGAAACCATCATTCTCTGCAAATTGACACAAGAACAGAAAATCAAACACCGCATGTTCTCACTCATAGGTGGGTGTTGAGAAATGAGAACACATGGATGCAGGGAGGGGAGCATCACACACTGGGGTCTGTTGAGGGGGAATAGGGGAGGGACAGCAGGGGGTAGGGAGGTTGAGGAAGGATAACATGGGGAGAGGGAGATGGAGGCAGCAAACCACATTACCATGTGTGTACCTATGCAACAATCCTGCATGATATGCACATGTACCCCAGAACCTAAAGTACAATTTAAAAAATTTTTTTATGTATCAACAAGAAGGAAGCAAGCAACCCAATTAATAAAAGGGCCAAAGATCTTAACAGACACGCCACCAAAGAAGATATACAGAAAGCAAATAAGCTTATAAAAAATGCTCCACATCATGTATCGTCAGGAAAATGCAAATTAAAACAATGACATACCATGTCACATTTGTAAAAATGACCAAAATCTAAAAAACTGACAGCACGAAATTCTAGCCAGTATGTGGAGCACTGGAAATTCTTCATTGCTTGGGGGAATACAAAATGATAGTCCACTTTGAAGACAATTTGGCAGATTTTTACAAAACTAAACATATTCTTACCATAAGATCCAAGAATCATACTTCTTTGTGTTTGCCCCCAAAGAATTGAAAACTTATATTCACATAAAAATTTTCACACAGACTTTTATTGCAACTTATTTATAATTGCCCAAACTTGAAAGCCAACAAGATGACCTTGAGTAGGTGAATGAATATATAAATAAATTGTTGTATATCCAGACAATGGGATATTATTCAACACTGAAAAGAAATAAACAAGCACAAAAGGACACGGGGGAAATGTGAATGTATATTACTTAGTGAAAGAAGTCAATCTAAAGACTTCTCACTATATAATTACAACTATATGACATTCTGGAAATATCAAAACTATGGGGGAAGCAAAAAGATGAGTGGTTGCCAAGGGCTGAAGAGGCAGGAGGGATGAATGAACTGCTAAGAAAAGTATTAGTGCCATGAAATTGCTGTGTGATTTTAAGAAATTGGATACATGTCATTATAAATTTGTTCAAATCCATAGGATGTACAACACCAATAGTGAGCCCTCATGTAAACTACCGTCTTTGAGTGATAATGATGTATCAATGTAAGCTCATCAATTGTAACAAATATTTCACCCTGGTGGGGGATATTGATAAGAAAGTAGGCTATACATATGCGGAGGTAAGGAGTATATGGAAACTCTTTATACTTTTCTCTCGATTTTGCTGTGAACCTAAAACTGCTCTATAAAATAAAGTCTATTAAAAATCATCTTTGGCATAACAAGCTGAAAAGATTGATGAGGAATGACCAAGTCAAGTTCAAGCAAAGATCTAGAGCCCAGACACGTGAGCCTGGCATTTGAGTCACCTTTATCTTGGGTCAAGTTTCTACTCTGGAAGAGGAAAGTAAGACATGAAGTTGTAATATTGGTGATTTGGATGACCTGGGAGGAATATAGGGATAGAGTCCCTGACAGACCCCTAGCTACGTGGTGCTGGACTCAGATGGGCTGTCACTTGACTATTGCTACAATAGCATAACAAACAAGTCAACACAAAACCAGTGCCTAATAGCAATAATGCATTTCTAGCTCAGTTCTAAAGGTGGTGGTGGCTTCTCTGTTCTTGGCTGAGGTCGCTGGGTTCGTAACCAGGACATAGGTCAACTCCAGTTGTGTTTCATACACCTGCCATCCTCCTTCCATCAGCTGCTACCCAAGCTGGGGAACAATAAGCACCCTCCAAACACATGTAAAACTTTCCTCGCTCATGTCACCCCCACTTACATTCTATTAGTCAAAGGAAGTCACAGGCCAAGCCCAAGTCTGTGCACCCTTAAGGGAAGTGGCAGAGGAGTGAAACATTTCTGGACAAAATTCCAATCCATCCTAAAACCTAAATGTGAATAATATAAAAAGAATACTTTTGGAAGTCAATCTTGAGAAATATCTTAATGGGTTCAGGGCAGAGAATCCTTTCTTAACCACAATGCAAACAAAAGAGAGATTGATAAGACTAACCGCATTAAAATTAAGAATTTCTGTTATTAAAATATATCACTAAAGAATGAAAAAGATAAGCCACAGAAAGGGAGAGCATTTTTGCAACACATATAACTGAAGAGTTACTTGTTTCCGGAATCTATAAAGGTGTATGAACAGTCAATAAAAGATGAAAAACAGAAAGGAAATATTAGGATGTGATGGACATTTAATTAAAGAGAAACTTCAAATGGCTAATAAAAATACAGCAAGGTGTTCAAACTCATTATTACTCAGGGAAATGTAAATTAAACCAGAGAAAGATATTATTACATGCCCACCAAAATGGATAAAGAAAAAAAAAAATATATCAACTATTGGGGAGGAAAGTTTAACTCACTAAAGAAGAGAGCATCCCTTATTCTCACCCACTGACAAAAGAACAGAAAACCAAACACCGCATGTTCTCACTCATAAGCGTGTTTTGAACAGTAAGAACACGTGGGCACAGGGAGGGGAACATCACACACTGGGGCCTGTCAGGGGGTGGGGACATAGGAGTGGGATAGCAGGCAGTGGGGGGGATTGTAGAGGAATAACATTAGGAGAAATACCTAATGTAGGTGATGAGGGGATGGATGCAGCAAATCACCATGGCATGTGTATAACTATGTAACAAGCCTGCACATTCTGCACATGTACTCCAGAACTTAAAGTATCATAAAAAATAAAATAATGTAAAAGAAGAGAGTGTCTACTGGGAAAGCCATTTTGGAAAATTCTGGCCTTATCTAGTGACCTGGCAATCCCGCTTCCAACTATATACCCTAGAAAACTGAATGCATATGCACTCAGAAGGCATGCTTGAAAAAAACTATTGAAACTTTATTATCAATAACACAAATCAGAAAAAACATAAATGTCCATTGATAATTGAATGAATAAACACACTGCACTTACAAAATGGCATTTTACACTGCAAGGAAAATGAATAAAATACAGGCCCATGCAACAGTGTACATGAAACCTGTGTATGCAATGAAAAAAAGCCACATACAAAATTAATGCTTGTTTATGAACCTTTCCATAGAAAATGTTTTAAATGATAATAAAAGCAAAAGCAAATGGTACTGTTCATTTAAAAGATAAAGGAAGGAGATACTCGAAGGTGGTTATATGCACTTTAGACTTACAATATTTAGAAAGCTCTACATTTATGTTTTGTACACTTCACTGTGTATTTTTTTTTTCAATAAGAGAATTAAAAATACACAGAAACCTTGGTGCTTGTGTTAGTGTCGTAGGACAGCCATAACAACATCTTACGGAATGAGTGGCTTACACAATGGATGTTTATTTTCTTGCAGTTCTAGAGGCTTGGAGTCTGAGATCAAGGTGCCTCTTGTGCTGGCTTCTTCCAAGGCCTTTCTCCTTGGTTTGCTGACAGCTGCCCTTTCCCTGTGTCCTCATGTGACATTTCTTCTATATATGTCTGTGTCCTAACCTCTTCTTATAAGGACACCAGTCATCTTGGATTAGGGCCCACCCTAATGACCCTATTTTAACTCCATGACCTCTTGAAAGATTGTATCTCTAAACGCAGCCACACTCTGAGGTCCTGGAGGTCAGAACTTCAACATACGTATTTTGGGGAGACACAATTCAGTCAAAAATAGTGCCTAAGCATTTCTAACAAGAAAAGTCATCACACCTCTGAATTTGCAACAACAAGTTCTGCTGGTGATGATGTTTCTTGGGTAGCATTAAGGTGGCTCGCCATTAATGCTTGTTGACTGCATGCCAGGCACTGCTCCGAGGGCTTCGGCCACATTCACTCATGTGGGTGAAAACAGGAAAATAGAACTATATCCCACCAAATCTGCAGCTGGAACCACAGAAAAGCAGCAGCAGGATAATTCCTACAAGAGAGTGCCTCAAGCAATTCCAACAGGGGGCCAGTTGGGATTCCAAAAAAAGAAGCGCTAAAAGCCAGGGTGATCCATCCGAGGCATTTATTAAAAGAACTTACATACAGAGTGGGCCACAGCAAACCTGGTGATGAACAACGAGAGAGAGGGATGTTCCACCCAGGTATGTCTGCAGCAAGGGGTCAGTGTATAGAGCTTAGATGCCCTCTATAAGCTCATGAAAGTACTATACACTGGAATTTGCTTGGGGCTGTGGCCAGATTCTTCTAGTGTTTGGGGCAATGTCCTAGATACCTGTGAATATATCTGGTGTCTGGGAATGTTGAAGGCCTTGGGTCTGTTTAGTGCCTGGGAATGTTCAAGGCTCTGGTTTGAGGTGGAGACTGCTGGGAAGAATTTGCAGCGGGCTATGTCACAGAGGGTCAAGGCACTCTGTGGCTTTTAGTCAGTACACAGGAACAAAGTGGTGGGGGAGAGAACTGGGGAACCCGCAAGGGACGTTCATCATTCCCATTTCACAGATAACACTACTGATGTACAGAGATTCTAGTTTCATTAAGCAAGACCACAGAGATAGGAATTGTGTAGATGGGATTTGAATGCAAAAGTTTAAGATTTCAAAATGTTTTTTTTATCTTCTGCACACTGTGCTTAATCTCAAGGTAAAACCCTAGGTAGAAGGAGTGGTTCTAAAGGTGTGGTACATGTGTGTCCGTGTCTGTTTAACGGTGAGGTAGAGAGACATGAGAAATTCAGAAACTAGAGTTCTTGGGAGAAACAGAAAGGAGGAATCAGGAAGTTGTACAATCTTCGAGATGCTTTCTAGGAAGCCTGGCCATAGTTTATTTGACATAATCCTCTCTTAGTCATATCTTCATGGGATTTGTAAGCACATAACTTGCTTCAAGAACTTTTTCAACAGGAATTTGCATTTCTCTTAATAAGTTTTCCAACTGAGACAGGAAAAGACTGCACAAAACACAAAATGTTGCACATAATTTTAGGTGATCTCAGAGTCTCCAGGGTCAAATTTCAGAGCTCTTCGTGTGATTATTGTTATTCTAATAATGAAGGAGAAATAAAAGGAAAGCACAACAGAGCCTGTCCTGGAGAATGATTCCTCACAGCCTTGTTAACCTGGAAGACATGCACACACCATTTCTCACCGCTGTGCTCCGTTCACGCCATGCGTTATTAACCGACCTTACTGGGCACCTGGGAACACTTTGCAGATAATCACACACGCTTCCCTATTAGATACAATAATCTCCATGTTCTTGGAGCCCACAAGAGAATCAGACAATTAGCATACCGGAGATATTAATCTATGTAACATGAGCGTACATACATTTTCTTGACAGATTTAATTTTTAAAATCCATTTTCTTTTCTTTTCTTTTAATTCACGGATTATTTAAACGAAAAAATAGTTTCTCTTTGTAATTTTTAAACAAAATGATCAGCAGAAACATTACTAATATGTCCAATGTAATGCAGAACTTTTATGGGAGAATATTCTGCCCTTCGTTTCCTTCAAAGTATATTGTCTTCCTAAATGCCACTATTACGTCCTCCACATTTTTAAATACTCATCCAAGTTTACATAGCTTAGTGGTTAGTGGCACACACTTTCAAGTGAGAATGGAAATGTTCTGGAAATGTTCAAAGCCCTGGTTTGTGGTCCAGCCTGCTGAGAAAAACTTGCAGCTTGGTAGGTCACAGCTGGATTTAAAGTCAAGATTTTACTACTCATTGGCCATTTCTCAGCCAGTCAATTACTCTCTGAGCCTCTTTCCTCACATTGAAATGGAAAAGATAGAACTATCTCCACATAGAGCTATGTGCATATTAAATGAGAAAGTTCCCATCCAGCACTTGGTATGGGTGTGCCCCACAGTGAACTCTCAGTGAATATCAGCATCATCATGTCACTGACTGTCTGCACTTTTCTGAACCTCCTCTCCCGGCTCTCCCTCTTCTCTTCTCCCACACTGCAGAATAAACAAAGTCCTATAAGTCATGACATCTAAGCCTCTGAGCATTATCTAGAGCAAATCTTACAGTTAAAAAAAATCATTATTTTGCCATCCTATTTCTTATCAGGAAGTTTCCTTTTTTTAATCATACTTCTTTCCTTATGTCAGTCCCATAAAATCGTAGTGTTGGAAATTTGTTTTTCTTCTTGTCCTAATTCATCAAAATGTCTCCCAAATAATCAGACTCTACCCCGACCTACCCTCTTGATAGCCAGTTTATGTATTTTCTCATCCTCTCTTAGCAAACGTGGACTGCAGATTTGGATTCATTAAAATTCATTAGAACGTAAATATTTATCTCAAATACCACCATTCAAATAAAAACTGCCTATTTATTTGTTTCAAGATTCAGGAAATTCTAAAGGGAAAAATCTTCACATGAAGATTGGAATTAACTTATACCCAGCACTTGGAAGCACTGGGATTTCATAATAGCCAGGGCACAGGAGTATGTATTAAGTAAAAACTAAAATGGCTGCAATTATTTTGTTCCTGGGACAAAACTTTATCTCCTACTTAAAGCAAGGTAAATAAATAAATAAATAAGCAGTTTGACATAGGTTTTATTTGCTCTTCACAATTTCTAGCAAAATAAATTAGTCCATTCGGACCAAAATGATTGCCGTTTAGGTATTTGAAAACAGCTTAAGGATGCACAATTCTTTCAATAAGCTTCAGATGAAGCATGTCGGAATACTGACAGCAACAATGACAATTACAATAGGTAATCTGGGTGACCAGAGAGAGAGACAGGGTGAGAGATTCTGGTAAAAGTTTGTTTTGTATGCAGTAATTATTTGCCATTCAGATATATGGTAAGCACTGGGGTCACCCAGATAAACAAAACAGAGTCTTTTTTATTTTTCTTAAGAATCTAAGCTGTTGCCTATTTTAAAAGTTATTGTTTCTAAATTTTACACATAAAAATAATAATTTGTCTAAGAAATAAAGACTTAGGTAGCATCCGTCATTACCTACACTCAAGCAGTTTTCTCAGTACTTTTAGCTTATCCTGTTTAGTTCCCTAAAAACCTGCACAAAACTGGTTTAATTTCTCTCTTCTCTCTCTCTCTCTCTCTCTCTCTCTCTCTCTCTCTCTCTCTGTATAAGTAACACTTACTTACTTTTGTACTTTTTACTGGATAATTTCTTTTTATTTGAACTTCAAGCGTTTATTCAGACTTGGCTATTTCAGTATTTATTTCCTGGTACTATACACCTTTTCTAATCTTCAGAATTAGCTGAAATAATCAGCTCAGAGTATTTTTCTTCTACTAGTTCATAAACTATTTCTTCTGTTTCATTTGCTCTGATATATTTTCCAGGATGACAAAGGAAGAGGCTGTCTCTTAGAAACAGAGCCTGATGGTAATTTTTGCAAGGACAGAGCTGTACTTGGAAAGCACAGTCTCTCTGAACAAAGTAAAACTTGGACTTCATTTATGGTTTTAATAAACATGGGACTAAAGGTTTGAAGACTTCTGTAAATGGAGGTTCCTGAGGATTGGTTAATATTTTGGCTGTGGAAGCCAGTTATTAGAGTGTGGCTGTTACTGGTAGGCCGACTTTCAGAAGCATGGGATTCCCACTGCCTGACTGGCTTTCAAAAGTGTGGTTATTCAAAGTTCATTCATTTTCCAAAATATCCTTTTGACTCTTCTTGACTAATGACTCAAGGCCCCTCTTGTAGTGTGATGCTGACCTATAAGCTCCTGTTCCATTGTGTCTGACAGTGCAGGTTATGAAGGGATCAGGTAGGCACTATTTTTCTAAATGCTGGCCAAATGTAGATCCTGCATTGTCATTCCACAAAGTATTTATTTATATCTGCCTGTGCATGTATTATTTGTCAGACTTGAGCTCCTGGGAAACAGGAATTGTACAAAATCTAGGAATTTGCTAGGTTACTGAGATCTAGTAAAATTACAATTTATTAGAGTGTGTGATATATTGGAACTGTCAGCACTGAAGCATAGATAATAAGTATCTAATGGTGAAGTTTTAGATACCACTTGAAGGCACTTTGCAGAATGAATTCTTCCTAGATATATCATTTGAGTATCTGCATGTTCTCTACAGTTAGAGTGTTTATCAGATGGGTGTTCATTACAAATGAAGGAAAACATAGTAACACCGCCACCAACAAAATCAAGTCACACTGATGTCTAACCTCACTTGTGCATACTTATCGTAAAGTTCAGTTTGAGAACGTTACTTATTCTTTCAGGATATTTATTATAACAGGTTATTGTGTGTATGTGTGTATTTTTTATAGATTCTGCAAAAAATGGTATTACTCTCTGCTATATTACATATTTTGTTCAATAAAGAACCATCGTAAATGAGATTCTTGCAATAAAAAACTTTTGTAGTTTTCAAATTATGTCAAAATGTTTAAATTTTTCATTAAATTATAATTAAAATAAAAATTGGATTAAAATATAAAGCTATTTGTTAAGTATTAGGCAAGTACATGCATAAAATCTGCTTTCAAAAAACTTAAGAGATTGAAATTACCAACATGTATGATAAGAAGTGTTAATAAACATTCAATTTTCCTTATGATGAATTCCATATTTTCATTATGTATTTAGACAGGTTAAGGGAGGCATTCACACACACACACACACACACACACACACACACACACACACACACACACAAATTAACATGTAACTGTCTGAAGGCTGAATTGGAGTTATGTATAATCTGAATCGTGTAAGAAGCTATTCCTTGTGTCACTGCATTGTTAAAACACCAGACAGTCCATGTTCTAGCAAAACTGTACTAGAAACAGGAAAAAAAGAAAATCTATCTTGTCTTCAATCTATAGTTTACACCATTGAATCGTTAGCTAGGTTGAACGCCTGGCCAGCTTTAACCCACACACCCTTGGCAAGAGATTCTGAACTGTCACAGGCCAATCTGCCTTTATTTCCTGACTTCTCATTTTCAGGAACTTTCTGGCATCGTGCTTGAATGGATTTTCTGCCTAATCCTGATGCCAGATTGGGGACGGCATGCAGTTTGCAAGGAATCATGGGTTCTAAAATTAGAGTGATCCACCAGTCAGTTTCACCCAGGACCTGGGACTGAGACATGGTTCTTGCAATGTTAAAACTGGGAAAGTACAGGTTCTTCCCCAGAACAATGTGTCCGCTCTATCAAAGCGAAATACAAATTTGCTCAGTGAATGTTCCCTCCTTCTTCTCCTTTGCATCCCTTCCTCCCTCCCTCTTTTCTTCCTCCCTTCTTCCTTCCCTTTTATTTCTTTCCTTCCTCTCTCCTCTCCTCCCCTCTTGCTTCTCCTCCCTCCCTCCTTCCCTCCCTCCCTCCCTCCCTCCCTCCCTCCCTCCCTTCCTTCCTTCTTTCCTTCCTTCATTTTCATGCTGAGTTTTCAGGGATCTCCAAAGACAGACTTGGCCTAGGAGCTTCAGTCCTCGCATTTTGCCAATTAGCTCTTATTCTTTCAGTGCCTCACACTCTTTCAGATGTATCAATCACACTGGTGAGTGATAAGCGTGTGGGGGGCCTTAACCACTGGGTGAATATGAACTTGAATCAGCAGGCCAATTCTCTCAGGGACTCATGACTATAAGCCAGAAGGGAGTGTCAGAATTCTGACTCCTCAAATGAATTGTTTTCTGTAGTAATCTCATGCTATTCTAACTAAAGCACATATGGGTGTGATAATTAATGGCAGGGAAGGCTAAGCTATACTATTTTTGAGCTGGTAAGGATGTGGAGAAAGGAGAGGCCTTATATTTTGTCATTGAAAATGTAAATTGTTATGGTCATTATGAAAAACCAGTGAGAAGTTCCTCCAAAAATTAAAAAATACAACTATAATATGATTCAAAATCTCATGCTTGGCTAGGTATCCAAAGGAATTGAAATCAAGATCTCATGGAGATGCCTGTATGCCCATGTTCACTGCTACGTTGTTGACACTAGCTAAGATATGGAAACAACCTAAGTTTTCATCAATAAACACATTGATAAAGAAATGTGTTATATACATTTAATGAAATATTATTCCACCATAAAAAAGAAGCAAATCCTGCCATTCTGAAAACACGAATAAACCAGAACATCATGCTAAGTGAAAAAAGTCAGACACAGAAAGACAAACACTGCATAGTCTTACACATAAGAGGAAAGAAAAATAATTACAGGCAGTTTATGCCTGTAATCCCAGCACTTTGAGAGGCTGAGGTGCGTGGATCACCTGAAGTCAGGAGTTCAAGACCAGCCTGGCCAACATGGTGAAAACCCATCTCTACTAAAAATCCAAAAATTAGTCGGGTGTGGTGGTTACTTGGGAGGCTGAGGCAGGAGAATCACTTGAACCCCCTTGAACCCAGGAGGCAGAGACTGCAGTGAGCCAGGATCATGCCACTGATCTTATTGCCAGGCTGTGCAACAAGTGTGAGACTCCATAGAAATAAGGAAAGAAAGAAATAGAAAGGAAGAAAGAAGAAAGAAAGAAAGAAAGAAAGAAAGAAAGAAAGAAAGAAAGAAAGAAAGAAAGAAAGAAAGAAAGAAAGAAAAGAAAGAAAGAAAGAAAGAAAGAAAAGAAAGAGAAAGAGAAAGAAAAGAAAGAAAAAGATGGAAGAAAGGAAGGAAGGAAGGAGAGAGAGAGGAAAAAACATATAGAAGCAGAAAATTAGAATGGTGGTTACTGGGTGCTAAGAAGCAGGAATTGGGGAGATGTTGATCAAGAAGTACAAAGCATTCAGTTATGCAAGCTGAATATGTCCTGTAGATCTAATGTATCACATAGTCATTATAGTGAGTGATACTATTTTGTAAACTTGGAATCTACTAAGAGGGTACACCTTGAGTGTTCTTACCACACACCCACAAACACACACACACAATTAGGATTATGTGAGTCAATGGATATGTTAATTAGCTTTACTGTGTGGTTATTTTATAATACATGCATTTACCATAACATCAACTTGTATACCTTAAAAATACCTAGTTTGTGAGACATATCTGAATAAAACTCTGATAGGGTTTGTATCTGTGTTCCTGCCCAAATCTCATGTCCATTTGTAATTCCCATGTTTGGAGGTGGGGCCTGATGTGAGGTGATTGGATCGTGGGAGTGGATCCTTCATAAATGACATAGCACCACCCTTTTGGTGCTGTTATCCTGGTAGATTTCTCCTGAGATCTGGCTGAATGTGTGTGATACCTCCCCACTCTCTCTCTTCCTCCTGTTCTGGCCATGTAAGACGTGCCTGCTTCCCCCTTACCTTCCTCCATAATTGTAAGTTTCCTGAGGTCTCCTCAGAAGCCAAGTAGATATATCATGCTTTCTGAACAGCCTGTGGAACTATGAGCAATTAAACCTCTTTTCTTTGTGAACAACCCAGTCTCAGGCATTTCTTTATAGTAGTTCAAGAATGGACTAATGTAAACTCAATCAGATAATCTACAACTGAAAGAACATGTGCAGATCCATCGGGAGGTAATTTTTCCAACTTTTTCCTGAAGAACAAAGACCTCCTTGGAAGGGCTAAGTCTGGAGGTGTGACTGCAGCAAAGCAGGCTGGACTTTTGAGCACCAATTCTCATTTTACTTAGAATAGCCTTGATTGAATCTGGTGGGTGGAATAAAGTTCCGTGCAATGTTTTTATAACGCTTCTCACATCCTAAAATGGGGGAAATACTTAATTGTCCCTACACTCACATTTTATAGAGTCAAATAGTAGAGCAAAAAAAAGTCAGGAGAGTTCCAGAGGGACAGGTGAGACGGGTATGTGATGTCTTTGGGTACACTGATTGAACTTTACGTCTCTCTCCCCACTCCCAGTCTTCAGCTTCCTCATTTGAAAAAGAGAGAGAGAGGGTAATGTTCCATTTCAGCAGTTCTTACAAGGAGCCTCGTCACATATATGAAAGTTCCTTGGAAAGCATAGAGAATTAATTACTAGGGTAAGCTTTCTGCGTAGACTCTTCTCCATTCAATACAATCACTCAGTCACTATATTTCTTCTTAGGAGCTTTGCTTTTTGTTAGGACTCACACTCCCATGGAGTTTAAGGGTGGGAAATAATCTCTGTGACAGGGTGTGGTTTCCACAACCTCCTTGAAGGAAGGAAGTATCACTTCCCCACTCATTGATCAAATGTCACCACAATTATCCTGCTGCTTGAAATAGATCTGGCATTTTTTGAGCATGCATAGCTCTGAAGTTCCTATCAAATGTGTTTCTGCCTCACTCTTTTCATCCTCCTCTCTCTCGTGTCTTTGGTTAATATGCTCTGGGACTGAAATAACAGCCCGATTGCAGCTTTTTCGTCCTGTTCTCTGTTCTTTAGTGAGTTCCAAAGGGGCTGAGTAGGAACAAGCTGCTGAGTGACTTTCTCTGCATGCTGGGAGTTTACACAGCCTGGTCTCTCTGCCCTAACTGGTATTTATGACATCTTCCAATTGTGTGTCATAGATTACATTAAAGGGCTATTTCTTCCTTTTACCAGGCCATCAATGAAGAGATAAGTGAGTCTGCAAAGTGTCACATTTTAAAGCCTCCTTCCAGCTGAAAACTTTGCTGGTGATATCTTCTCTTTGTCCATAGTTCCTCAGTCACTTTTCAGTTTGTGGGGTTATAAACAGTTTATAAAGGTGACAGGGAGACTGGTTTTTGTTTTCTTGTAAACATGCCAGAAAAAGTGGAAGAACAGGAAGTGGGGACCCTCTGAGTGAACCCTTCATCTGCCCTTTCCTGTGTGATTGTGGAAGGAACTTTGTGGTCTTTTGGTCTCAGTTTCTGAAAATGAAATTGGGAATACTGACAAAACCTTCCAGGAATTATTGTGAAGATTAAGTGACATAAGATAACTCAGAAAGCACCCTATACAAGGCCCATTTTATATTAGGAACTCAATAAAAGTTGGTTCTTTCTTTTATCTCAGTAATTTGTATCGGCAGATATTGCTTGCACCCTGCTGGTAGTCTGTTGCCTTGACCATTTCAGCACATGCCAGCCCAGCTTTCAACTGCAAACATCTGCATTTTTGTGCCTAAGGGAATCTTGTTTTGCTGTCCAAGCATCAGGTGGTGATGAACCAAGGAAGTAACACCCACCAGGCAGCTGCTTTTTACCAATAAACACCGCAATAGATGTATAAGTGCTCTTTCCTCAATCTCTGGTTTGCATAACTCTGAGGTGCTTGTTCCTTCGTAGGCCCAAGGTTTCTTCCAGCAGGCTTGAGTTCTCAATGCCTGCAGTGACTTCATACACGTCCTTTATGCCCTGCCTTTCCTTCTCTGTTCTAACAGCCTAAGAATATGCCTGGCACAGTGTGAGGTGCTTAATTAAAAAAAAAAAAAGTCTTCCTTTGCATCTTTTTCTGTCCCTGGAAATGCTCAGGTTCAGGACAGATATCTATTTAGTGAGTACACCTACAGTAGGATTGTGAATCCATTGAAAGATTCTAAACAACTTTCAAGGTGTCTATTCCTAAGTAAGAAAATATGACTGGCTTCTGTACAGTGCACTAAGAAAGGTACTCATAGTTCCTTTGTCATTATTAAACATACAGTCTATATAAATATTGATTACCTATTACAACTCCTATTTTTGCCTGGCAAAGAATTGTGCCCCAAGGATAGTCTAAAAGGGAGAAAACCTGGGTGGTAAGTAGTGGGTAAGAAACAAGGGTAGACACATTCCAAGTCAGAGACCACAGAAGGGAACTGAATGCTGGTGGGAAATCATCATCAGGGGTCATCATCAGGTGAAAATGACTAGTCCAAAAACTTAAGAGTGGGATCATTACAGCAACATGAGACGCACAGTGGAGAAGCACCGACCCTGGACCAGAGGAACACAGCTGAGGAATGGTGAGACTGTGCCAGAGAGCTGCAGTGTTCACAGCTTACCTTTCAGCACAACCTGGGTTTACAACTTTATAGGAGTCCCCAGTTACTGAGCGCTAACTATGAAAGGGGCAGCCGAGGCAGGCTGGCAGACAGGAGGAGAGGCAAGAGAGAGGCCTTGTCAGGATTCAGTAAAGAGGGCAGCACTTTTGCATCCAGTTCCCTGCTCAATGTGGGAGTGCCTGTGTCCTTGAATTCCATCAATTTCACACAGTGGCCTCTTTCCTTTCTGTCATAGTGGCTTCACTGATGACTTAACTCCCTTCTAGACACAGGCGTCACCTGTTTCTGTGCCAGCTCTTCCATTGTTGGCTGACCTGGAGTGGAAAATAGGTTGCTTAATAAATAGTTCCAGAATTGGTACAATATGCCCTGTTTCTAGGTCAGTTGTACCTGGTGGGGAGGGAACAATGGGCTCATCGTTAAAAGAGAATGTGACTCCCTATTGGGATTGCCCTCCCTTAGATGGCTAATTAACCAGAGGCCTGGGAGCCCAACTCCCAGAGCCTTCTCTGAAGATGAGACAGCCGTGGTGGCATGGATGTAAGCTGTGGGGGATAACCTTGGATGTCCTGCACAGAGCAGGTCACATAAAATGCTTGAAGGAGAATGACTGATTTAGCATTTATACAGTACACAGCATTGTACTTTCTCACTGCTGTGGACCTTTGTAGCAAGGGCTGTTTAATCCAGTAGGACATTCAATCAAGTCCTTTTGAAAGTTTCTGGCCCTACATGCTCCCTTTATCCAAGCAGGTCACCTTCCCCAGTCCCTGTTCAGACAGCCAGAGCCACATAATGGCAGTCTCAGTGCCCTTGCCTGCGTCAGCAGCTCCCCTTGACCTTCTTGCCTTGACCCTCCCCTCTGTCCACTTCCGGACTATTTTCTTTTGACTGTACTATTAATGAAATCTACAATTTATCAAATATCTTCTATGAAATATTAGGTACACACAGGAGCTGAGAATGTGAGCTCCTGATAAAAAACGGACTTGAAGTTGAACCTCAAGGCTAACCTTTCCTAGCCTTGTGATCTTACTCAAGTTATTTAATCTCTCTTAGTCTCAGCTGATTCATGGCTCACATGGAGTTACTAACATGTAGGTGTGCAGAAATGTTAGCTGTTATTACAGCAACTAACTGCTACTTTTTATTACTATTATTTAATTATATATTCAATGTGTAATCGAATACATCATGGCATATCATGTATTATTATAAACAATGCATATTTTTATAAATATAATTATACAGCCATGTGTCACTTAATGAAGGGGATACCTTCCAACAAATGTCTTAGGTGATTTTGCCATCATGTGAACATTGAGTGTACTTATCTAGATGGTATAGCCTAGGTATTAGTCAAGTTTCTTTAGGGGGACAGGACTAATAAAATAGATGAATATATGAAAAGGAGTTGATTAAGGAGAATTGACCCACATGATCACAAGGTGAAGTCTCACAAGAGGCCATGAGCAGGCTGAGGAGTAAGAAAACCAGTCTAAGTCCCAAAACCTCAAAAGTAGGGAAGCTGATGGTGCAGCCTTTAGTCTGTGGCTGAAGGCCCCAAAGCTCCTGGAAAACCGGCAGTGTAAGTCCAAGAGCCCAAAGTCAGGAAGCATCCAGCATGGGAAAGCAAGGAAGCCTGGAAGGCTCCACCAGTCTAATCCTTCCCTTCCATGTTCCTCTGCCTGCTTTTATCCTGGCTGCACTGGCAGCTGATTAGATGGTGCCCACCCAGATGAGGGTGGGTCTGTCTCTCCCAGTCCACTGACTCAAGTGTTACTCTCCTTTGGTAACACCCTCAGAGACACACCCAGGAGCAATACTTTGCATCCTTCAGTCCAGTCAGGTTGACACTCAATATCAAGCATCACACCACCTCCTACACATCTAGGTTCTACGATATAGACTATTGCTCCTACGTTGCAAACCTGTGTGACATGTTATTGTACAAAATTATGTAGGCAACTGTAACACAATGGTAAGTGTTTGTATATCTAAACATAGAAAAGGTACAGTAACAATATGGCATAAAAAGTACAAAATGGTACCCCAGTGTAGGGCACTGACCATGAATAGAGTTTGCAGAACTGGGAGCTATTCTGAGTGAGTCAGTGAGTGAGTGGTGAGTGAATGCGAAGGCCAAGGATATTAGTGTACACTACTGTAGAATTTATAAACATTGTACATTTAGGATACAATAATTTTTTTAAAAATATTCATTTATTTAGTAATGAATTAACCTGAGTTCACTGAATGACCACTGTCATATATGCAGTCTTTCACTGACTGAGATGTCATTATGTGGTGCATGACTATTTATACAGACATAAAGTAATGTTAAACATAAATAATATATTATTCTTAATAACTATTATGACTGCTAATAGCTACTCTTATTACAACTTTAATTTAGCATCATATTAATATTACTTTATGTAAATGCTCAATCTTGTGAGGCAAATATAATTATTCATAGTTTACAAATGGGGAAATTGAGGTTTAGGAAGACAATAATTTTCCCATGGTTACACTGCTAGTAGTCATAGAATTAGAAATGTTGATTCCCAAATTTATATTTTTTTCTCATTCTCTTCTTTTCTTTTTTGTAGGTCCCCTTTCATTTCCATACAATTCTTTTTTTTACCTTAGAATCTGGAGTCTTCACACTTAGGCTACACTAAGTAGTCGAAGTAGACTAAAGTCTGCACACTCCAAATCCTTAGGGGAGAAAAAGAATTATATGGAAAGGAAAGAGGGTCTTATGCAAAAGAAGAAAAGAAGGGAATGAAAAAAACATATAAATTTGTGAGTCAACATTTCTCATTCTAATGGCTACTAGCAGTGTCACCATGGGGAAATTATTGTCTTCCTGACCTCAGTTTCCCCATTTGTGGAGACAGTGCTCTCACACTTGACCTTTACAGACAAGACTTTGCAGAATTGATTTTTTTTTTGCATTGGGTTGAATAATTTAAAAATTGAAGAAAAAATAAACCACAGAGTTGAAATTAGAGCTTAGATCTTGAATTTCTCTGAGTAACGAATAGCTATTGAGACTACAGTCTATGATTGGTAGTCAGAAATCCTGTTACATTCACCTGCCAGATAAGAAAGCCTCAGCTCCAAAACGAATTACAGGGAGTTTTCACTTATCTTGGTTGGGGTTTTCAATCTTGGCTCTACTAGCATTGTATGCTTGGTTATCCTTTGTTGTAGGGAGCTGTCTTGATATCTTAGAATGTTAAGCAGCAGCCTGAGCCTTTTCATGCTAGATGACAGTAGCATTTTCTTCTACCCTAGTTGTGATGAGTAAGCATACCTCCATCTATTCCCAAATGTACCCTATGGGAGAAAATTACCACAGAGGGGAACAAATAATCTACGTTAATTGGAGGAAGACCAGGAGGAAATAGAAAGTGATTTGGGGTAGTAGAATCTTTGGAGGAAGGAATACACAGTGCTTGCTTTCTTGGAAAGATTGTAGAATTCAGGATTGGAAGAATTCTGCTGGGCTCCAGCTTTGCCCCATTCCTGGCTAGATGAGCCCCACCTGGGCAAGCAAGTTTCTGCCTCCGAGGCAGAGTATTTTCAATGGGGACATAGGGTGTTACAGACTGACTGTGTGTGTTTTTCACAAAATTCATATGGTGAAGTCTGAACTCTAGAAGTGATGATGTTTGGAGATGAGGCCTTTGGAAGGTACTTGAGGTCAGAGCAGGGTCCTTATGATGGATCCTCATGATGGGATTAATGACACTATTAGGAGAAACACCAGATCTCTCTGTCTCTCCCTTTCTCTCTTTGTACTATGTGAAGATAGAGCAAGAAGGCAGCTGTCTTCAAGCCAGGAAGAGTGTCTTCAGGACCTGACCTTGCTGCCACTCCGATCATTGACTTCTAGCCTTCAGAACTGTGAGAATATATCATTCTGTCTTTTAAAACCCCAAGTCTGTGGTACTTTTGGTTATGGCATTGGAATCAGACTTCCATTAGAAAAGATATCCATAAGAAAAAATATTATTGACTGGTAGTATTTTTTCTTATAGCTCAAGATTGTTAAAGAAATTAATTGAATTAAACCTGAAAACTGAAAAGTGGCATATGATATTTCAGTTTTTATTGATGGTGATTCATTTCAAGGACATTTAGCCATGAACTGCCTTTGAAGTTTGGCAAGCACTGGTCCTACTAGACCAGCTTTGCAGAAGAGGTAATATAATTGTAATTAGCTCATTACTGGCATGCCACAGAAGGCTGTTAAAAACTTGAAGTGAGTGTACACTTAATTACTTCATTTACTCATTTCACAAAGAGTGAACAAGTCAGACTCAGAACCTGCTCTCCTCATGTACCTTATATTCAGGTGGACGTATAAACTTGATTTACAAGATTTAGGTAATACAGGCATGGAACAGAATAAATCCATAAATTATTTTATTACAATTTTTAAATGCTTTGTTGGAGAAGTCCAGATTTCTATTACAGCACATACAAGGAAAAAATTCTTTCTTAAAAAGCAGTGCTAACCTTGCTTACATCTACTTTAAATAACCAAATTGGTAAGAAATCTTTCTTCATAAGTAATATGCAAATAAAACTGAGATCAGGACAAAAACTCATGATTTCCTTTAGTGTATTACTAGAAATTGTTAAAGGTAAAAATTTGCTTCTTACATATACAATGCAAGAAATTAAAAGGTAAATGGGCAAGTGCTTCTCTTTATGACTTTGCCAGAACTACACAGTGCTGGCTAAGAAGGGGCCAGTGATGCTCAGAGAGTTAAATGAGAGCCAAAAGGAAGACACATCTCAACAGAACGTTTGCTCAAGAGACACTGAGACTCCAAGCATGTGTCAAGCATGGTGCTGGTTGGCAGAACACCTAAGTCTTACACTGCCAGAGTTTATGGTTTGCAAAGCTCTGATTCACAAACCCCTATTTCATTCAGTCTCTCATTCATTTCTCATTTGTTTATCAAATAAAATGAACTATAAGGCAATTAAGAATTATAATCCCCATTTAATAAGTGAGAAAACCAAGGTGCAAAGAAGATCAATGACACATTCCTGAGCAGCATCTGGTAAGTTAGAGAGCAAGGATTCACATCAGAGTTGGTCTTAGATTCTTCTATAAAGTGGCCTTTCATTTTTCCACATGGTGGTACATTCCATCAAAACCCACGGCCCACAGAAGTCCTCATAAGTGTGCAACAGAAGCAGCTTGATGGGTTGTAGTTAACTAGATTGATGCATTTTGTTACTACAAAAAAATTGTTTTCTAAATTGTCCAGTTCAAGCCCTTTCCAAGCTGTAAAGTTCAAATTATCCAATGCTTTATCTCAACTCAATTTACTTTTATTCAATATAGTAGTTTTTTGGAGTATATATATTTCATGTATGAGCAAAACTGCAACATATGAGATGTCCAGAGCTCTCTGGGTATCAACAGCCATCCCTTTTGGCAGAGAATCATCCTAGGAGAGGAGATCATAAGAATAGAAGAATAGGTTGAGGCTTTTTGAAGAATTGGTGATTCATGGTGTATTTATCTGCCTGGGCTGCTATAACAAAATACCATAGGCTGGGTGGCTTCAACAACAGAAATTCATTTTCTTACAGTTCTAGGATATAGAAATTCCAGAGCACAAGCATTCCTATACACCAATAATAGATAAACAGAGAGCCAAATCAAGGGCGAACCCCCATTCACAATTGCCACAAAGAGAATAAAATACCTAGGAATACAACTAATGAAGGATGTGAAGGACCTCTTCAAGGAGAACTACAAACCCCTGCTCAAGGAAATAAGAGAGGACACAGATGGAAAAACATTCCATGCTCATAGTTAGGAAGAGTCAATATTGTGAAAATGGCCATACTGTCTAAAGTAATTTATAGATTCAATACTAGCCCGTCAAGCTACCATTGACCTTCTTCACAGAACTGAAAAAAAAAAAAAAACAACACCTTAAATTTCATATAGAACCAAAAAAGATCCTGCATAGCCAAAACAATCCTAAGCAAAAAAGAACAAAGGTGGAGGCATCATGCTACCTGACTTCAAACTGTACTACAAGGCTACAGTAATCAAAACAGCATGGTACTGGTACAAAAACAGAGATATAGACCAACAAAACAGAGGCCCAAGAAGTAACACTACACATCATCTACAACCATCTGATCTTTGACAAACCTGACAAAAACAAACAATGGGGAAAGGATTCCCTGTTTAATAAATGTTAGGTAAACTGGCTAGTCATATGCAGAAAACTGAAACTGGACCCCTTTCTTACACCTTATACAAAAATTAACTCCAGATGGATTAAGGATTTAAACATAAGCTCTAACACCATAAAAACCATAGAAGAAAAACTAGGCAATGCCATTCAGGACATAGGCATAGGCAAGGACTTCATGACTAAAACACCAAAAGCAATGGCAACAAAAGCCAAAATAGACAAATGGGATCTAATTAAACTTGAGAACTTCTGCACAGCAAAAGAAACAATCACTGGAGTGAATCAGCACCAACAGAATGGGAAAAAAAAAATTGCAAGATACCCATCTGACAAAGGGCTAATATCCAGAATCTACAAAGAACTAAAACAAATTTACAAGAAAAAAAAACCAAACAACTGCATCAAAAAGTGGGCAAAGGTTATGAACAGACACTTTTCAAAAGAAGACATGTAGGCAGCCAACAAACATATGAAAAACATACGCTCATCATCACTGGTCATTAGAGAAATGAAAATCAAAACCACATTATAATAGAATCTCATGCCAGTTAGAATGGCAATCATTTAGAAATATGGAGACAACAGGTGCTAGAGAGGATGTGAAGAAATAGAAATACTTTTACACTGTTGGTAGGAGTGCAAATTAGTTTAACCATTGTGGAAGGCAGTGTGGCAACTCCTCAATGACCTAGAAATAGAAATTCCATTTGACCCAGCAATCTCATTACTGGGTATATACCCAAAAGATTATAAATCATTCTATTATAAAGACACATGCACATGTGTGTTCCTTGTGGCACTGTTTATAATAGCAAAGACCTGGAACCAACCCAAATGCCCATCAGTGATAGACTGAATAAAGAAAAATATGGCACATATACACAATGGAATACTACGCAGCCATGAAAAAGGATGAGTTCATGTCCTTCGCAGGGAAATGGATGAAGCTGGAAACCATAATTCTCAGCTGACACAAGAACAAAAAACCAAACACCACCTGTTCTCACTCATAGGTGGCGTTGAACAATGAGAACACATGGACCCAAGGAGGGAAACATCACACACTGGGGTCTGTTGGGAGTGGGGGACTAGGTGGAGAATAGCGGGGGCAGGGAGGGTGGGGAGGGATAATATTGGGAGAAATACCTAATGTAGGTGACGGGGACATGGAGGCAGCAAACCACTGTGGCATGTGTGTACCTATGTAACAATCCTGCAAGATCTGCACATGTACCCCAGAACTTAAAGTATAATAAAAATATATTTTAAAAAAGAAGAAAAAGGAATTCCAGAGTAAGGCCTAGTAGAGCTGATTTCTGATGAGAGTGCTCTTCCTGGCTTGCACACAGCTGTATTCTCACTGTGCCTCCCATGGCCTTTCTGTAGCACGTGTGCATCAAGAGGGAATGATTTTTTTCTGGTGTCTCTTCTTATACGGACACTAATCCTGTTGGGTCAGGGTCTTGTCCTTATAGCCCCATTTAACCTTAATTACTTCCTTATGGGCCCCATCTTCAAATTCAGTGACACTGTGGGTTAGAGCTTCAATACATAAATTTTGTGAATATTCAAACATTTCCTCTGCAACGTTCCACTGTTGGCTCCCACAAGTTTATATATTTCTTGCACGCAAAATGCATTCATTCCATTCCAACTGCCCCAAAAGCTTTAAGTAATTTCAGCTTCAGCTCTTAAGTCTGAAGTCCAGGGTATCATTTGAATGCCATCTAAATCAGATATTGGTGAGACTCAACACATGACTCATCTTGAGGCATCATGAGGAACGAAGGTATGATTCCTCTGGAGCTATTAACATGTGGAACCAGACAAGTTACGCACATCTGAAATACAACAGTGAGACAGATGTAGGCTAGACAGTCCCATTCCAAAAGGGTGACGTAGAAAATACAAAGGGGAAACAAATCTCCAGAAAGTCCAAAATCTAGCAAGGGAAACTTCATTAGATCTTTAGGCTCAAGAATAATCTCCTTTGGTGTGATGCTCTATACTTGCCCATGGTCCCATGGGGCAGCATCCCCATAACACAGCCCTGCTGGGCAGGAGTCCTGATACCTTAGTTCCCCTGAGTGATTCAGAGTCACAGAAATTTAGTCCATAACACACGGTTAATTCTGCAGGCAATAGGAAGTCATTGCAAGCTTTTATACCTAAAACTGACATGTACAAAATACTGTTCCAGAAATATCAGTTTGGTTTGAGAGTAAACGATAATTTGAGTTGAGGGAAAGGCAAACCAAGTGAGATGAACTAAGAAGATCTTGTAATGATTCATTTAATTATTTTCACCATTTATTCATTTTATATTTAGAGAACAATGGTTATTTATTGGGTGGCCACTCCTAATTGCAGATGCAATAATAATGGAAAAGGCCAGTTTCTGCTCTCTCAGGGGACTTATTTTCTTTTTCTTTTTCTTTTTCTTTTTTTTTTTTTTTTTTTTTTTTTTTTTGAGACGGAGTTTCGCTCTTGTTACCCAGGCTGGAGTGCAATGGCGCGATCTCGGCTCACCGCAACCTCCGCCTCCTGGGTTCAGGCAATTCTCCTGCCTCAGCCTCCTGAGTAGCTGGGATTACAGGCACGAGCCACCATGCCCAGCTAATTTTTTGTGTTTTTAATAGAGACGGGGTTTCACCATGCTGACCAGGATGGTCTCGATCTCTTGACCTCGTGATCCACCCGCCTCGGCCTCCCAAAGTGCTGGGACCACAGGCTTGAGCCACCGCGCCCGGCCAGGGGACTTATTTTCTAGCAGGCAAAAGGATCAGATCAAACCAAGGCAATGAAGTCAGGTCCAGGGATAATGGGAACCCTGACTTAGAAGTCTGGTAGCAAAATCTATATCTGCATGATGTAATTTGAACAGATATAGGGAATATTGGATGACTCCAATAAGGTGTATTTTGAGGAGGGAGAACTGTTTTTGTAATAATTTTAGTATGAACATAAGAAGTTAGTGGCAGTTATCTTTCACTTGGGGTTATTGAAAGGTTAGCAGAATCTGGTGTCAGTACACTGGCTGCTTCAAGCATGGTGAATAGCCTAAGGCAAATCAAAGTCAACTGAGCTCCTTCTTTTTCTCATTCATTCAACAAATATTTCCTGGATGCTGCCCATGTGTCAGGTACCATTTTTCATACTGAGGCTATCGAGGTGAACAAAATATATGAAGTTCCTGCTTTCCTGGAGCTAACATTATATATTGAAAGAGATTGAAATCAAACAATAAATAGATATATAATAAGGTTTCAGATTGTGATTGTGTGCTATGAAGAAATCTCAGATGGGTAAAAGATTACATGGTGATGGAGAAGTGCCCCTTTAGAAGGCATGGACAGGGAAGGCCTCTCCAGAGGGTGGGCATTGAGAAGAGACCTGAACAAAGTGTTCAGTTGTTGAGTCACTTCAAACCTTACTGAAGCCCCAGTGCACAAAGCCTTGCCGTAGATCCTAGCAATAAGCTTAATACATTAAGAAACAGGACAGAATCACAGCAGTCCACATAAAGCAATCTTCCTTGTCAATCTCACACGAAACTCTTTCTCTGTCTCTCTTGCATGCTCCATTTTTCTCCCTCAGAAATCATTTATCTGAGAATCACAGAATGTGCAAGTGCAGAAAAATAGGACCTAAGGAACAGAAAGAATTTTGTGGGGGTACAAGTCATCCCCCACCATTCACAAAGAGCAATTAACTCCATTGGCAAAATCTCCACTTGGTCATTGCTCATACCTCGTTTGGTCTGTCTGCACGTTGGAAAACACAGTACCCTGAAAGGTGTCAATTATGCTGGCTAACTTCTACCTGCCAGTCATAGGTCTGGCATCTGGACTCAAACTGGACCCATACAGTCCTTTCTGTTTTACCTGTGGATCCTACAGACAGCTATGTCCTGGTGAAAAACACATCTACTTTTCCTCACTGTTGCTTTAGAGTTGCTTCATACCCATGCCTCCTTTCCCTGAACCATCTCACCCATTGACTGCTCTCCTTTGCTCTTTTTTGTTTATTTATTTTCTTTCTCTGGAACATTTGGTGAGCATTTACCATAATCCAGGAGCCTGTAGCAAATTCTTATAATTTTATGTTGTATTGGCATCTAATTTGAATACAAATGTAACTTTCTCCAGCCACCCTTAACACAGTTTCCAGTTCTAAAGCCAAACTCAATGGCTCAAGCTGGTGTTCAGAGACAACCACTAGCAGACTGGGCTTCCCATTTTTCAGCCATTTCCTTTAAACTGACTGTCCAGATATTTCCCTATGACCTTAAAATGGTCCACACCCTATTCTCCCTTGTATATTGCTAGTTGTCACATGTGCGCTCTCGCACTCTATCTGACTCCTCTTTCCTGCCTTGTGTGACTCAGGGACAAAGGACTTTCCTTCAGACTCATTGCACCCTCCCCTGCCCAGGATCTGTAAGTAAAAATCTTTAAACATTTTCCTATTGTGGTAGTGGATCAAATTTGCACTGGACAACAAGGGGTGGACTTTCCCAAATAGGTTGGGTTTTTCCAGGGATGCCAAGGAAAACACCAGGTTGGACTCTCAGCATCAGGTTGATGGTCTGGCAGGTATAAACTGGACAGGGGGCAGGCAAGAGCCACAGGATGCCTGCCAGTATAAACATGCTCCCATGAGAGAAATCCCTTGGTTCTGAGTTAAACAACTAAGCATTAGACTGTCCGCCAGGCCAAAGAAGTATCCCATGAAAAACCTGCTTCAAACTCCTATGTCCAGCTCCCCTTCATTTCCCTTGAGGGCAGTGCTGCAAGCCACTCTGATATTGGCATTCAGTATAGCTCCGTGTGCTCCAAACGTGGGTTCACTAGGCACTAAACTATCAGATCAACGAGACATAGTTCCTGATCGTTAAAAGTTATCATCTATCACAGCAAACAGAAAACTTTGGGAAGAGACACGTCACAGTGTGAAAAGGATTATTTTGGTAGAGACAGGACAAAGAGCTCCAGAATAGGGGGAAAAGTCATGGCAGAGATGGTAAGAGGTAAGCAGAACATGGCAAGGGCAAGTTTTGTCGAACAGAAAGCATGAGGCACACAGGCAAATGCAGGCTCATGTGACGAGCACACGGAAACCCTTCCTTGGAACTGAAGTTTAGTATGTCTGAAGATGGTCCCAGAAACCATGCTGGAAAACTAGATATGGAGAAGTTTCACTGTGCCAAAGACCATTCCATCGAGTATAACCAAGGCATCCAGGTGAGTTTGGCCATATGTTGACCGTAGGACAATCCTCATACAAAGGAGGATTGTTACCCCATTTGTTTTGGAGACTGGAGATTGTAATTAGCTTTCTGAGATACATTTAAAATGGGGTTAGATTTCATCTCTTCATCAATCGTATTGTATGACTTTGTCCAGTTCAAGGTGACAGCATCTTGAGAATGTAGACTAGAATATGCTCCCCTCACACCTCGTGAAGGGAATAGCAATCATGTAAATATAATCATTATAATAATAACCTGTGTTTGGGATGGCAGAATTTGCAAAACGATGTGATATAGACTATTTACTTTGGAGGGGAGCCATTTTTAAATTTTATACATTAAGCGAGTTGATGGGGGTCTAGGAACACCGCCTGGGTGGTCCCTACAATACAAATAGCAATTTCTAGAAGCAGGGCTGGAATGCAAGCCCTCTGGCTCCAATCTAATGCAGTTTCCTCAAATGTTTAGTGATTGCTTTCCTCAGAGAGAGTAAATTTGGGTGGTGGAAGGAGACATAAAAGAAAACCATTTGTTACTCTATGATCAACTGAGCTATCAACTGCTGCACTGCATTTATTTCTCCTCTATGACCCATTTACATTGCAATCATCAGGTTCTTGCAGAAAGGGTCTGGGAAGTCTGGGAGCTGCTGTCAGCTTCTCAGAGGCTCTTTAGTCTATTTCTGAGAATGTACCTGTCTCTGAATGCAGGTTGTGCCACATGCCTCGGTGAGCACTGATAAGAAGCATGGGCTTTGACTTAGATTACGAAAATCCATGTGAGCAGTTCTCTCTATGACAATGTCCCATCAAGCAGTTTGGGTAAAATATTGGACTTAAAGATACTAGAAATGAGTTATTTTGTCTATTTTTTTTCCCTCAGAAAAGCACAAGATAGAGAGAGAATTGTCATTTAATGCCGTATAAGAAGGTATTATATCAAAATATTAACAACTAAAATGTTGTCAAGCTAAAGAATGTGATTGACACATAACTCCAATTCTTACAATTGACTTTGGTAGTAGGTGTTTTGAATCCCCGTTTTATGATTGAAGAAAGTGCCAGAGAAGAAAAAAAGAAAAAGAATGAATAAAATATTTTAAGAGCACTTGCTATAGTTTAGACATTCTAAGAGATTTACATATCCAATCATGTATCTTATTTATTTATTTATTTATTTATTTATTTATTTATTTATTTATTTATTTTGAGACAGAGTCTTGCCGATCTTTCATCCAGGCTGGAGTGCAGTGAATGGAGTGGTGTGATCTTGGCACACTGTAGACTCTGTCTCCTGGGTTCAAGCAATTCTCCTGCCTCATCCTCCCTAGTATCTGGGACTCCAGGCATGCACGCCCCACCACTCCTGGCTAATTTTTTTACTTTTAGTAGAGACGGGGTTTCCCCATGTTGACCAGGATGGTCTTGACCTCCTGACTTCGTGATCTGCCTGCCTCAGCCTCTCAAAGTTCTAAGATTACAGGTGTGAGCCACTGCACCCGCCTGTCATGTATCTGTTAACAATGGCGATACATGATGATTATGAGAAATGTGTCGGTAGGAGCTTTCCTTGTGTGGACATCACTGAGTATATTTACACAAACCTACATGGCAATGCCCACTACACACCTAGGCTATATGGTAATGCTCACTGCTCCTAGGCTACAAACCTGCACAACACGCTGCTGTACTGAATATGGTAAGCAGTTGTACCACAATGGTCAGTATTTGTATATCTAAACTTATCTAAACATAGAAAAGGTGCAGTAAAAATACATTATAAAAGATAAAAAATGGTACATCTGGATAGCTCAGCTCCATTATAGTCTTATGTGTAGTGTGTTTTAACCTAAATGTTATGTATTAATTTATTTCTTTTCATAGCCATCGTGTAAGATAGTTACTATTTCCTCTGTTTCACAGACAAGATTCAGTGAAAATCAAACAGATCACACAAGTTGCCCAGAGTCACTCAACTAGTAAACATGGAAATAAGCTAGCCAGACTAGTAACAGCCCCGTGGTCCTCCTACAATAAGTTGTGGTGGACATTTCATTATATGTTGCCTCATTCAGTCCTGTCACTCACCCTTGGAAACAGGTATTGGAGTTCCCATACACTACATTCTACATGCTAAGAATCTGAGGCTCACAGAAACTAAAAGACATATCCAAGTTCACATAGTTAGGACATAGCAGAGCTGGTATTCAACTCCAACTATTTTAACCATCACAGCACATATTGTTCTGCATCACAAGGGTTCCTATTAGGACTATGCCTTTTTTTAAAATGATAAACCATGATCATTTAAATTCTGAAACCTGCATTATGACAGTTATAAAATGCATACAATTTCTCTCTCTCTTTTTTTTTTTTTTTTTTTTTTTTTTTTTGAGACGGAGTTTCGCTCTTGTTACCGAGGCTGGAGTGCAATGGCGCGATCTCGGCTCACTGCAACCTCTGCCTCCTGGGTTCAGGCAATTCTCCTGCTTCAGCCTCCTGAGTAGCTGGTATTACAGGCATGCGCCACCATGCCCAGCTAATTTTTTTGTATTTTTAGTAGAGACAGGGTTTCACCGTGTTGACTAGGATGGTCTCAATCTCTTAACCTCGTGATCCACCCACCTCTGCCTCCCAAAGTGCTGGGATTACAAGCGTAAGCCACCGCGCCTGGCACAATTTATCATTTTTATATGGGCTAATTTTATTTCTGTTTCTAAAATTATGATGCCAGTCTTTAAAATAATTGGTGAGAAATTAGTTGTAAGGAAGCTTGTTTTCATATAAACAGTCAGTCTTTTGGAAATAGAGTGAGTAAATATTCTAGGGCAAATTTGGCAGATTCATAGACTGCAGAACTCTGTATTGAGTTCCCCTGGTCCAGTGGATCAAGAAGTTGTCCTGCCAAATAGCAGGGTCCAATCAAACATATATCACTCCTCAAAACCAAAACTCCCTGGAAATCATCAAGTCTATTCTCAGAAGTCCTTGGGAATTTTCTTCCATATTCCTTTCTTATAGTTTTTAACACTGTGTCATATTCTTTGGAGTCTTATTCTCTTGTTTTCTTTGGCTCCTAGGAGCTCAGAGTTGGCAGAGTCTTTCTTGATTTCAGGGAAAGTGCTATTCTTGAGACACCTCCTCCAGAGGTTTTTTCAGTTGTCAAACCTTGTGTCATTATATATATATATATATATATATATATATATATATATATATATTCTACCAAACTATACTTGCTGGCTTAAGTAAATGTGCAAGAATTGACATTCAGAGCTGTGTTTTTTACAAACTTTAGTCTACAGCTTCTATGTAGAGGCAAATTTTAAAATACACAAACACTGAATTTTAATTTTATCCCCACAATTTATTTTTCATATAACCATTATTACACACTAAGCATTATAATCCTAGTTTTCCCATCTCAAAATTCACAGTCTGTTATCTATCATGGAAGATGGTTTTAATGATTAAGGATGATCATTCATTTATTCATTCAGTCACTCATGCATCATCCATTCAATAAATATGATCTGAGGGTTTACTAAATACTGAGTATTCTGTCAATCATTGTAAATGATAAAGGTGACAGTGCTTTCATTCCTATTCACAAGGAGTGCACGATCTACTGGGAGGGAGTTAAGTGTGTAATTAACAGTGTGATGATGGCTGATAGGATTATGTGCAGAAGCTACAGGAACACTAAGGAGTGAAGGGGAGGCTTGGCATCTAACACTGGTTGTGTTGTGTTGTGGAAAGTGCATAAAAGAACTAAGATACTTTGTTTTCTGAAGAAGGGAAAACTGATCATTGACTTGATGAATAAATAAGAGTGAGCCAAATGGCGGGGCTGGGGCAATGGGAGAGGACTGGTGTACTATTTCTGCAGATACGCACCTTGGACAAAGTTTGAAATGCTAATAAGTGCTCGGTATTTTGAATATCTTTGATTCTAAATAAAACAACCAAAAATGCCAATTCGACCTTAAAGCATGCCTTTGGTTGTATATAACCAAAGCTATTAGTTTTCAGTGTTTAACACTGAATCTTCACAGTTTCCCAGACATAGAGGATATCCTTTGAAGTGCACAAAAGATTAGATCCTGTGGGGACAGGACTTTCTGAACATTGAGAGATTAATTGACACCGCTACAAAATAAAATCAGCTTGCTGCTAATCAAAGTTCCAATTCCTATTTTCCAGGGCATTTCACAGGAGGATTTTCCCTATGGAAAAAAAGTAAAAGATAATAGGAAAATCACTCCTGTGCTATTTGGGATGAAATAAACAACAGAGTTGTTCTCTGGTGGGAAAGTTAGCAGGCTGTCATTGATGCAACTCCACAGAATGAAAGAAGGTAACATTCCAAAGAAGAAAAAATGCTGTTGCAGTGAAGTAATTCAATCTGTTTACATATCTCTTTCCACATATATCTCACATGAGTACAGCGCTATGTTAGTTATTAGGATCTGATTACATGAAACCCACTTATATTAATGATGAGCACTGGGTAGTGAAAAGAAGATGAGCAGTTTTATTTCATTTTCACTTTGCCAGTTTGCAGTGACCTTGTGAGGTTCACCTTTTGTGCATTGCCTTGTCCGTAGCACTTTTGATAACCAAATGGAGCAATGGATGTTACATTACTTTGGGTGGGAAATGCAAAATAAATGTAAGACACTGATGAAATGAAAGTTAAAATGTTCCAAAGATGAATTCAACTTGAGTCGTTCCCCAAAACCTGCATTCACAATGATAGGAATATAAAAAAGATACTCATGGATATGTCATTTTTGCCATTTGTTGATTGATAATGGCTACTGTTTCTTCCCCTTTCAGATTTCTCATTAGTCTCTGGGCTTTTGTTGGAAACTTGATCTTGATTTACCTATGCAAACCTCCCCACTCTGCTCGTTCTTCCTTTTCAAAATTATTAAGGTCAAAAGCCACTCATCAATCTTTGACATATTTTTCATGGTGGATATGTGAATGAATAATAAAATTCAAGGTCTTCCCTTCTAGAGGTGATACTCTCAGTGGTATCTGATGGCAAGTCCCTCAGAAGGAAGAATAATGTCTCTACCTAGCATGTTCTTGGTACCAAGGTGATTATGTGATATTGGTCATCTTCTCTCATTTTCCACCACTGTCCTCACTCTCATTCATAATTTTGAGGATACAAATGGAAAGAGTAAGAGCATTATTCTCAAGGTAGGATCATCCAAAATCATAAAATACCTGAGTCCCAAGGACTAATTTTGTGATTTGTTCACTGTAGGAATTTGCTAAAATTAAGAAGATCATTGAGCTTCAGTTTCTCCCTATGTAAAATATGTATCATTTACTTCTTTTAGAAGAGGCCATGAAACACTGATGTGCATCATGTAGTATTTGAAGAGCACAAGGACACTAACTGGTTCTTTATAAAGGTAATACAACATTGGAGGGAAGAGCATAAGGATCAATGTTATTCTGCTATTCATGCTTGGTCCATATTATTTTGACACCAGAGAACAATGTTGGGCTGGTTTGCTTTTCATTTGGGAGGTGGTGGAAGCTGAGAGAGTTATATGTGGAAAAGAAGGATAATCCAGTATTCTCCGTAATTTTTCTAAAAGGAAGAATCTGGAAGAGAATAAATCTGTATTAATCAGTATTCTCTAAAGGAACAGAAATAGTAAGACGTATGTATGAAGGAGAATTTATTAAGAAGTGTTGACTCATACAATCACAAGATGAAGTCCCACTGTAGGCTGTCTGCAAGCTGAAGAGCAAGGAAGCCAGTACAAGTCGCCAAACCTCAAAAGTAGGAAGCCGAGAATGTGGCCTGCAGTATGTGGCTGAAGGCCCAAGATCCCCTGGAAAATGACCGGTGTAAGTTCAAGAGTTCAAAAGCTGAAGAACTTGGAGTCTAAAGTTCAAGGGCAGGAAGCATCCAGCACAGGAGAAAGATGAAGACCAGAAGACTCAGCCAGCCAAGTCCTTCCACGTTCTTCTGCCTATTTTATTCCAGCCCTGCTGGCAGCTGATTAGATGGTACCCACCCAGATTGAGGGTGGGTCACTGACTCAAATGTTAATCTCCTTTGGCAATACCCTCACAGAAACACCCAGGAAAAATACTTTGCATCCTTCAATCCAATCAAGTTCACACTCAATATTAACCATCACAATACCTAAACCTTAATTCTGGATTTTCTCCCTAAAACTTTCCTTGGTCTTGTAGGAAGCTCTGGTCAATCCATCTATTCAGTAACCTACCTGTGTCCAGGAAAGAAGGACGGAAGAGGAGGAGATGGTGATGGAACTCATGAAAGTCCTACCTGTTGCAGAAATCAGTGGCATTGAACTTACGGCTGTGACTTTTACTTGACAACTGATTCTGCTGGACTATTTGCCCAAAAACTGGCACAGAGAGGAGGCAATGGTGAAATTCAGATACCTGTTTTCATGACATCATTCCCCAAAGAAACCTGTGAGAACCCTAAGGCAGAGCCAGGAGAAGTACCATGAGCTTCAAATGATAGGGATGTTCACAGGAAACTTGTTAAATTTGAGAAGGAATATTGAGAGAAACCAAAGAGATAGCAATTAAGCAGGACATTCTCAAGGTAGGATCATCCAAAATCATAAAATAACCATGATCTCTAAGGGAAGTTGAAGGCTTTTCCTACTAGTCAAATCCTACTTGTATCAAATTTCTTCATAAATGTATCTAAGATCTTGAATCAAGGTGCAAACGTCTCAAAATTTTATTTTTTTTCAATTATGTGTGTATATGTAAAAAATACACTTTTATGCTTTTAAAAGTTGTGTAAGTGGTATTAAAACACAAAAATAGGAAATTATAAGTCAAATAATGAGAGAAATGCTGCAAGGTGTCTGCAAGATTCCTTACAAGCTTTAAATTGCTATGAATTACATATTTCACAAAACAAAACATACTCTTCAGCATTTACCAATGTTACCTGGCCATGAGTTAAAAGAAAACAAAGAAACAAACAACAAGAACAAAAATAAATAAGCTGCCATCATGTATCTTGTAGCAAAGTGATCAAAGGAACCCTTTTTGGCATTAAAATAAGACATTTAACTGAAGATGTAAAGGGATCCCTGGAGTGTCTGCATTGACTAGGCCAGTTCCCAGGACAGGAAGGCTGTAGGATTCAGGATGAAGTGAGGCTCAGGCTTAGCTCAGGTGTGCAGTTGAGATGAGCATTTCTTGCTATGCTCCCTTGGGAACATGACTGTGGCTGCAGGCAGCCAGGCAGGATAAGGGTCCATGTGAGCTGAGGTCCCTTGACATATGGCAGAGGCAGTAGGACAAGCTTCAACAGAGGAGGCTTCCCAGTCTCAGAATGCATCTTTACAACAGTCCTAGTAGGATAGCTGTGAAGACTAAATGAATCAGGGGTGAAGGCAGCATTTTGTGAACTGCAGTGTCAATTCCACATATCACAGCTCTATGTCAGAGTATTTAATTAGATCATTTTAAATACAGACAGCCAACCACTCTGAAGTCTTTATTCTGTTTTGACAGAGTTCTCAGTACTCCCTATGTATTAACTTTCTTAATATTAATCCTATGACTATCAATGCTATTATTAAACACTATTATCCCCACTTGATATGAAAGACAGGAAGACTGACTAACATACTTAAGACCATTTGTTCATGAATGGGAGTACTGGCTTCCACTGCAAGCCATCTGACTCCAGCCGAGGTCTTATCCTTGTTGCTTATCCCATAATAAGCCTGTCAGTGGCATATTACTACTCTCCGCTTATGTATGAAAAACTTGAGTCTCGTGGAGTACCTGCAATTAGCCTAAAGTTGTACAGCTGTTTAGAAGCAGATCCAGGACTTAAGCTAAGCCTCCAGCATTCTGTCTTTGAGAGAAAGATGCCTCTGGTGGAAGGAGCTGAGGTGACAGGCTCAGCGGCTGCCCAGACTTGTAATCCCAGCATCGCATATACACATTTGATGTTTGGAGATAGTCCCCTACAACTTTAGGTGGCTTGCATCATTTCACTCTGCCATTAACCCCAGCTACATAATCAATTTGACTGGGTAGAATGAAAAGCTTTTAGGAAAAGCAGGCAATCTTGAAATAAATATAATGTTTTACATTTATATAGTAAATTATGCTTTTTTGAGGAACCTTTTATATCAAATTTTCTACACCATTTGGTTCTCCCAATACCTGTGGAGAATAGTTAGCTGCTTTTCAAAAGTGCCCTGGATTTAGATTTGGATCTGTTTGAATCCCAGTTCAGCCACTTAAGAGCCCAGTGATCATAAATAAGCCCCTTACATCATTTGTGTCAAAGACTATCCTTTAGAAAATATGATTAATATGAGCAGCTCATACAGTGGTAAGGAATGAATTAAATCAGTATTGATTGAGTTTTGTTAGAGATGAGGTATTTTCACATAGCTTTATCTGTTCGGTGAGTATCTATCAAGTTCCCACTGTGTGCTGAGTGCCAGGACAGACAGTCTTCATTTTAGTTGAATTTGGTTTAAGTGTAATAGATGGAAATCATTGGCTTGGGGGTGAATCAAACTCCAGGTAGTCTTGGACAAGTCATTTAGAGTTTCTGGATCTTCAATTTTTGCTCCTTAAAAACAAAACAAGACTCTTGCATCATTATTAGCAATTTTATTTTCTTCTTTTTTTTTTAGACAGAGTTTTGCTCTTGTTGCCCAGGCTGGAGTGCAACTGTGTGATCTCAGGTTGAAGCGATTCTCATGCCTCAGCCTTTCTGAGTAGCTAGGATTATAAGTGCACGCCTCCATGCCTGGCTAGTTTTGTATTTTTAGTAGAGATGGGGTTTCTCCATGTTGGTCAGGCTGGTCTTGAACTCCCTATTAGTGGTTTCCAAATTGTGTTCCATGTGTCCAAGGATTTCACACACGTTCTTTGGGAACCTCCCATTAAAGACGGAGTGAGAGTCGTTTCCAGCTCCACGAGTCCTCCTTCAGATGTGGCTGCTGCCCAGAGGGAGCAAATACACACGTACTGTTTGGCCTGCAACAGTATGTGTTTTTTTTTTAAATATAGCTGAGTTTACTAACACGTGTGTGTGTGTGTGTTTAATTCATTTTCTCAGTTAAAGAAAAATTAAATGACTACCACACAAAGTGTATGACATAGTAGTGTAAAACAGGTTGGAATTTGTCTTCTAGCCATGTGACCATAATACATGTTTAATCTCTCTGAGCTTTAACTTCTATATCCATAAAATGAGACAATGCTATCTCATAGAATGGTAATAAGACTGAAATTAAATTGCATATTTTTTAAATGCCTTGGCTCAGAGCTTTGCTAAGTACATGTTAATTTATTTCTCTTCATAGCATCTTGGGGAACAAAAATACCTGAGTGCTTTGTTCTCTGGGTCTTCAAATTTGACCGGAATTTTGAAGACATTTTTGTTTTTGATTCATCAAAAAAAAAAAATGATTCTACTTTCAACCTATGTTTCTTTATGAAAGCATGGTCTGATTTTGATGGTTTCATTACTCAAATATATGACATTTATATTATAACACTGAAATATATTTATATATTTATAAATCAAAACACATCTTTGCATAGACATACATACATATGGAGACATATACACACAAACACATAATCATTTTTTAAAAACTAATACATAATTAGGGTACTTTAAGCCAGATTAGCATTTTATGATTATTGAAGACATCATTTTATACAAACACCATCTATCATTTTATATTTTCATGTTTAGGATTTCATAGGTCAATTAAATACCTGCTACCTGTCCATTTAATAGGTGATTCGAAAAGCTCTTACTGTCCACACAGCATCAAAAAGGTGTGTAATAAGGTTTTCTAAACCCTAAAACCTCCAGTACCTCGTTGTACAATCCCCATGAGTGTGCAGAAAGGTGACTGTTACACCAAAGTCTGAAACTCTTTCAGCCTTCAGTTTGCATTTCAGGGCAATTGTTGTTTCTTTTCACAGTAAAGCTGCTTTCCATCCTTAATGCAGCGAAAAACGTGAATTAAAGAAAGATACTATTTCTAAATAAAATAAAATAGAGAAAATACAAAAGGTCTTTATTGGAGGATTAAGAAGAATTCACTTGGGAGATCGCTAGGGCACTTAAATGATGCTGCCTTTGATTAAACTGATGCTGTCAAGTGAGTGAGCCTGGGGATGAGTCTGAAAATCCAGCTCCCAGTACCGGCCCTGACTCTTAGTCACTCAGTGAAATTGTCTGGAAAATGATAAAAGCATAATTTAAAAAATATATGGAATTATAATAATGTACCTAAACTTGAGTCAAATTTAAGAAGTTTACTAGTTTTGAGTATAGCTTCTGAAGACTGACAGACCTCTATGAAAATTCTCATCTCGACATCACATAGTGTTTATTTTTCATTTTTAATTGAATTGTTCTAAGAATGTTTTTTTTTCTCTTCTACAAAAGGGGCATAATAAAAACACCTACTTAAGAGAACCAAGCAATGAAATGATTGCCCAATGCTTAGCCCAGTGGCTGGAATAAAATAAGCCCTTAATAAAAGTAGTGAAAAGAGCAAGATGGCAATGGTTCAGACACAGAATCAACACAGACAAATAAATAAATACGAAATTCCACTTTTCAAGGTATTTTAACCTGGACTCATGGGCATAATGTATTAAGAATTTAGTGTCTACATATACAAACCAGTGGGCATCTTTATTGATTGTTTTCATTTAATGCATCAGATTAGTTTCATTTACTGTCAGATAATATATTAGCAACTGGTAAAGGTAGTTAAGAACATCAGGTAAGTTTGTGTGTTGACTCAAAGTGTCAGTCAAGGGTTTGTCAAATGCAAATAAACAAACAAAAAAACCTAAAATATAAAAAGCTCGACAAAACTGTGATTTTCCATATAAAGCCAAAATAGTGACTCCATGAAACACTGCTCTTTTGTGTTTCTGAAAAAAATATGTGGTGGACTTTGTATCAGAAAAAGTGGTGTTTATCACATGCATTCTCTGAGCTTTTGCTATGGCTCTAAGAATCTGTCTCACAAGATACTTGTGAGGAATATAATGAGATATTGTGCAGGAAAGGAATGGGAAGAAGGTAATTTTTCTCAGTTGAATGAGCCCAAGCAACTATAGGCTACCATAAGTGCACAATAACTAAAATACTTGTTCCTCAAACCATGGGTAACTCATTGGGAAGTTTCTGAAATGATTAACACATAACCTTAATGAATTATCAAGGACAGTAATAGACTCAGATTAAGATGCTTTCTATCCTGGTTTGAAAAGCCTTTATGGAAGAAACACCTTCTGAATCCTGAATGGTGAAAAGCATTTAGCCAGACACAAATATGGTGGAGAACATCAGAAACAAGATAGCAGGATGGGAAACATTCCCATGGATAAAGTCAGGAAGTGAGTTTCTTAGTGAGAAGGAAACAGTGGAGTATGGGATAAGAGTACATTCATTTGATTGTAATCTAAGTTGTTTATTTTAACCATGAGAAAAAATGTTTAATCAATGAGCAGAGGAGACATATATCATTGGCAAACATACTAGATGCACTGCACAGTCATTAGTCAGCCAAATACGGTCAAACAAACCCATTTTTAAGATTCTGAATTAATTAAAGGAATTAATGTCAAGCCTTCAGGAAACCAAATACATAGCAACTCTTTCTGATTAACACACACGGATGTCCTCTGAGGATGGAAACACAGATTTGCCTTTATTCTTGGGTTTGCCTTTACTTTAGATCTTAGACTGGATCCTCATAAATGGAATGAGGAATCCAAAGAATGACTGAAAGAAAAGCTAGGATCTGAAGGGTGAGCTGATGCTTCTTATATTCGGGTTATATGTATCTGTATATATCACCTGCACCTAATGTAATATATGTATTAGGGTAATATAAGAAGTAGACATCTCACTCTTCAGATCCTATTTTTCTTGCAACCATTCTTTGCTTTCAATGCCACCTTCCATTTCTCTTCCTGGCAGAAAGAAAACAATAGAAGAAGTGAAACTATGAAAAGGAACTTTACTACTTCCTAGTGTCACAGGGTAGTGAGAAAATAAGGAAGAAAAATTGTTTAAATGCCTTTAGAGAATGGAATCATAGTCATAGAGCTGAAGTCTGTAGGTTGACCTGCCTTGTTTTCTGCCCTCTGTTACTTTACTAATTCCAGCTGCACCAATATGACTGGGGTATAGGTTTTGCTTGAGCCCCAGGGTCCAGGATTTGGGGAGGAGGAATTGGGAAGTCCATGGAATTGTAGGATCAGGTACAACCAATGTTAACCCTGTTCTTAATGTTTCATCTTAGTTTGAAAGCTTGTATCTTAAACCTCAGTTCTGTTCTAATTTTTCTATGTTGAAGTCCCACTTTTCTTCCATATTAATTTCTCTAGTTTTCCTGATTCTGAGGCCAAATAATTTTATCAATAATTTTGATCCTTAGTTTCCAACCTTGGAACTCCAGGATCATGTGGGATGGGAGATAGTGTTGCATCTATCTTTGTTAATGTACCATTTGTAGATTAATATGTCTCAAGGACAATGGGCATAAAGAAGAACTGATAGGATGTTGTTAAGAGAAATATTGGGATTAGAAAGAACTTGAAAAAAGGAGAAAAGTTAATGTATTAGTCTGTTTTCATGCTAAGGATATAGACACACCTGAGACTGGGTAGAAAAAGAGATTTAATTGAACTTACAGTTCTACATGGCTATGGGGAAGTGGTCAGAATCATGGCGGGAGGTGAAAGACACTTCTTAAATGGCAGCAGCAAGAGAAAATGAGGAAGATGCAAAATCAGAAACCTCTGATAAAACCATGTGATCTGGTGAGACTTCTTGCCTACCGCTAGAACAGTATGGGGGAAGCCACCCCCATGGTTGAAATTATTTCCCACCCTGTCCCTCTCACATGTGGGAATTATGGGAGTACAATTCAAGATGAGATTTGAGTGGGGACACAGAACCAAACCATATCAGTCAACAAGCTAAGACAACTGGCCACGTGAGAGATAACGAGGACCTGAACTAAGATAACAGCAGTGGCATTTGAGGAGAAAATGATGCAAGAGATATTTAAAATGTAAAATCTATACAACTTGTCATTTCATTGGCTACCAAGTGAAGGAAATACGGATCTCCCCTTTATCTATCACTGACCTATGCAGCAACTTTCTCTCATGCACTGGTAACTCCTCCAATTACATGGCCAAATGAGGGAGGGATGGAATCCAGATTGACCAATCAGGGTACCTCACCTTGTAGGGCTTGAGTGGCAGGTGGTGTCTCAGACACAGCCAGTCAGTACTGCCATAGAATTTCTGGAACAAATGAAATAATGACCTATTCTTTTCTATTTGAAATTTAACCATGAATTAACCCCAGTGCTACCACATGACAACAGACTGAGAATAAAGTCAACCCAGAGAAAATCAGAAGCAAGGGAGAGGAGGAGAAGAGCAGATGCTTGATGATATTGTTAGAATCCTTAGGTCTGGCTGAGTCTGAAGCTGTAACCAAGCTAGACAGACCGATAAACTTACTCTTTCCAAAAGCCCTTTTGAATCATGTTTCTATCACCTAAAAGCAAGAATCCTGACCTATACAATGAAGAAACTAAAGATAAATCTGAGGTTCCCAGCTTGAGCATTTGGGAAAACATGATAAGATACTGTTGCTGCCTTGAGGACCAGATGTAGAGGAGAAGGTCTGAGTGAGAGCACAAGTTCTATTTGAACTTGTAGCAGTTGAGGCACCCATCAATAAGGCTAATGATCAGCATGCTATTAGGTCACAGTATCATAAAGTGACTATGCTATTAGGTCACGATGCCATAGAATGACGGTGAAAATGACGAATACTAAGCTCAGGAGTAAGTGCAATAAATCTAATTCCATCACATTCTTGCTGATTCAAGAAGCATTGTATCGCGCAAGCAGGTAGAAGTGGAATTATCAACAACAACCTCATTGAGTTATCTATTTCAAATTAATGATTCAATACCCTCAAATAATTGAGCATTAATAGTGATGAATAATTCTGATCACATGTCATCACTGATCACAATATCTGAGAATGGCCCAAAGTGTGTGCTTTTTCATATGGTGGGGCAGGGATTTGGAGACAGTACAGAGCTTGAGTAGGAAAGTTTTGGAGCAGGCTTAGGGCTTTGTAAGTGTTGCTTCAGCTGCTGTGACCAAGAATAACTCAAGCAACAACATGAAGCCCTAATTCTAAGTGTAATACAAGTAGCTTTTCTCTCCCCAGTGTATTCTATTGATTGCAGACAATATGTAATTACCTTCTAAGATATACTTTTCCCATCTTAACTCCCTCTACATATGAAATGAACTGTATCAGACAAATTAGTTTTTACTTTCTTTCCCATCACCTAACTTTCTTAGCTTTTTTCTGATTTGATGATTCTTTCCTCTTTCCAATATAGCAATACAATTGAGGATTAATGATGTGCTACAAGGCCAGATAGAAATAATATGAAATCTAATGTAATATCTAGAGCTCTACTACAATAGAATGTCAGATGTGAAATGGCCTCTTGAAATCATCACATCTCAAATCCTTATCTTAGCTATTAGGAAATACAGAACCCAAAAGCAGATGAACCATCCGAGTCAGCAGCCTCACTCCTTGTTAGTTACAGGGTTGCACAAACATCTCAGGTCTCTTGACTCCTGGCTCTTTCCATCACCTTAAGATTTGTCTCTATGTACTGAATATATTGTGCTTTAAAGGCATTTTACATGGTTTCTTGTCATACTAATAGCCCATCTTGATGTAATTTGTTTCCATTAGAGCATGTGTATATACAGCTTAGCTTTATTCCATTATCCCATCCTGGACCACCTTTGTGGCAACAATGTCACACCAGAGAATGTATTGGCTGCATTATCACAGACAAAGTGGCCTTTAATTTCCAAAACCAGGGGACCTCAGCCAGTGTACATTTTAGGCACACACATTCAGGTATTTCTGTATTTAAATAGTTCTTGTAGAATAATAATCATCTTTTACATTTGCAGAGAAGTTTACAGTGTGTAAAGTACACTCAAGGAGTTGTTTAGAAGTCATAATTAGGTAAGATTTGTAGGTGCAAAGGCTTCTGTCAGAGAACAGACCTGGACCATCTGTTTAATCCATTTAAGCAAGAGATGCTGCTCGTTTTTCAAAACAATTTCACCAAAGAATATTGAAACAAGAATAAAAAATGTAAAATGCCATCCACAATTCAATTATCAAGCAAAACTATCATATTTTTTATTTTTGCATGTTTCCATTCTGAATATGTCCACGTGTGTGTGTGTGTGTGTGTGTGTGTGTGTGTGTGTGTGTGCATAACATACTCATTTGTGCATTTAGGTTTAAATCTTTTTAAAAAATTACTCCATATTATTTTCCCTATTGCTACACTATATTTATTATAATCTTGGTTACTGCTTGCTCAGTATTTTTTTTAAAATGGATATAATAATTAAGCACACTTTTTTCTCCATTAATGTTACTTTTTGCAACTAGAAATGAAACAGGGGCAGGATTAAAAGTTTCCAATGTAATCGTTTTTGTTGTTGTTTTAATGAAAATTGAGTGAAAACAATAACTGCAGAAATAAATGAAGACAATTCAGATGACAGCAGACTGTTTATTTAGAACCTGCTCAATCAGGGAGTTAGCCCTGTCCCTTGTATCTGGTACAGGCTTAAAGGCACACGGGGTGGTGGAGAAGCTTTACGGTGAAAACATGGGAAGACTTCTGGTACACTCCAGTTAAAGATTGGGAAGGCTGAATGTCAACTAGAAGCATGTAGTTTGTTTGGAGAGTATATTTGCCTTCCTCTGGTTGGTCGTGAGTTGGAAGTAGGAACAAAAATTGGGACAACTGGCAGTCCCTGACCAAGTTCTTATTTTTTTGAGCCAATATCTATAAGACTGTGGTTTGGATCCCAGAGCTGGTTGCTGCAGGAATTAGGGGTCAAAGTTCTATGGCTAAATACCATCTGGCTGTTGGCCATTGTGTTGTCAATCTCTCACTGGATAAAAGTCAGCTTGATTGCCTGCTGCCCGAATTAATCTCACAAGTAGTCTCTAAGCCTGGGTGTGAGCAAAGCCTAAATGTCAAAGAATGTCACTGTAGTAAATAGAATACCTATAATAAATTCCTATATTAATACATCAACAGCTATTTACTGAACTAAATTTTATTAAGAATTGTTATTCAGCCCAAGTTCCTAAATAGTGACCAAATGAGTCCTTTTGTGTTTTATTTGCCTGTTTCTGATAACATAAATATGTTAATCAATTAAATTGACTCACACTTGGTCTTGCTATTCTTTCAGGCAGCCTCAAACACTAGCTCAACTACCAGATGGCTCAATATATTTTATTCTGGAGTCAGTTCATAGTTTTAGCTAGGTAATTGTTTGTCATTAATTCCACTTTAGTTCCTAGATTTGTGGTATTTCATTCTGCATACTTCTTTATGTCCTAAATAAATTTAATGTTAAATGTACATTTTAAAAATATATAGTTTATACATGGGCAGATTACAAATAATTATAAGGTGTGTGTAATCAAAACTCAGGTTAAGAAACAGATTAGGCTAGTATTCTCAAGGCTCTGTGAGCCCATTCCCAGTTTTATTCTTCTCTCTTTCCCTAGAGGTTGTCATAATTCTGATGTTTTGTGAAATGAGTATTCATTGTCCCAGGACTTCCTGTTATATTTTATCTCTAATCTGCAAATCTTGCTCTGTCTATGTACTTCTAGAAGACTCTTTTGTTTAGATATCCTAGTTCTTCTAAAAAGGCTCGATTATTTCTCCGATATGGTTTAGTAGGGAAAATCACTCATCAATGGAACAATCCATAAACTGAAGAGACACAGACTTATTAAATGTTATGGTGCCCTCCCCTATGCCTATTTATAAATGACAGAAACAGGTGTCTTAATAAAGTCAGCTAGTCAAACTATCAGAGAAAATTTTAGGATATATAACCACTGTCCCTAGGTTTTCTTTTAAACTAATTCAGGTTTCCTATTGTGAACCTCCCCCTGATATTTCCCCAACTCTGTGAGATATAATAGTAATGGTGGCATTGTTTATTTCCTTCTAAAATAAATCTATACCATGATAGGAGATAGAGAATGTATTATTATTTATTTGGCTGATGAAGAAACTCAGAAAGGGCAAATGCTGACCCAAAGAGGCACAACTACAAATAGAAGAATTAAATTCCTATGTAGATTTCTAATTTCAAATGCTATGCTGGTTGTTCTTCCTCCTAAAACATGGTACTTCCCAATATGTATCTAGAACATAGAAGGAAAAGAAGCTGTCTTATAGCTACTCTCCTTGTTTGAACTAGATGAAATAAAAATTCTAAATACAGACTTTTATCTAGAATAGTCTAGAACCTGAACCACCAATGTCTAGTAAATTGCATTAAAAAGTATTTTTTGAGGGAGCTAGTATCCATTCCTCCATGAATGCCCATACACCATCAAAGAATTAGCTTCTCATTCATTTATCATTTATTAATTCATCTTTTGACAAACACTTATTAGCAATTTATAGAATAAGCAAAACATAAATTATCAATACCATTTTGCAAAACCATAATACATGCTAAAGGAAAGTGACTTGACTAACTTATAGATGCAAGTGCAGTCTTACCAGTCAGAGTTCCTCTTTGAGTGTAATGATCCCCTCTATTCTCTACATCATGACTGAAGATGTGGTCATTTTAGCCTTTATTAATGCTTAAACCAGAAGCTGGACAAGAGGATCTGTCAATGTCAAGCACTGCTTGATTGAAATTTTTTAGGAGGGGGGACATAAGGAATATACACAGCTAGTGCTCGACTTACGATAATGATTGGTTTTGACAGACCAGTCATAACACGATTTGGTTGTAAGTTCAGTAGGCTATATGTACAGTACTGTGAAATGATGTTATAAAAATCTTTAAGTAATATTTTATCATAATTTTCTTGCATTATTGTTATATATCATAATTTTCTTTGTTCACTTTATGCCATTTGTATCATCTCTACGCCATTTTGTTTCTTATTTTTACATTCATCAGGTTTAAGTAAAACACTGCATTACCAGTACAACTGGTTTAATATTTGCAAAACATACAAAATTACAAAATACAGGTGCATACAAAAATACAAAATACAGGTGTAAAAAATACCATAGGAAACATTTTCCCAATTGCAAAACATATAAAAATATATGAACATGTATGGAACATTTTATTGGCCGCTGGTGCTTGGCTGTGGATCGTTGATGTCGTCATCTGAGGCAGCAGTTGGGGTTACCGGAGTTGGTTTTTTCATAAACACGGTGAGCTTTGTCTGAATTGTATGTTTCTTTTTTTCTTCATAAATTTCAGGATACGGACGAAACACATCGTGCGCCATCCGTTCAATCCTTGCAAATCGTTCGATGCTTGGGTCCATTGCTTCAAAATGTATAAGAAGTTTATTCAGTAAAGATAAACTGACTGATAATCCCTTAGTGGTGAACTTTCTTTCTGGCTCCTCCTCTTCTTTCTCTGCTTCTCTTCTTTCTTCTTCTGCCACTCTTTCTTCTTCCAGTTCAATTAGCTCTTCATTTGTAAGTTCATCAACATTGAAAATCTGTTCTGCTAGATATCCCTCATCTGTAATT